>NC_138291.1:108360000-108830000 GCF_965601325.2 Salmo salar | reverse complement strand
CTGAGTAATGATAACTTGTCTATTCTGTCTGTAAGGGGTACCAGTACTGAGTAATGATAACTTGTCTATTCTGTCTGTAAGGGGTACCAGTACTGAGTAATGATAACTTGTCTATTCTGTCTGCAAGGGGTACCAGTACTGAGTAATGATAACTTGTCTATTCTGTCTGCAAGGGGTACCAGTACTGAGTAATGATAACTTGTCTATTCTGTCTGCAAGGAGTACCAGTACTGAGTAATGATAACTTGTCTATTCTGTCTGCAAGGAGTACCAGTACTGAGTAATGATAACTTGTCTATTCTGTCTGCAAGGAGTAGCAGTACTGAGTAATGATAACTTGTCTATTCTGTCTGCAAGGAGTACCAGTACTGAGTAATGATAACTTGTCTACTCTGTCTGTAAGGGGTACCAGTACTGAGTAATGATAACTTGTCTATTCTGTCTGCAAAGAGTACCAGTACTGATTAATGATAACTTGTCTATTCTGTCAGTAAGGGGTACCAGTACTGAGTAATGAAAACTTGTCTATTCTGTCTGTAAGGAGTACCAGTACTGAGTAATGATAACTTGTCTATATACAAGGGGTACCAGTACTGAGTAATGATAACTTGTCTATTCTGTCTGTAAGGGGTACCAGTATTGAGTAATGATAACTTGTATATTCTGTCTGCAAGGAGTACCAGTACTGAGTAATGATAACTTGTCTATTCTGTCTGCAAGGAGTACCAGTACTGAGTAATGATAACTTGTCTATTCTGTCTGTAAGGGGTACCAGTACTGAGTAATGATAACTTGTCTATTCTGTCTGTAAGGAGTACCAGTACTGAGTAATGATAACTTGTCTATATACAAGGGGTACCAGTACTGAGTAATGATAACTTGTCTATTCTGTCTGTAAGGGGTACCAGAACTAAGTAATGATAACTTGTCTATTCTGTCTGCAAGGAGTACCAGTACTGAGTAATGATAACTTGTCTATTCTGTCTGCAAGGAGTATAATTACTGAGTAATGATAACTTGTCTATTCTGTCTGTAAGGGGTACCAGTACTGAGTACTGATAACTTGTTTATTCTGTCTGCAAGGGGTACCAGTACTGAGTAATGATAACTTGTCTATTCTGTCTGCAAGGAGTACCAGTACTGAGTAATGATAACTTGTCTATTCTGTCTGCAAGGAGTACCAGTACTGAGTAATGATAACTTATCTATTCTGTCTGTAAGGGGTACCAGTACTGAGTAATGATAACTTGTCTATTCTGTCTGTAAGGAGTACCAGTACTGAGTAATGATAACTTGTCTATTCTGTCTGTAAGGAGTACCAGTACTGAGTAATGATAACATGTCTATATACAAGGGGTACCAGTACTGAGTAATGATAACTTCTATATTCTGTCTGCAAGGGGTACCAGTACTGAGTAATGATAACTTGTCTATATACAAGGGGTACCAGTACTGAGTAATGATAACTTGTCTATTCTGTCTGCAAGGGGTACCAGTACTGAGTAATGATAACTTGTCTATTCTGTCTGCAAGGAGTACCAGTACTGAGTAATGATAACTTGTCTATTCTGTCTGTAAGGGGTACCAGTACTGAGAAATGATAACTTGTCTATTCTGTCTGCAAGAGGTACCAGTACTGAGTAATGATAACTTGTCTATTCTGTCTGCAAGGGGTACCAGTACTGAGTAATGATAACTTGTCTATTCTGTCTGCAAGGAGTACCAGTACTGAGTAATGATAACTTGTCTATTCTGTCTGCAAGGAGTACCAGTACTGAGTAATGATAACTTGTCTATTCTGTCTGCAAGGAGTACCAGTACTGAGTAATGATAACTTGTCTATTCTGTCTGCAAGGAGTACAAGTACTGAGTAATGATAACTTGTCTATTCTGTCTGTAAGGGGTACCAGTACTGAGTAATGATAACTTGTCTATTCTGTGTGCAAGGAGTACCAGTACTGAGTAATGATTACTTGTCTATTCTGTCTGTAAGGGGTACCAGTACTGAGTAATGATAACTTGTCTATTCTGTCTGTAAGGAGTACCAGTACTGAGTAATGATAACTTGTCTATTCTGTCTGTAAGGAGTACCAGTACTGAGTAATGATAACTTGTCTATATACAAGGGGTACCAGTACTGAGTAATGATAACTTGTCTATTCTGTCTGTAAGGGGTACCAGTACTGAGTAATGATAACTTGTCTATTCTGTCTGCAAGGAGTACCAGTACTGAGTAATGATAACTTATCTATTCTGTCTGTAAGGGGTACCAGTACTGAGTAATGATAACATGTCTATATACAAGGGGTACCAGTACTGAGTAATGATAACTTCTATATTCTGTCTGCAAGGGGTACCAGTACTGAGTAATGATAACTTGTCTATATACAAGGGGTACCAGTACTGAGTAATGATAACTTGTCTATTCTGTCTGCAAGGGGTACCAGTACTGAGTAATGATAACTTGTCTATTCTGTCTGCAAGGAGTACCAGTACTGAGTAATGATAACTTGTCTATTCTGTCTGTAAGGGGTACCAGTACTGAGTAATGATAACTTGTCTATTCTGTCTGCAAGAGGTACCAGTACTGAGTAATGATAACTTGTCTATTCTGTCTGCAAGGGGTACCAGTACTGAGTAATGATAACTTGTCTATTCTGTCTGCAAGGAGTACCAGTACTGAGTAATGATAACTTGTCTATTCTGTCTGCAAGGAGTACCAGTACTGAGTAATGATAACTTGTCTATTCTGTCTGCAAGGAGTACCAGTACTGAGTAATGATAACTTGTCTATTCTGTCTGCAAGGAGTACAAGTACTGAGTAATGATAACTTGTCTATTCTGTCTGTAAGGGGTACCAGTACTGAGTAATGATAACTTGTCTATTCTGTGTGCAAGGAGTACCAGTACTGAGTAATGATTACTTGTCTATTCTGTCTGTAAGGGGTACCAGTACTGAGTAATGATAACTTGTCTATTCTGTCTGTAAGGAGTACCAGTACTGAGTAATGATAACTTGTCTATTCTGTCTGTAAGGGGTACCAGTACTGAGTAATGATAACTTGTCTATTCTGTCTGCAAGGGGTACCAGTACTGAGTAATGATAACTTGTCGATTCTGTCTGCAAGGAGTACCAGTACTGAGTAATGATAACTTGTCTATATACAAGGAGTACCAGTACTGAGTAATGATAACTTGTCTATTCTGTCTGTAAGGAGTACCAGTACTGAGTAATGATAACTTGTCTATTCTGTCTGTAAGGGGTACCAGTACTGAGTAATGATAACTTGTCTATTCTGTCTGTAAGGAGTACCAGTACTGAGTAATGATAACTTGTCTATTCTGTCTGTAAGGAGTACCAGTACTGAGTAATGATAACTTGTCTATATACAAGTGGTACCAGTACTGAGTAATGATAACTTGTCTATTCTGTCTGCAAGGGGTACCAGTACTGAGTAATGATAACTTGTCTATATACAAGGGGTACCAGTACTGAGTAATGATAACTTGTCTATTCTGTCTGCAAGGGGTACCAGTACTGAGTAATGATAACTTGTCTATATACAAGGGGTACCAGTACTGAGTAATGATAACTTGTCTATTCTGTCTGTAAGGGGTACCAGTACTGAGTAATGATAACTTGTCTATTCTGTGTGCAAGGAGTACCAGTACTGAGTAATGATTACTTGTCTATTCTGTCTGTAAGGGGTACCAGTACTGAGTAATGATAACTTGTCTATTCTGTCTGTAAGGAGTACCAGTACTGAGTAATGATAACTTGTCTATTCTGTCTGCAAGGGGTACCAGTACTGAGTAATGATAACTTGTCTATTCTGTCTGTAAGGGGTACCAGTACTGAGTAATGATAACTTGTCTATTCTGTCTGCAAGGAGTACCAGTACTGAGTAATGATAACTTGTCTATTCTGTCTGCAAGGAGTACCAGTACTGAGTAATGATAACTTGTCTATTCTGTCTGTAAGGGGTACCAGCACTGAGTAATGATAACTTGTCTATTCTGTCTGTAAGGAGTACCAGTACTGAGTAATGATAACTTGTCTATATACAAGGGGTACCAGTACTGAGTAATGATAAGTTGTCTATTCTGTCTGTAAGGGGTACCAGAACTAAGTAATGATAACTTGTCTATTCTGTCTGCAAGGAGTACCAGTACTGAGTAATGATAACTTGTCTATTCTGTCTGCAAGGAGTACCAGTACTGAGTAATGATAACTTGTCTATTCTGTCTGCAAGGAGTACCAGTACTGAGTAATGATAACTTGTCTATATACAAGGGGTACCAGTACTGAGTAATGATAACTTGTCTATTCTGTCTGCAAGGGGTACCAGTACTGAGTAATGATAACTTGTCTATTCTGTCTGCAAGGAGTACCAGTACTGAGTAATGATAACTTGTCTATTCTGTCTGTAAGGGGTACCAGTACTGAGTAATGATAACTTGTCTATTCTGTCTGCAAGAGGTACCAGTACTGAGTAATGATAACTTGTCTATTCTGTCTGCAAGGGGTACCAGTACTGAGTAATGATAACTTGTCTATTCTGTCTGCAAGGAGTACCAGTACTGAGTAATGATAACTTGTCTATTCTGTCTGCAAGGAGTACCAGTACTGAGTAATGATAACTTGTCTATTCTGTCTGCAAGGAGTACCAGTACTGAGTAATGATAACTTGTCTATTCTGTCTGCAAGGAGTACAAGTACTGAGTAATGATAACTTGTCTATTCTGTCTGTAAGGGGTACCAGTACTGAGTAATGATAACTTGTCTATTCTGTGTGCAAGGAGTACCAGTACTGAGTAATGATTACTTGTCTATTCTGTCTGTAAGGGGTACCAGTACTGAGTAATGATAACTTGTCTATTCTGTCTGTAAGGAGTACCAGTACTGAGTAATGATAACTTGTCTATTCTGTCTGTAAGGGGTACCAGTACTGAGTAATGATAACTTGTCTATTCTGTCTGTAAGGGGTACCAGTACTGAGTAATGATAACTTGTCTATTCTGTCTGCAAGGAGTATCAGTACTGAGTAATGATAACTTGTCTATTCTGTCTGTAAGGGGTACCAGTACTGAGTACTGATAACTTGTCTATTCTGTCTGCAAGGGGTACCAGTACTGAGTAATGATAACTTGTCTATTCGGTCTGCAAGGGGTACCAGTACTGAGTAATGATAACTTGTCTATTCTGTCTGCAAGGGGTACCAGTACTGAGTAATGATAACTTGTCGATTCTGTCTGCAAGGAGTACCAGTACTGAGTAATGATAACTTGTCTATATACAAGGAGTACCAGTACTGAGTAATGATAACTTGTCTATTCTGTCTGTAAGGAGTACCAGTACTGAGTAATGATAACTTGTCTATTCTGTCTGTAAGGGGTACCAGTACTGAGTAATGATAACTTGTCTATTCTGTCTGTAAGGAGTACCAGTACTGAGTAATGATAACTTGTCTATTCTGTCTGTAAGGAGTACCAGTACTGAGTAATGATAACTTGTCTATATACAAGTGGTACCAGTACTGAGTAATGATAACTTGTCTATTCTGTCTGCAAGGGGTACCAGTACTGAGTAATGATAACTTGTCTATATACAAGGGGTACCAGTACTGAGTAATGATAACTTGTCTATTCTGTGTGCAAGGAGTACCAGTACTGAGTAATGATTACTTGTCTATTCTGTCTGTAAGGGGTACCAGTACTGAGTAATGATAACTTGTCTATTCTGTCTGTAAGGAGTACCAGTACTGAGTAATGATAACTTGTCTATTCTGTCTGCAAGGGGTACCAGTACTGAGTAATGATAACTTGTCTATTCTGTCTGTAAGGGGTACCAGTACTGAGTAATGATAACTTGTCTATTCTGTCTGCAAGGAGTACCAGTACTGAGTAATGATAACTTGTCTATTCTGTCTGCAAGGAGTACCAGTACTGAGTAATGATAACTTGTCTATTCTGTCTGTAAGGGGTACCAGCACTGAGTAATGATAACTTGTCTATTCTGTCTGTAAGGAGTACCAGTACTGAGTAATGATAACTTGTCTATATACAAGGAGTACCAGTACTGAGTAATGATAACTTGTCTATTCTGTCTGTAAGGGGTACCAGTACTGAGTAATGATAACTTGTCTATTCTGTCTGCAAGGAGTACCAGTACTGAGTAATGATAACTTGTCTATTCTGTCTGCAAGGAGTACCAGTACTGAGTAATGATAACTTGTCTATTCTGTCTGTAAGGGGTACTAGTACTGAGTAATGATAACTTGTCTATTCTGTCTGCAAGGAGTATCATTACTGAGTAATGATAACTTGTCTATTCTGTCTGTAAGGGGTACCAGTACTGAGTACTGATAACTTGTTTATTCTGTCTGCAAGGGGTACCAGTACTGAGTAATGATAACTTGTCTATTCTGTCTGCAAGGAGTACCAGTACTGAGTAATGATAACTTGTCTATTCTGTCTGCAAGGGGTACCAGTACTGAGTAATGATAACTTGTCTATTCTGTCTGCAAGGAGTACCAGTACTGAGTAATGATAACTTGTCTATATACAAGGGGTAGCAGTAAGGGCTAGCAGTACTGGGTAATGATAGCTTGTCTATACACAAGAGGTAGCGATAGCAAATCGATGTGGGGTACGAGGTCATTGAGGTAAATATGTACATATAACTAGGAATAAAGTGACAGATAATAGACAGTATCAGCAGCGTATGTGATGAGTCAACAGGATATATAATAGACAGCAGCGTATGTGATGAGTCAACAGGATAGACAATAGACAGTAGCAGCAGCGTATGTGATGAGTCAACAGGATAGATAATAGACAGTAGCAGCAGTGTATGTGATGAGTCAACAGGATAGACAATAGACAGTAGCAGCAGCGTATGTGATGAGTCAACAGGATAGATAATAGACAGTAGCAGCAGCGTATGTGATGAGTCAACAGGATAGATAATAGACAGCAGCGTATGTGATGAGTCAACAGGATAGATAATAGACAGTAGCAGCAGCGTATGTGATGAGTCAACAGGATAGATAATAGACAGTAGCTGCAGCGTATGTGATGAGTCAAAGTGCAAACAGGGTCAGTGGAGAGAGTCTGGGTAACTATTTAACTAAACACACTGAACAACAATATAAATGCAACATGTAACAATTTCAAAGATTTTACTGAGTTACAGTTTATATCAGGAAATCAGTCAATTTAAATAAATGAATTAGGCCCCAATGTATGGATTTCACATGACTGGGAGTAAAGATATACATCTGTTGGTTAACGATACTTTAAAAAAAGGTAGTGGCGTGTGTCAGAAAACCAGCCAGTATCTGGCGTGACCCCCATCTGCCGCCAGCAGCAACCGTCCCTTACACATAGAGATGACCAGGCTGAGGCCTGTGGAATGTTGTCCCACCCCTCTTCAATGGATGTGTGAAGTCGCAGGAACTGGAACCAGCTGTCGTATACATTGATTCAGAGCATCCCAAACATGCTCAATGGGTGATATGTATGCAGGCAATGGAAGAACTGGGACATTTTCAGCTTCCAGGAATTGTGTACAGATCCTTGCGACATGGGGCTGTGCATTATCATGCTGAAACATGAGGGGATGGCTACAGATGAATGGCGTGACAATGGGCCTCAGGATCTCGTCACGGTATCTCTGTGCCTTCAAAGTGCCATCGATAAAATGCAATTGAGTTTGTTTTCCATAGCTTATGCCTGCCTGCCTGCCCATACCATAACCCCACCACCCCCATGGGGCACTCAGATGAGCTTCGCAGATGAGCTTCCCTGAGACAGTTTCTGACAGCTTGTGCAGAAATTATTTGGTTGTGAAAACCCACAGTTTCATCAGCTTTTCAGCCTCCTGAGGGGGCCCTCTTCCCGAATGTGTTGGTGTGTGTGGACCATGATAGATCCTTAGTGATGTGAACACAGAGGAACCTGAAGCCCCCCCCCCCCCCCCCCCCCCCACTACAGTATTACGCTATTCATTTAATATCATGTCGTTGAAGTTATAATAAAGCTATGGATTTTAGCCTTGGTTGGTTTGAAACATTGGGCATTGAGGTAGGGGTGAGGGGGGAACCAAGCAGGATGGAGTTTGACTCTTTATTGTGTGTTGTGGCCCGAGCCCAGCAGTGTGTATGTTGAGAGAGCTGTACCTGCAGAGAGAGCAGAGAAGAGAGAGCAGAGAAGAGAGAGCAGAGAAGAGAGAGCAGAGAGAAGAGAGAGTAGAGAGGAGAGAGAGCAAAGAACAGAGGAGAGAGTGCAGATGGCAGAGCAGAGGAGAGGAGAGAGCAGAGGAGAGAGAAGAGAGGAGAGAGCATAGAAGAGAAGAAAGAGAGGAAAGAGCAGAAAAGAGAGGAGAGAGAGAAGAGAGGAGAGAGAGCAGAGGAGAAAGAGCAGAGGAGAGGAGATGAGAGGGAGCAGAGGAGAGAGGAGAGAGCAGAGGAGAGAGGAGAGAGAGCAGAGGAGAGAGGAGAGAGAGCAGAGGAGAGAGGAGAGAGAGCAGAGGAGAGAGAGCAGAGAAGAGAGGAGAGGAGAGGAGGGAGAGCAGAGCAGAGGAGAGGAGATGAGAGGGAGCAGGGGAGAGGAGAGAGAGCAGAGAAGAGAGGAGAGAGAGCAGAGGAGAGAGGAGAGAGAGCAGAGGAGAGAGGAGAGAGAGCAGAGGAGAGAGAGCAGAGGAGAGAGGAGAGGAGAGAGGAGAGAGAGCAGAGGAGAGAGAGCAGAGGAGAGAGGAGAGGAGAGAGGAGAGAGAGCAGAGGAGAGAGAGCAGAGGAGAGAGGAGAGGAGAGAGGAGAGAGAGCAGAGGAGAGAGAGCAGAGGAGAGAGAGAGAGAGAGCAGAGGAGAGAGAGCAGAGGAGAGAGGAGAGGAGAGAGGAGAGAGAGCAGAGGAGAGAGAGCAGAGGAGAGAGGAGAGGAGGGAGAGCTGGTGAACTCTGCAACCTCAGATTAGCCTTTCTGATAGGATTAGTCTCTAATGACTGAGGAGTCAGAAGACAAAGGGAGTTTCTGCAAAGAGGCTTAGATATGGAAGAATTAACCTTCCATTGCTCTCTCTCTTTCTCTCCTTTTCTCTCTCTTTTTCTCTCTCTCTTTTTCTCTCTCTCCCCACACTATTTCCTCTTCTCCAAATCATTCTTTCTTTCTCTCACTATCATTCATTCTCTCTCCTCATTTCCCAAAATACCTCCCTCAAAACCCTCTAGCAAGTGTCACTGTCAAAATCCTTATTTTCCACAAAAACTCTCCCACAACTCTGTCAGCTTTAGATAACAAATGTCAACAAATATATTTTGAGGCTAGGTCCCTACCCCACGAAGGCTGCATTCCAACACAAACATCCAGACCTAAACATATGTCTGCAATAATACTCCCACTTTTCTGCTCTTTACCAACTGGCTTTGCTGATAGCTGCTTTACTGAGGGAAAGCCTAGTTCCTGTGACTGAGATAATGAAGATGAATGAGCTCACAGTAAGTCGCTCTGTATAGGAGCGTCTGCTAAATGACTAAAAAGTTAATGTCATGTAAAGATGTATACCTTCTGTGTGGAATGGGCTTATGGGCCTTGGCCCACGTTCCAACACATCTGTCCTCTGTCTCTCCCCAAACCTCATCCCTCTACTCTTTATTTCAGCTGTCATCTGTCTCTCCCCAAACCTCATCCCTCTACTCTTTATTTCAGCTGTCATCTGTCTCTCCCCAACCCTCATCCCTCTACTCTTTATTTCATCTGTCCTCTGTCTCTCCCCAAACCTCATCCCTCTACTCTTTATTTCAGCTGTCCTCTGTCTCTCCCCAAACCTCATCCCTCTACTCTTTATTTCAGCTGTCATCTGTCTCTCCCCAAACCTCATCCCTCTACTCTTTATTTCAGCTGTCCTCTGTCTCTCCCCAAACCTCATCCCTCTACTCTTTATTTCATCTGTCCTCTGTCTCTCCCCAAACCTCATCCCTCTACTCTTTATTTCAGCTGTCATCTGTCTCTCCCCAAACCTCATCCCTCTACTCTTTATTTCAGCTGTCCTCTGTCTCTCCCCAAACCTCATCCCTCTACTCTTTATTTCAGCTGTCCTCTGTCTCTCCCCAAACCTCATACCTCTACTCTTTATTTCAGCTGTCATCTGTCTCTCCCCAAACCTCATCCCTCTACTCTTTATTTCAGCTGTCATCTGTCTCTCCCCAAACCTCATCCCTCTACTCTTCTTTATTTCAGCGACTGACTATGTCCCAGATTAGTTATTGATTAGACAGGGTATAAATTGTCTCAAAGTGAAAGCCCAACAACACAACCATTATAGATCTTGTATGGATCCAGGCCGATACGTCATTCTATTTGTCCTGGAGTGTACAGGATGCCACCGCTCTGAGAAACAGGCAGGTAACGAGATGAGGCTTTTTATGTCTTGGGTCCGAATTCCAAACTGCACCCTATTCCCTACAAAGTGCGCTACTTTTAACAAGGGCCTATATATGGGTAGTGCACAATGTAGGTAATAGGGTGTCATTTGGGATGCAGCCTTAGACACACTCTGCATGACCTTTTAGCTACCGGCAGGTGAATTGAGAGGCGGCATTGAGTTTTCAAATGAACGCAAATACATTTCTAAATTTTGTAGAATGTTTTTGAAAAAGCCTTTTGAAATAGATTATTTTCAAAATCGTTATAAAACGTTCATCTAAAATATCATAAAACCATTATTTACACCTATCCTTCAATACCGCTCTACAAAGTCCTGACCAGCTAGGAAGAGCAGAAAATAATCACTTATACCAGGAGAGCGATTCATGACATAGCTAACATAGATAACATAGCTAAAGTAGCTAACATAGATAACATAGCTAAAGTAGCTAACATAGTTAATGTAGCTAACATAGCTAACATAGCTAACGTAGGTAACATAGCTAACATAGCTAACGTAGCTAACGTAGCTAACATAGATAACATAGCCAACCTCCTGAACCAGTCTTCCATTCACTGCTCAAACACATGTATCATCTCTACTTTATATGTAGCTTTGATAAAGAGAGAAAATAAATAGATTTTTTTATTTAACTAGGCAAGTCAGTTAAGAACAAATTCTTATTTTCAATGATGGCCTAGGAACAGTGGGTTAACTGCCTTGTTCAGGAGCAGAAGGACAGATTTGTACCTTGTCAGCTCAGGGATTCAATCTTGCAACCTTTCAGTTACTAGTCCAACACTCTAACGACTAGGCTACCTGCCGCACCAACGAGGGATGAAGAGCTGAAGGAGAGAGATTGAGGTGACCATCCCTCCACCCCTCCACCCTCCAGCCCGCCACCCCTGGTTCCCTCCATCTCTCCACCCCTCCATCCCTCGTTCACTCCACCCCTCCATCCCTGGTTCCCTCCATCCCTCCACCCCTCCACCCCTCCATCCCTGGTTCCCTCCATCCCTGGTTCCCTCAATCCCTCCACCCCTCCATCCCTCATCCCTCATTCACTCCATCCCTCCACCCCTCCATCCCTCATCCCTCGTTCACTCCATCCCTCCACCCCTCCATCCCTGGTTCCCTCCACCCCTCCATCCCTCGTTCACTCTATCCCTCCACCCCTCCATCCCTGGTTCCCTCCACCCTCCATCCCTCCATCCCTCGTTCACTCTATCCCTCCACCCCTCCATCCCTCATTCACTCTATCCCTCCACCCATCCATCCCTCCATCCCTCGTTCACTCTATCCCTCCATCCCTCCATCCCTGGTTCCCTCCACCCCTCCATCCCTCCATCCCTCATTCACTCTATCCCTCCACCCCTCCATCCCTGGTTCCCTCCACCCCTCCATCCCTCGTTCACTCTATCCCTCCACCCCTCCATCCCTGGTTCCCTCCATCCCTCGTTCACTCTATCCCTCCACCCCTCCATCCCTGGTTCCCTCCATCCCTCCACCCCTCCATCCCTCCACCCCTCGTTCACTCTATCCCTCCACCCCTCCATCCCTGGTTCCCTCCATCCCTCCATCCCTCGTTCACTCTATCCCTCCACCCCTCCATCCCTGGTTCCCTCCATCCCTCAACCCCTCGTTCACTCCATCCCTCCACCCCTCCATCCCTCGTTCACTCCATCCCTCCACCCCTATATCCCTGGTTCCCTCCATCCCTCGTTCACTCTATCCCTCCACCCCTCCATCCCTGGTTCCCTCCATCCCTCCATCCCTCCACCCCTCCATCCCTGGTTCCCTCCACCCCTCCATCCCTCCATCCCTCGTTCACTCCATCCCTCCATCCCTCGTTCACTCTATCCCTCCACCCCTCCATCCCTGGTTCGCTCCATCCCTCCATCCCTCCATCCCTCCACCCCTCCATCCCTGGTTCCCTCAATCCCTCCACCCCTCCATCCCTCATTCACTCTATCCCTCCACCCCTCCATCACTCTATCCCTCCACCCCTCCATCACTCTATCCCTCCACCCCTCCATCGTTCCCTTGGTGCAGTAGCTCTGGTCTGTTGTGCTGTGTTATTTTAATAGGGTGTGAAGCCGTAGAGATGGTTTGGGGAGCTAAAGGAGCTTTACGAGGTGCCACAGACACACACACACACACACACACACACACACACACACACACACACACACACACACACACACACACACACACACACACACACACACACACACAGGGAGAGAGAGTTTTGCAAAGTAGCTTTTTCAACAGAGGTGTCTGAGAGTTTAGCAAAGTGTAACATACTTAAAACCATCAGTGTGGTTCAACACAATCCCTGGTGCTTGAGCGTATAAATCACCATATATTCTTATAGGGGAGGCACAGATAAGCCCTTGTTATGAGTAAATATATTAAATATGTCCAGCCACTCTCTGATGTTGTCAGGCCATGGTTCATAGGAGACTCAGCCAGCAATAAAGCATGGTGTATGTGTGTGTGTTTGTGTGTGTGTGTGTGTGTGTGTGTGTGCAGCTGTGCGTGTGTGTGTGTGTGTGTGTGTGTGTGTGTGTGTGTGTGTGTGTGTGTGTGTGTGTGTGTGTGTGTAAGCGTGCATGCGCAACTGTGTGTGTGTGTACGTGCGCAACAAGCTCTCACAGTCTCGCTGCAGAATCAGAGGTTTATCCACGTATTTCCAAACGTCAAATTTTGAAGGTGAAGGTTTGGGACAGGGTTAAAATAAAAAACAAGTGTTCACCACTGAGATAGAACACACAACCTTCTGATCCTGGGATTACTGGGATGGAACACACAACCTTCTGATCCTGGGATTACTGGGATAGAACACACAACCTTCTGATCCTGGGATTACTGGGATAGAACATACAACCTTCTGATCCTGAGTCATGGGATTACTGGGATAGAACACACTACCTTCTGATCCTGAGTCATGGGATTACTGGGATAGAACACACAACCTTCTCATCCTGGGATTACCGGGATCGAACACACAACCTTCTGATCCTGGGATTACTGGGATAGAACACACAACCTTCTGATCCTGGGATTACTGGGATAGAACACACAACCTTCTGATCCTGGGATTACTGGGATAGAACACCTAACCGTCTGATCCTGGGATTACTGGGATAGAACACCTAACCTTCTGATCCTGGGATTACCGGGATAGAACACACAACCTTCTGATCCTGGGATTACTGGGATCAAACACACAACCTTCTGATCCTGGGATTACCGGGATAGAACACACAACCTTCTGATCCTGGGATTACTGGGATCAAACACACAACCTTCTGATCCTGTCATGGGATTATGCCAATCCACCACCTCCGTCCACAACACCCTAGAAAAACCCAACACTACTTGATGGTAATAGTGCTCACTGTTGCCCCTAGTGGCTGGTTCTGAAGGCATTTCCCCATGTCCTCGGGACATGGACAGACGTCCAATTTCGAAGTCAGTGTTGAGCGATCTGCCTGTGTGTGCATGTGTGTGTCAGACAGCTTAGGGAAGCTAAAGAGAGGAATAAGAGGATCAGTAGGGAGAGGACCATGCCTCTTCAGCATGTCAACCAAACACACTTAATAACTTTTTTACTTTTCATCCCATTTGAAATAAGTCTCCACTCATCTAAGCATGGTCTCCCCCCCCCCCCCCCCCCCCCGCCTATTGAGAGAACGAGTATCCCTCTTAAGCAAGTGGGATCAACAATAGCACAGTAGCAATGTATTTTCATTGTAATCAAACCTAAAAGAAAAACACATGGTCTTTACTATTGTGCATATTATTTCCGATAATTTGATTCTTGTTTACAGGGGTTTTCTACTGACTGGTTTGGACCCCATCACCAAACATTAACCAAAACCACATGACGGAACCCAGTTTCATTTCCCAACAAAATGATTTCTTGTTTTCAGTTTCTTGAGTCCTTAATGGATGAATTGGCTGAACAGACAGTACGTAAAGAGAAAAAATGAGAGGAGAAAGAAAGAAAGTTTAATGTTTCTGTAAACCACAAACATTTGGCGAACAGAAGATGAAGAAAACAGAGAGAAGAGAACTTGGCCTTGATTCTCTCAGCCTACACAGCGTCTGGCCTTGATTCTTTCAGCCTGCATGGTGTTTGTGCATTTTAACTTTTGCTCTGCGATGCGTCGGTTGGCGGAGTGCCTGAACCTGTAAATTGGATACTAGGGGGCTGATATAAAGGAGTGTGTGTGTGGTGTGTGGTGTGGTGTGTGTGTGTGGTGTGTGTGTGTGTGTGTGTGTGTGTGCTCTCGTCCCCCAGAATTACTGCATCCAATATCCCTGAGTTGGCAGTGCCTGAGCCGAAGCAGATAGATCCTCATCTCATAAAGACCAAGGTTGTGTCCAGAATTACCCCCTATCTCCTACATAGTGCACTACTTTTGACCAAGGCCCATACGGTTCTGGTCAAAACTAGTCTAGTGCACTATATATGGAATAGAGTGCCATTTTGGGACGGATCCCAAGACTATATGCATATCTCCTTACTTGATGAGGATCCGTAGCCTCCGATCCCAAGGCCTACAATGGGATTTGGTGGGGTGTGTTTTTTAATCTGGGGCAGGGGGTGGGGGAGGGGTGACAATGCAGATATCACTGTATTCTATGGGGTTCCAAAGCTCCAAAGCTCCCACCTTCTATTTGAATACAAGCATTCCAAATAGTTAAGTGGCATTCTTCCCTTTATATTTCATTTTCTCTGTCCCTCTCCCTTCATTTTATTCTTACCCTCTCCCTCTCTCTCTCCCTCTCTTTCTCTATTCCCCCTCTCTCTCCCTCTTCCCCTGTGCCGCCCCCCCCCCGGGTAATCCTAAATGGAGGCAGGCAACAGCATCACAGGGTGTGAAATTAAATACATTACAGCATTAGAGATTAAAGTGTTTCATAGGCAGTTGCTCATCCACATCAAACTTTAGCTTTTAAAGCCACACATTTGATCTAGGTTAGGATCCAGGACCTTAGAGGGATTGGCATCACAGAGCAGAGAAAGTGGAGGAGGAAAGGAATGTGAGAAGGAGAGAAGAGAAAGAGAGGAGTGGAGGAGGGTGACGAGTAGAGGAGGGTGAGGAGTGAGGAGTGGAGGAGGGTGATGTGTGGAGATGGGTGAGGAGTGAGGAGTGGAGGAGGGTGACGAGTAGAGGAGGGTGAGGAGTGAGGAGTGGAGGAGGGTGATGTGTGGAGATGGGTGAGGAGTGAGGAGTGGAGGAGGGTGACGAGTAGAGGAGGGTGAGGAGTGAGGAGTGGAGGAGGGTGATGTGTGGAGATGGGTGAGGAGTGAGGAGTGGAGGAGGGTGACGAGTAGAGGAGGGTGAGGAGTGAGGAGTGGAGGAGGGTGATGAGTAGAGGAGGGTGAGGAGTGAGGAGTGGAGGAGGGTGACGAGTAGAGGAGGGTGAGGAGTGAGGAGTGGAGGAGGGTGATGAGTAGAGGAGGGTGAGGAGTGGGGAGTGGAGGAGCGTGACGAGTAGAGGAGGGTGAGGAGTGGAGGAGGGTGATGAGTAGAGGAGGGTGAGGAGTTGAGGAGGGTGATGAGTAGAGGAGGGTGAGGAGTGAGGAGTGGAGGAGGGTGACGAGTAGAGGAGGGTGAGGAGTGAGGAGTGGATGAGGGTGACGAGTAGAGGAGGGTGAGGAGTGAGGAGTGGAGGTGGGTGATGTGTGGAGATGGGTGAGGAGTGAGGAGTGGAGGAGGGTGATGTGTGGAGAAGGGTGATCTACTGTAGGTTAGGAACCGAGGCCTGAGAGAAGGATTGTTCTCACAGAGCACAGAGAGGAGGAGAGGAACAGGAGGAGTAGGAGAAAAGAGGAGACGTGGAAGAGAGGAGTGAAGGGAGGTGTTTAGGTATGATCCTGTTGCAGGAAGAGAAATAAGAAGCTGAGAGACTTGAAGCAGGAAGGGTTAAGTTAGTAAGCAAATGTTTTGAATAGGTTTTGTCTTTGTGTTTATTGCAATTGCTGGAAGTACCAACATGCACAGTAGAAAAATTGTTTGTTTGTGTCGTTACAGTATGGAAAAAATATGTAAATAAAAGTACATATCAGCTATCAACATCAGTCCTAACCCAAGTGATATTGCAGATGCTGTTCTTCCATTCAGTGCTGAGAGCCAAGGTGTTCCCCAACAGGCCTGTCAGTGGACTGAGGATTCTGCTGGCGTTGGCCAAGGTGTTTCCCAACAGTCCTGTCAGAGGACTGAGGATTCTACTGGCGTTGGCCAAGGTGTTTCCCAACAGTCCTGTCAGAGGACTGAGGATTCTACTGGCGTTGGCCAAGGTGTTTCCCAACAGTCCTGTCAGAGGAGTGAGGATTCTACTGGCATGGCCAAGGTGATTCCCAACAGTCCTGTCAGAGGACTGAGGATTCTACTGGCTTTGGCCAAGGTGTTTCCCAACAGTCCTGTCAGAGGACTGAGGATTCTACTGGCTTTGGCCAAGGTGTTTCCCATCTACCCTGTCAGAGGACTGAGGATTATACTGGCGTTGGCCAAGGTGTTCCCCAACAGTCCTGTCAGTGGACTGAGGATTCTACTGGCGTTGGCCAAGGTGTTCCCCAACAGTCCTGTCAGACTGAAGGATTCTACTGGCTTTGGCCAAGGTGTTCCCCAACAGTCCTGTCAGACTGAAGGATTCTACTGGCTTTGGCCAAGGTGTTCCCCAACAGTCCTGTCAGACTGAAGGATTCTACTGGCTTTGGCCAAGGTGTTCCCCAACAGTCCTGTCAGAGGACTGAGGATTCTACTGGCGCTGGCCATCCCGCATGCACACACACACATGCACCCATGAATATGTGCACACTCAAATGAACACATGCACAGGCTCACTCACACACTGTCACGGCGGTCTGAAGAATGGGACCAAGGCGCAGCGTGTGTTTCGTTCCACATTTTATTTAAACTGTGAAACTATGCAAAACATACAAATAAACTCCTAAACAAAACAACAAACCGTGACGAAGAGGTGCAACATACACTTACGCAAAATATAATCTCCCACAAACCCAGGTGGGAAAAACAACTACTTAAGTATGATCTCCAATTAGAGACAACGATGACCAGCTGCAAACCGCTGCTGGAGACCGCCGCTGGAGACTCCGGACTGCGGACCGCCGCTGGAGACTCCGTACTGGGGAATGTCGCTGAAGACTCCGGACTGGGGGACGTCGCTGAAGACTCCGGACTGGGGGACGTCGCTGAAGACTCCGGACTGGGGGACGTCGCTGAAGACTCCGGACTGGGGGACGTCGCTGAAGACTCCGGACTGGGGGACGTCGCTGAAGACTCCGGACTGGGGGACGTCGCTGAAGACTCCGGACTGGGGGACGTCGCTGAAGACTCCGGACTGGGGGACGTCGCTGAAGACTCCGGACTGGGGGACGTCGCTGAAGACTCCGGACTGGGGGACGTCGCTGAAGACTCCGGACTGGTGGACGTTGCTGAAGACTCCGGACTGGGGGACGTCTCAGGAGGTTCTGGACTGTAGGCCGTCTCAGGAGGTTCCGGACTGTAGGCCGTCTCAGGAGGTTCCGGACTGTAGGCCGTCTCAGGAGGTTCCGGACTGTAGGCCGTCTCAGGAGGTTCCGGACTGTAGGCCGTCTCAGGAGGTTCCGGACTGTAGGCCGTCTCAGGAGGTTCCGGACTGTAGGCTGTCTCAGGAGGTTCCGGACTGTAGGCGTCTCAGGAGGTTCCGGACTGTAGGCCGTCTCAGGAGGTTCCGGACTGTAGGCCGTCTCAGGAGGTTCCGGACTGTAGGCTGTCTCAGGAGGTTCCGGACTGTAGGCTGTCTCAGGAGGTTCCGGACTGTAGGCCGTCTCAGGAGGTTCCGGACTGGGAACTGTCGCCGGAAGCTCTGGACTGGGAACTGTCGCCGGAAGCTATGGACTGGGTATGCGCACTGACGGCCTGATGCGTGGGGCTGGCACAGGTGGCGCCAGACTAGTAACACGCACCTCAGGGCGAGTGCAGGGAGCAGGAACAGGACACCCCGGACTGGGCAGGCACACTGGAGGCCTGATGCGTGGGGCGGGCACAGGTGGCGCCAGACTGGTAACACGCACCTCAGGGCGAGTGCGGGGAGCAGGAACAGGACACCCCGGACTGGGCAGGCGCACTGGAGGCCTGATGCGTGGGGCTGGCACAGGTGGTGCCAGACTGGTGACACGCACTTCAGGGCGAGTACGAGGAGCAGGCAGATGGCGTACTGGGCTGTGGAGGCGCACTGGAGGTCTGGAGCGTAGGGCTGGCACAATCCATCCTGGCTGGATGCTCACTTTAGCCAGGCAAATGCGGGGCGCTGGCACAGGACGCACTGGGCTGTGAATGCGCACTGGAGACACCGTGCGTATCACCACAAAACATGGTGCCTGACAGGTCACACGCTCCCTCAAGCGAGTGAGTGGAGGAGACACAGGACGTACCAGACTGGGGAGGTGCACCGAAGGCTAGATGCATGAAACAGGTGCATATGACACCGGACTGGTGTCACGCTCCTCAGCACGCCCGCTCTGCAGCGCTCTCAATGCTAACACATCTCTCCAGAATCTTGCGTTGAGTTCCTCACTCATCTCCCTGACTGGCTCTGGTTCACCCCTCAGCTCTCCACAGTCAGAACGAGGAGTTGGCTCAGGTCCCAAACCTGACTCCACCAAACTCCCCCCTCAGCTCTCCCCCCCCCCCCCCACAATTTTTTTGTTGTTGAGCTGCCTCTCGGGCTTCCGTCGTTGCCGTGCGAGTTCCTCGTATTGTCGCCGTTCCTCTGTCGCTGTCTCCGCCTGATTGCCTTGATGGTAAAACGCCTCGTAATATCGCCGTTCTGCTCTCGCTGCTTCAATCTCCTCCTTAGGACGGCGATACTCCCCGGGCCTTGTCCAGGCTCCAGCCCCATCCAGGATTTCCTCCCAGGTCCAGTCCTCCTGACCACGCTGCTTGGTTCGTTGGTGGTGGGAGATTCTGTCACGGCTGTCTGAAGAACTGTGAAACTATGCAAAACATACAAATAAACTCCTAAACAAAACAACAAACCGTGTCAAAGAGGTGCAACATACACTTACTCAAAATACAATCTCCCACAAACCCAGGTAGGAAAAACAACTACTTAAGTATGATCTCCAATTAGAGACAACGATGACCAGCTGCCTCTAATTGGAGATCATCCCCCCCAAAAAACATAGAAATACAGAAACAAGAACATGACAACATAGAAAATCTAAACTAGACACAACCCCGTCATGCCCTGACCTACTCTACCATAGAAAATAAAAGCTTCTATGGTCAGGACATGACACACACACACACACACTCTCTCTCTCTCTGGCAGTGACCATCACACAGACACAACTTCCTCTCAAAACCGCTTCCTGTTTGCAAGAGGGACCTGCTGCTGACTTGGCAGTCTTTACTGTGGCTAGCCTAGGACGTTTCTGGGAACAGCCTGATCTCACAAGTATTTTAATTCAATATGGTCGATATGTAACATTGTTTTTAGCATCAAAAGGAGACCTCAAACGTCACTGACAAACTGACTTTGAATTCAAACAAGTAAACTAGCAGCAGATAAAGGGGACAGCAATGGGGAAGAAATGTCCACCTAACTGGAGGAAGCCTGAGCCAGGGAAAAAGCTACATGAGACCAAGGGATATACTACAATGAAGGATCAATGAGTTAGCCAGCTAATTTGCCTAAATATATATATATATATTATAAAGGATAAGCTTGTAATGAGCATGGTCCAAAAACACATAAGTTTAGCTTTCTTAATGATTTAGAAAATAAATAGTTATTTCTGACTATTTATCAAAGTTAGCAGGCTCACTCATTGATTCTGCTTTGTATTACACCCCTCAGGCAGCTGGGGGAGGAGGACCAGCTCTGTAATGAGGTCACATATCCCTCAGGCAGCTGGGAGTGGAGGACCAGCTCTGTAATGAGGTCACATATCCCTCAGGCAGCTGGGGGAGGAGGACCAGCTCTGTAATGAGGTCACATATCCCTCAGGCAGCTGGGAGTGGAGGACCAGCTCTGTAATGAGGTCACATATCCCTCAGGCAGCTGGGGGAGGAGGACCAGCTCTGTAATGAGGTCACATATCCCTCAGGCAGCTGGGAGTGGAGGACCAGCTCTGTAATGAGGTCACATATCCCTCAGGCAGCTGGGGGAGGAGGACCAGCTCTGTAATGAGGTCACATATCCCTCAAGCAGCTGGGAGTGGAGGACCAGCTCTGTAATGAGGTCACATATCCCTCAGGCAGCTGGGAGTGGAGGACCAGCTCTGTAATGAGGTCAGATACCTCTCAGGCAGCTGGGCGTGGAGGACCAGCTCTTTGATGAGGTCAGATACCCCTCAGGCAGCTGGGGGAGGAGGACCAGCTCTGTAATGAGGTCACATATCCCTCAGACAGCTGGGGGAGGAGGACCAGCTCTGTAATGAGGTCACATATCCCTCAGACAGCTGGGGGAGGAGAACCAGCTCTGTAATGAGGTCACATATCCCTCAGGCAGCTGGGAGTGGAGGACCAGCTCTGTAATTAGGTCACATATCCCTCAGGCAGCAGGGAGTGGAGGACCAGCTCTGTAATGAGGTTAGATACCTCTCAGGCAGCTGGGAGTGGAGGACCAGCTCTTTGATGAGGTCAGATACCCCTCAGGTAGCTGGGGGAGGAGGACCACCTCTGTGATGAGGTTAGATACCCCTCTTATTAACTGGGAAGGAGGACCACCTCTGTGATGAGGTTAGATACCCCTCAGGTAGCTGGGAAGGAGGACCACCTCTGTGATGAGGTCAGATACCCCTCAGGCAGCTGGGGGAGGAGGACCAGCTCTGTGATGAGGTCACATATCCCTCAGGTAGCTGGGGAGAAGGACCAACTCTGAGATGAGGTTAGATACCCCTCAGGTAGTTGGGGGAGGAGGACCAGCTCTGTGATGAGGTCACCCCTCAGGCAACTGGGGTGGAAGGAACAGCTCTGTGATGAGGTCAGATACCCCTCAGGTAGCTGGGGAGGAGGACCAACTCTGAGGTGAGGTTAGATACCCCTCAGGCGGTTGGGGGAGGAAGACCAGCTCTGTGATGAGGTCAAATACTCCTCATGATAGCTGGGAATGAGTGCCAACTCTGTGATGAGGTCAGAAAATTCAGAAAAGACCTGGACCAGGCAGAGTCTAAGAAAACCTGGCCAGGGATAGTTTCCTGGCAGCTGGGAACAGTCTCCTTAACCTCCTCACTAATGAGTCTCCTGGGTCTCAGCTCTCGCTTAATCCACTCATCTGTTTTGACTTCCTCCCCCTACAAACAGTAACCCCAGAACTCTGTTGCTAAAGGTCACCTCGTCCATCCACTTTGTCCTGTTCAACTCTATTAATACGTTTTTGATGGAACCTCTGATTTGTTCCTCTGTGTTTACGTTCCCTATTGTTGTCCATATACGTTTTATTGATGGCAACAACGTGAAAAATCGATAAGCTAGTAAATAAGCAAGTGATTTCATGTTTTAAGAGAAATAAGCCGTTGATCCCAATAAGGAGCAAGGCTCATATGTTCTTGCAGTAGCTTGCAAGTTAGGTGTTTTGTAACAGCACCCTGAGGTAGCCTAGTGACTGGTGAGTGTGTATGTGTGTGTGTGTGTGTGTGTGTTTGGTTTTACTATCCTTGTGGGGAACAGATGTCATCACAAGGATAACACTTTTGCAGTTCTTCATGGTATCGTTCAAAAAAGCCGGGGAAACGTATTTTGACCATAGAAGCTTTTATTTTCTATGGTAGAGTAGGTCAGGGCATGACGGGGTTGTGTCTAGTTTAGATTTTCTATGTTGTCATGTTCTTGTTTCTGTATTTCTATGTTTTTTGGGGGGGGATGATCTCCATCTGTGAATACCTAGTTGGTTTAACCACGTTTCTCCGCTCCCCATAAGGAGAAAGGATATTTGTATCTTGTTTCTGGAAACTAGGTGTATGTCACGCATCACTACTTCACAGGAGAGGCATTTGAACGGCAACATTGTTTTGTTGGTCAAAATACGTTTTTTGGGGGGCAGAAATGCCTTCTGGAACATATGAACTTTCATCTGCCTTAAAAACAAACTTGTATGTCATCTGTGAATACCTAGTTGGTTTAACCACTGAAAAATACAGGAACCTTCCGCTAGCCACGATTGGTTGAGATAGTGGATGGGCTGGACATGCCGAGAGATGAGATCGGATTGGTCTGCCGTGTAGCACACTTCTGTCTATAACATGAGCTGCTCAGTATGTGTAGGTAATCCTTTCTAACGCGGCTTTTTTGAACGATATCATGAAGAACTGCAAAAGTGTTGCCGCTTTTTGAGGTGGCTAACTTCACCCTACCAAAATGTATTATTTCAGTAGGCCTTATAAATATCTGATGTAGTCTTACCATTTCTCCTGATAGGGTCCACGTGATGACGAGGAAAGGCATGTTAATCATAAGAACTTCCAATCTATCAATGTGCAAGCAGTCTGCAATGCCACACTAGCTTTCACAAATGTTGTTGCCAAATGGCCCGGGAGCACACATGACTCCTCCATTGTATCAAATTCTGCCCTGGCAATCAAGTTTTTTATTTTTTACATTTCACCTTTATTTAACTAGGCAAGTCAGTTAAGAACAAACTCTTATTTACAATGACGGCCTACACCGGCCAAACCCGGATGACTCTGTGCCAATTGTGCGCCACCCTATGGGACTCCCAATCACAGCCGGTTGTGATACAGCCTGGATTTGAACCAGGGTGTCTGTAGTAACACCTCTAACACTGAGATGTACTGCCTTAAACCGTTGTGCCACTCGGGAGCACCAAGTTTGAGCAAGGTTAGATTCCTGATGAATGGCTATTAGGTAAAGATGTCAGAAATCACTTAACCCTTTCTTTGCTCTACCTGATACCTGTTACCTGTGGAATAGTTTTGTGGTCCACAGCACACTTAAAATAGTCTAGCTTCTTATGATGTCAACAACTTTGTATGTTTGAAGTTTTAGGTGATAGTGGCTATGGACCAAAAACATGGCTCATGACACCAATCCTACACATTAAAAACGATGCAGAAGAGATCTAGGGCTAGCTTCTCCTTCTCCTTCTCCAGGGCTAGCTTCTCCTTCTCCAGGGCTAGCTTCTCCTTCTCCTTCTCCAGGGCTAGCTTCTCCTTCTCCAGGGATAGCTTCTCCTTCTCCTTCTCCAGGGCTAGCTTCTCCTTCTCCAGGGCTAATCTATTCAGCAGCTCCTCCTGCACCCTGCGCAGGGCCGTGACTTCCCCCAGGAGCGTCCTCTGGACAGCCACCATCTCCTCCACACCATCAAGCCTCCTTGCCCGGGTGGCACTGGCTCGTACGTTGGGGTGTCATAATGGATAAGGATCTGAGACAGGCACATCTCCTCTGTGTCTTCAGTGATGATCTGTCGAGAAAATACAATGAATCTGTTGTGGGAATGATATGTGTAATAGGCCTGTTATATAATAACAACAATAAACATATTAAATGAGAAATCAAACAAACACCTACCTCTGCTTGTTCTTCTGTCATATGATCATGATGATCCGTGGCTCCCACATCCAGGCTCAGGGGAATATGGATGAGGACCAGTGTTATATCTGGAAGGTCAAACACATTGTGTCAGCAGGACAACAATTTTTCTAGAGCTGTAGGCTCGATACGATGAGAGAAGTAAACAAGTGTAAAGTTAGCTGCACGACTGGATATTTTTGTAAGCATGAACGTTTTCTTGCGCCACTGCCACAGACACAGTTGGCTACCGGACATTTAAATACAGCAAGAAAACTAGTTAAACGTGTATTATCTAGCTAGCTAATAATTAACAATATATTATAATATTTTAGAAGTGTGATATAGCAAGAGTTAGCTTGTCAATTTGCGAAGAAGAACTTGGCTAACTTAGCTAACGTTAACGTTGTTAGCTATGTTGGCTAATTAGTTAATGTTGTTACGCATTAGCTAACTTACCGGTTACGCAGTCCTAGTCGATACCCAACTGCAGTCCCTCTACCACCATCTCTCCTATCATGGACAACACCTTCTCCTCCAACTGGTCCAAATGAATGGTCGATACCACCCTCCAGTCTTCTTCAACTCCCTGCTTCTCTCAGCTCCCTTCTTCTTAGCAGCCGACTTGATGTCGGACCACTTATTTTTCACGGCGGCGTCACTGTCCCTTGCCATAAGACGGCAGAGACAGACTCGGCCACTCTCGCCCATCCTCTCTTTTTGGTCTCTGCAGTGACTCCGCAGTTATCTAGTCTCCCCAACAGCAACCTTTTCCTGGCTGCTATTTCCTCCACCATCACTTTAGGCTCTTGTTTGCTGAAGTTTTTATTGCAGTTTCCTTGATTATCCATTTTTGTTTTTGATATAGCTAGTCTGATGGCTATAATGTGTGAAAAAAACTGTTTGTTTTTGTGTGTATAAATGGTTTGCAAGCCAACTAAAAATGTTTTATTCCCGAGACATAAAGCAGATAAAATGTAATGAAATGGAATTATGACTTTATTATAGTGGGCCAAAATCTATCATCCCTGTCCCATAGGTTTATTTATTGGTTTCAAACACGTCACTAATGTCAATGAGAAGATATTTACAAAGTTCTTCAAAAATATATTTACTAAGTTCCTAAAAAAAACTCTAAATTCCTAACAACATTTTGAGGAATTGCACTTACGACCTATGAACTTCTTAATTTTTTCCTTAAGAAACTTCTTATGTTTTTTTAGTAAGTAGTGTTTTGTGAATCCGGCCCCTGGTTTGCTAGATTGACATATACTAAATTCATTTTTAAACGGAATTGTGTTAAAATACACCGGTTTTGCTATTTTTTGTCGTTTTTTGTGTTTATACTTTTTCAATAACAACAATGATACGTTTGATGTCGGACGACAAGAGAATGTTCATGATGACACTGCGACAACTGTCTACAGACATGTTGATAGACATAGAATAAACCAGCCTTTAGTCTTGAAATCTTTGGTTGTTTACTACACTACCGTACTCACTCTGTTTAGCACATGGCCTCACATGTGAATCCTTAAAGAGATGGTTGGGGCTAAAGCTTAAAAGAGTGTGAACGATGCTGAATGGGTGTAGACAAAGAAGAGCTCTCCAGTAGGTGTACCAAAACATTCTAGGGCCATTTTCTCATAAGTGGGGTTACACGTTTATCAACTTTCAAAGCAGAAATACTTTCACAATGTTCCTTAACTGTAATGTACTGTATGGAATAAATGTTTCTAGCTCGGAGTCTCTGCTTAGTAAAAAGTAAAAGTAAAAAACACCATTTCAAATTTTGCTGCATAAGACCACATCGAGTCGGTCGGTTACGTTTCAGGCTTCGAAGTTAGGTTTAGAGTTAGGGTTACAATTAGGCTTATGGTTACAATTAGGGTTAGAGGTTAGTTTTAGGGTCAGTGTTAGGAGAAAGGCTTTGGTTTAGGGTTAGGGGTTAAGGTTAGGGTTAAGTTAAGGGTTAGAGTATCAATTGTTTGGTCCCCACAAGGATAGTAAAACACATTTCTCTCTCTGTGTGTGTGTGTGTGTGTGTGTGTGTGTGTGTGTGTGTGTGTGTGTGTGTGTGTGTGTGTGTGTGTGTGTGTGTGTGTGTGTGTGTGTGTGTGTGTGTGTGTGTGTGTGTGTGTGCGTAGCCTAGTGAGTGTGCTCTTGCAAGATTGACATCAGATAGCTGATGCATGGTCCGTTCACATGCACTAACTCCATATATCAGCTAACTCCATATATCAACTGACTCCATATATCAACTGACTCCATATATCAACTGACTCCATATATCAGCTGACTCCATATATCAGCTGACTCCATATATCAGCTGACTCCATATATCAGCTAACTCCATATATCAGCTAACTCCATATATCAGCTAACTCCAAATATCAACTAACTCC
This sequence comes from Salmo salar, assembly GCF_965601325.2. Lineage (NCBI taxonomy): Eukaryota > Metazoa > Chordata > Actinopteri > Salmoniformes > Salmonidae > Salmo > Salmo salar. The sequence continues at coordinate 108,803,622 of NC_138291.1, read as the reverse complement.
ACATATCAACTGACTCCATATATCAACTGACTCCATATATCAACTGACTCCATATATCAACTGACTCCATATATCAGCTAACTCCACATTTCAGCTAACTCCATATATCAGCTCCATATATCAACTGACTACATATATCAACTGACTCCATATATCAGCTCCATATATCAACTGACTACATATATCAACTGACTCCATATATCAGCTCCATATATCAACTGACTACATATATCAACTAACTCCATATATCAGCTAACTCCATATATCAGCTAACTCCATATATCAGCTCCATATATCAACTAACTCCATATATCAGCTAACTCCATATATCAGCTCCATATATCAACTAACTCCATATATCAGCTAACTCCATACATCAGCTCCATATATCAACTAACTCAACATATCAACTAACTCCACATATCAACTAACTCCACATATCAACTAACTCCACATATCAACTAACTCCACATATCAACTAACTCCACATATCAACTAACTCCACATATCAACTAACTCCACATATCAACTAACTCCACATATCAGCTAACTCCATATATCAGCTAACTCCATATATCAGCTAACTCCATATATCAGCTAACTCCATATATCAGCTGACTCCATATATCAGCTGACTCCATATATCAACTAACTCCATATATCAACCAGCTCCATATGTCAACTAACTCCACATATCAGCTAACTCCACATATCAACTGACTCCATATATCAACTAACTCCACATATCAACTAACTCCATATATCAACTGACTCCATATGTCAGCGTACTCCATATATCAGCTGACTCCATATGTCAGCGTACTCCATATATCAGCTAACTCCATTTAGTAAAGCTCAATATTATGGTTAGGGCTAGAGGACTAAGCCGAAACACTGCCTGGCCCAGTGGTAGGTATATCCCCACATTAGAATCCCCACAGGAGAAGGGGAACGCGAGAGAGACAGAGACAGAGACAGAGACAGAGACAGAGACAGAGAGACAGACAAGACAGACAGACAGACAGACAGACAGACAGACAGACAGACAGACAGACAGACAGACAGACAGACAGACAGACAGACAGACAGAGAGAGAGACTTGGCTCTCAAGAGAAGACAGGCTATCTGCACACTGCCCACAAAATGAGGTGGAAACTGAGCTGCACTTCCTAACCTCCTGCCAAATGTATGACCATATTAGAGACATGTATTTCCCTCAGATTACACAAATCCACAAAGAATTCGAAAACAAACCCAATTTTGATAAACTCCCATATCTACTGGGTGAAATACCACAGTGTGCCATCACAGCAGCAAGACGGGTGACCTGTTGCCACAAGAAAAGGGCAACAAGTGAAGAACAAACATCATTGTAAATACAATCCAAATTTATGTTTATTTATTTTCCCTTTTTGTAATTTAACAATTTGCACATTGTTACATCACTGTATATAGATATAATATGACATTTGAAACGTCTTTATTCTTTTGGAATTTTGTAAGTGTAATGTTTGGCACTTGCTTTGGCAATGTTAACATGTGTTTTCCGTGCAAATAAAGCCCCTTAAATTGAATTGAGAGAGAGAGAGAGAGAGAGAGCGAGAGAGAGAGTGAGTAAGTGAAAGAGAGACAGACAGAGTGAGAAAAAGACAGAGCAAGAGGGAGAGAGAGACAGACACACAGACTGACAGGGAGAGGGAGAGAGAGACAGAGAGAGACAGGGAGAGAGAGACAGACTGACAGGGAGAGGGAGAGAGAGACAGTGAGAGACAGGGAGAGACAGGGAGAGAGAGACAGAGTGAGCGAGAGAGACAGGGAGAGAGAGACAGAGAGAGACGGAGAGAGACAGATAGACTGACAGGGAGAGGGAGAGAGAGACAGGGAGAGAGAGACAGATAGACAGACTGACAGGGAGAGGGAGAGAGAGACAGAGAGAGACAGGGAGAGAGAGACAGACTGACAGGGAGAGGGAGAGAGAGACAGTGAGAGAGAGACAGATAGAGTGAGTGAGAGAGACAAGGAGAGAGAAATATAAAGAGCCTTTAAATTCTACAACCACCTAAAAGGAAGGAATTCCCAAACCTTCCACAACACATCACCTACAGAGAAATTCACCTGGAGAAGAGTCCCTTAAGCAAGCTGGTCCTGGGGCTCTGTTCACAAACACAAACAGACCCCACAGAGCCCAAGGACAGCAACACAATTAGACCCAACCAAATCATGAGAAAACAAAAGTAAAATGATTTGACACATTGGAAAGAATTAACAAAAAAACTGAGCAAACTAGAATGCTATTTGGCCCTAAACAGAGAGTAGACAGTGGCAGAATACCTGACCACTGTGACTGACCTAAAATTAAGGAAAGCTTTGACTATGTACAGACTCAGTGAGCATAGCCTTGCTATTGAGAAAGGTCACCGTAGGCAGACTTGGCTCTCAAGAGAAGACAAGCTATGTGCACACTGGCCACAAAATGAGGTGGAAACTGAGCTGCACTTCCTAACCTCCTGATAAATGTATTAGATATTAGAGACATATTTCCCTCAGATTACACAGATCCACAAAGAATTCGAAAAACCCAATTTGGATAAACTCCCATATCTATTGGGTGAAATACAACACTGTATATAGCTGTAAAATGATATTTCAAATGTTTCAATTCCTTTGGAACTTTTGTGAGTGTAATGTTTTCTGTTAATTTTTTATTGTTTATTTCAGTTTTGTTTATTATCTATTTCACTTGCTTTGGCAATGAATGTTTTCCACGCCAATAAATCTTTCTGAATGTAATTTAATTGATAGCCAGGACGAGAGGGACAGACAGACAGACAGACAGACAGACAGACAGACAGACAGACAGACAGACAGACAGACAGACAGACAGACAGACAGACAGACAGACAGACAGACAGACAGACAGACAGACAGACAGACAGACAGACAGACAGACAGACAGACAGACAGACAGACAGACAGAGAGGGAGAGAGGGAGAGAGAATGAATCTCAAACCAAACACTTTGAGCACTCGATATGCGCATTCACGAGTCATTCGAGTCAATCTCAAATGCTGTTTTTTCAGTGCAGTGCCCAACCACCCTTAGCTAGCTAGCTAAAATTACATCCCTGTGTTTGTCAGTGATGCTAGCTAAACATATTTTTGTGCAGGACGAGAGAGTCACTTTTTTACACCTTTCCCACTGTCTGACGGAGTATGGGTCTGGTCCAGTGCAGTGTTTCATAGCGAGTGGGTCACCGGAGACACGCAAATCCATTTTGAATTTTGGTAAGTGTCAGCTGGGACGTTGAGTGCACATCGTCTCAGTGTTCATTTTGGCAACACACTAACAGACTGGAGGAATCCCTATCAAACACAACAGCAAGGGGCCACTCCATGAAGGGTTTAGGGGCCATGTGTTCAGATTGAGATTAAGCCAGAGAGAGAGAGAGAACGAGAGAGAACGAGAGAGAGAGAGAGAGAGAGAGAGAGAGAGAGAGAGAGAGAATGAGAGAGAGAGAGCGAGAGATTGTGAGAGGAAGAGATTGTGAGAGGAAGAGATTGTGAGAGAGAGAAAGAGAGGATAATAAAGTGTAAACAGGAGAGAGTCATGGGGGATTACCCCATTTAACCAAAACACTGGCATTATCAGAGGTGGCAAATAATATGAACTCAATGCAGCTGCCATCTGACTGCATTCACTTCAATCTAGTCAATCTGAATAGTCCCGGAAGGCAATACGTCGCATGAATCTAGCGTATATCTATATGTGTAGAATGTGCATGTATGTATGTCTATAGCTGAGTGAGTATGGGGTGACATTCTCATCTGCAGTTCTTTACGAAGTGGTTTCTACAAGTCAATCATGCGAGCGGTGTGTATACAGTCAACAAAGACGTTCATCTCTCCCCATGCCACGCACTAACAAGGCAACATGTCAGGGCAAAGCTAACAATCACACCAAAGGAGAGAAAGAAAAACAGATGAATAATGAAAGAGAAGAGAGTTAGATGAAGATAAACACTAACAGTGGGTGACGGTTCTGTGTGTGTGTGTGTGTGTGTCCATGCCTCTATTTGTGTACGTGCGTGGATGTGTGTGTTTACCTGTGTGTGTGTGCATGCGTATGTGCATGCATGCTTGTGTGTTCGTGTGTGTTCGTGTGTGTGTGTGTGTGTGTGTGTGTGTGTGTGTGTGTGTGTGTGTGTGTGTGTGTGTGTGTGTGTGTGTGTGTGTGTGTGTGTGTGTGTGTGTGTGTGTGTGTGTGTGTTTTGGCTGTGCTCTAAATGAGAGTGTATAATATGGGCTGATCCAGAGCCTTCCCCTTCACTGGGCTTTTCTTCCTGTTACAATCGAGAGATTACCCAGGAGGAAGAGGTCTGATCAGGCACAATGGGCAGCTATCCTCTGTTGATTTGAGGGATTCAGGAGGCAAATCCCTGACACAATCTTGATACAGAGACAGAAGAGAAGAGGAGAGAAGAGGAGAGAAGAGGAGAGGGGAGAAGAGAGGGGAGGGGAGGAGAGGAGCGGAGAGGAGAGGAGAGGAGAGGAGAGGAGAGGAGAGGAGAGGAGAGGAGAGGAGAGGAGAGGAGAGGAGAGGAGAGGAGAGGAGAGGAGAGGAGAGGAGAGGAGCGCCTGCTGGAGGCAGCCTGACCGAGAGGTGCAGGGTCGAGGTGGGGGAAACTGGGGGGTTGGGGTCAGGGGTTAAGGAGAAGATGAGGGTTTCAGGGGCTAAAGAGAGAGAGATGGGGGATGCTCCTTTTAAGTTTTTGGAGAGAGAAAGGACAAGAGGGATGCTCCTTTTAGTTTTTGGAGTGGTTGAAGAATGGGTAAAGAATGGGTGAAGAATGGGTGAAGAATGGGTGAAGAATGGGGGACAGCCTCTAAGGCAACTGAGAGATTAGTCACCAACTGCAGGAAACAGAGATTACAGAGTGTGTTGCCCTTTTAATTAAGGAATGTCTTGACATCAATAAATTACGGAATGTGCTGCCGTCTGTCAGCTGACAGCTGTCAGTCAAACTGCTCAAAAGTGAAACCGAAACTAAAGTTGAGGCATTCTTTTCCGAGTGGTTAAGGTTAGGGTTAAGGTTAGGGTTAAGTTTGAGGTTAGGGTTGAAGTTAGGGTTAAGGTTGAGGTTAGGGTTAAGGTTAGGGTTGCGGTAAGGGTTGCGGTAAGGGTTAAGGTTAGGATTAAGGTTAGGGTTGAGGTAAGGGTTAAGGTTAGGGTTAGGTTTGGGTTGAGATTAGGGTTAAGGTTAAGGTTAGGGTTAAGGTTGAGGTTAGGATTGAAGTTAGTGTTGAGGTAAGGGTTAAGGTTAGGGTTAAGGTTGAGATTAGGGTTAAGGTTAGGGTTAAGGTTAGGGTTGAGATTAGGGTTAAGGTTAGGGTTGAGGTTAAAACAGAACAATGAAAATGACAAAACAAGTGCCTAGCACTGGGATTGAACCCACGACGCTTGGAGCCGTAGCTCACGGTTTTATCCCATCCTCATACCACATTTTAACATGTGATGATCTAGTCTGGTTGGTGGAGTCTAAACACTCGATCGATGTAAATATCATAGAAGAGTGTAATTGTCTTTAGGACAGCTGTTTCTTAGTCAAGACATTCGTGTTTTTTTAACATATTATGTAATTGTTGTGTGTCTATAGTTGTGTTTAATGTTGTGTTTAATGTATGGAAGTTGTTTTGTCTGAAACATTGTTCCCCTGCTGCTATTGGACCAGGTCTCTCTTGAAAAGAGATGTTATCTCAATGAGGAAAACCTGTACAAATAAAGGTTAAATAAAAAAAGTATTTAAAAAAATCCAAACACGCTAGCTTGTTGCAAGCCTACTAGATGGTAACAGCCACTCCCATTGAATTAAGAGATGGAACGTCTAATGCATATAATACACATTCATTTGTTTATTTAACAGTTTGTTTACAGAAAATGGGTAAACCTCCCATCACTCCCATCACCCCCTCCCTACCATCACTCCCATCACCCCCTCCCTACCATCACTCCCATCACCCCCTCCCTACCATCACTCCCATCACCCCCTCCCTACCATCACTCCCATCACCCCCTCCCTACCATCACTCCCATCACCCCCCTCTCCCGTCACTCCCATCACCCCCTCCCTACCATCACTCCCATCACCCCCCTCTCCCGTCACTTCCATCACCCCCTCCCTACCATCACTCCCATCACCCCCTCCCTACCATCACTCCCATCACCCCCCTCTCCCGTCACTCCCATCACCCCCTCACTACCATCACTCCCATCACCCCCCTCTCCCGTCACTCCCATCACCCCCTCCCTACCATCACTCCCATCACCCCCTCCCTCCCATCACTCCCATCACCCCCTGCCTACCATCACTCCCATCACCCCCTCCCTACCATCACTCCCATCACCCCCTCCCTACCATCACTCCCATCACTCCCTCCCTACCATCACTCCCATCACTCCCTCCCTCCCATCACTCCCATCACCCCCTCCCTACCATCACTCCCATCACCCCCTCACTACCATCACTCCCATCACCCCCCACTCCCGTCACTCCCATCACCCCCCTCTCCCGTCACTCCCATCACCCCCTCCCTACCATCACTCCCATCACCCCCTCCCTACCATCACTCCCATCACCCTCTCCCTCCCATCACTCCCATCACCCCCTCCCTACCATCACTCCCATCACCCCCTCCCTACCATCACTCCCATCACTCCCTCCCTCCCATCACTCCCATCACTCCCTCCCTACCATCACTCCCATCACCCCCTCCCTACCATCACTCCCATCAACCCCTCACTACCATCACTCCCATCAGCCCCCACTCCCGTCACTCCCATCACCCCCCTCTCCCGTCACTCCCATCACCCCCTCCCTACCATCACTCCCATCACCCCCTCCCTCCCATCACTCCCATCACCCCCTCCCTACCATCACTCCCATCACCCCCTCCCTACCATCACTCCCATCACCCCCTCCCTACCATCACTCCCATCACTCCCTCCCTCCCATCACTCCCATCACTCCCTCCCTACCATCACCCCCTCCCTACCATCACTCCCATCACCCCCTCCCTACCATCACTCCCATCACCCCCCTCTCCTGTCACTCCCATCACCCCCTCCCTACCATCACTCCCATCACCCCCCTCTCCCATCACTCCCATCACCCCCTCCCTACCGTCACTCCCATCACCCCTCCCTCCCGTCACTCCCATCACTCCCTCCCTACCATCACTCCCATCACCCCCCTCTCCCATCACTCCCATCACCCCCTCCCTACCGTCACTCCCATCACCCCCTCCCTCCCATCAGCCCCTCCCCTCCCTCCCATCAGCCCCCCCTCCCCTCCCTCCCATCAGCCCCTCCCTACCGTCACTCCCATCACCCCCTCCCTCCCATCACCCCCTCCCCTCCCTCCCATCAGCCCTCCCCCTCCCCTCCCTCCCATCAGCCCCCCCTCCCCTCCCTCCCATCAGCCCCCCCTCCCCTCCCTCCCATCAGCCCCTCCCTCCCATCAGCCCCTTCCTACCGTCACTCCCATCACCCCCTCCCTCCCGTCCCTCCCATCAGCCCCTCCCTCCCATCAGCCCCTTCCTACCGTCACTCCCATCACCCCCTCCCTCCCATCAGCCCTCCCCCTCCCCTCCCTCCCATCAGCCCCCCCTCCCCTCCCTCCCATCAGCCCCTCCCTCCCATCAGCCCCTCCCTCCCATCAGACCCTCCCTCCCGTCACTCCCATCAGCCCTCCCTCTCCCCTCCCTCCCATCAGCCCCTCCCTCCCCTCCCTCCCATCACCCCCTCCCTCCCATCACCCCCCCTCCCCTCCCTCCCATCAGCCCCTCCCTCCCATCACTCCCATCACCCCTCCCCCTCCCGTCCCTCCCATCAGCCCTCCCCCTCCCCTCCCTCCCATCAGCCCCCCTCCCTCCCATCACCCCTCCCTCCCGTCACTCACATCGCCCCTCCCGTCACTCCCATCGCCCCTCCCGTCACTCCCATCTCCCCTCCCTCCCCTCCCATCACCCCTCCCTCCAGCCCCTTCACAAACAACAGGTCAATAATAGGAATCTCTCTCTCTCTCTCTCTACCCCCTCACTCTCTCTCTCTCTCTCTACCCCCTGACCTCCCTCTGTCTCCTCTCTCTACCCCCTCACCTCCCTCTCTCTGTCTCCTCTCTCTACCCCCTCACCTCTCTCTCTCTACCCCCCTCACCTCTCTCTCATCTCTTTCTCTCTCCTCTCTCTCACTGGTGGCGTGAGAAGTTAGGCATCAGTAGTACCCCAGCCTGCGACATGGCCCATGCAGCAGCACCAGAGGAGAGGGGTGCTGGGGTGGCGTATAAGGTACTGAGGAGGGGTGGGTGGGTGGGGGTATAAGGGTTAAAATGGGGTTGACCAAACTTCAAAGAAGAGGCTCTGATTTAAATTCTTCTGACCAGTCTGGGATTTGGTTTAATGAGCTGAGGAGTGTTAGGCAGCTGACTCCCTGACTGCACCAGAGAGAGAGAGAGAGAGAGAGAGAGAGAGAGACAGACAGACAGAGAGACAGACAGACAGACAGACAGACAGACAGACAGACAGACAGAGAGGTACAGAGAGACAGACAGAGATACAGAGAGACAGACAGAGATACAGAGAGACAGACAGAGATACAGAGAGACAGACAGAGATACAGAGAGACAGACAGAGATACAGAGATACAGACAGAGATACAGACAGACAGAGATACAGAGATACAGACAGAGATACAGAGATACAGACAGAGATACAGACAGAGATACAGACAGAGATACAGACAGAGATACAGACAGACAGACAGACAGACAGACAGACAGACAGACAGACAGACAGACAGACAGACAGACAGACAGAGAGACAGAGAGAGAGAGAGAGACAGACAGACAGACAGACAGACAGACAGACAGACAGACAGACAGACAGACAGACAGACAGACAGACAGACAGACAGACAGACAGACAGACAGAGAGAGATACAGAGAGACAGACAGAGAGACAGAGAGAGAGACAGAGACAGAGAGAGAGACAGAGACAGAGAGAGATAGATAATGAGAGAGAGAGAATATGACAGTGGTGTTTTTTACATTTATTTCACCTTTATTTAACCAGGTAGGCTAGTTGAGAACAGGTTCTCATTTGCAACTGCGACCTGGCCAAGATAAGTTGTACTCTATAGGGTGCCGTTGTGGACGAACTCTCTGCTTGAGGTAAAAGCATCCATCCAGCCTTGTTAGGGGCCATATGACAGGCTGGCATGTGAGAGAGAATTTGACACTAGTGTTAATCTCTGGCCTCGCCGGGGAAGAGCGGTACAGGGGGATTCCATTACCCTTTCATTGGGCCCCAGCGGGTCCCGTCCTGAACACGGGGATTACCGGCCCCTCACGGTCACTCAGCGGTCCCACCACTGCAGCCTGCTACACACACACACACACACACTCTAGTCACTCAACAATCCCACCGCTACAGCCTGCTACAAACAGATGCACATGCATGTAGACACACACACACAGAGTCAAACATGCACTCCCCTACGCACACACACTTCCATGCGAACGCACGCACACACACACGCATGCGTATTCGTATATACACATGCTAATACACATGCAGACACATGTAAACTAAACACACACACACACACACACACATGCACACGCACACTCCAGTGCTCCACATTATAGAAATACAGCATGAACCCTCACACACAAACAGATCTGATGACATCATCAGTCAGGGATGTCGGGCGAGGAGGCATAAAGCCACACGGCCATGAGGTCTGATATTGCAGGTCTGATAAATGAGGTCTGTATTATTAGGTCTGATATACGAGGCCATGAGGTCTGATATACGAGGTCTGATATATGAGGTCTGTATTATTAGGTCTGATATATGAGGTTTGATATCCTCTTAGAGCGGAGTTCCCGCTAGCGGGATCAAATTTGACAACATCCGGTGAAATCGGAGCGCGCCAAATTCAAAATACAAAATCGTAATATTAAACATTCATGAAAATACAAGTGTCATAGATGATTCTTTAGCTTAGAATCTTGGTAATCGAACTGCATTATCAGATTTTAAAAACGCTTTACGGCGAAAGCATAGCATTCGATTGTCTGAGGACAGCGCCTCACATAAGCATATTTTCCAAACCAGCACAGGCGTCACAAAATAACAAATAGCGATAAAATAAATCACTTACTTTTGAAGATCTTCCTCTGTTTGCAATCCCAAGGGTCACAGCTACACAATTAATGGTCGTTTTGTTCAATAAAGTCCTTCTTTATATCCCAAAAACACCGTTTAGTTGGAGCCATTGAATTCAATAATCCAGTCCTTCAACATGCATACAAAGGATTCCAAAAAGTTCCCAGCAAAGTTCGTCCAAACGGGTCAAACAATGTTTTTAATTAATCCTCAGGTTGTCTAATATCTAAATAAATGATAATATTTCAGAAGGAGATTACTGTGTTCAATAGCAAAGAAAAGAACGAAGAGCGCGCCCATGTTCACTGTGCGCAAAAGACTTCTCTCTCTCTCTCTCTCTCTCTCTCGTGTACGGTTAATGCAATATTTGTTTTAGCGGTATCCACAGTTTTTTTTTTTCCAGAGTTAGGGTGGAAGAGGACAGAGTAAGTTTTCTGGGGTTTGCAAGGTGTGGTATGCGCGATGGCTTCTCAGCCTAGCGCGGAGGAGACGCTGTCGATACGGCATGGATTCAGGTGTGTTCCTGAGAATGGAGTTTAGGTGGAGGAGGTTCTGCTCGCGGTCGGTGAACAGGTAGGAGCTGAATTTATACATTCTGCTTCTAGAATGAACAAAGCGGTGGTGGTGTTCATGAAAAGAGAACATTTGGTTGGTAGGCTAATTGCTAGCGGAATATTTGTAAGGGATGTGTTGGTGCCAGTTTTACCTCTTTCTACCCCTTCAACAAGAGTAGTTCTTGCAAATTTACCTCCGTTTATTACGGACGATCAAATCAGGAAAGAGCTGAGTCGTTTTGGTAAGTTTGCTAGCGGGTTTCGTGTACTGTCGGCAGGTTTTCAGGCAGCTGCTGTTAAGCACATTGTTTCGTTCCGGAGGCAAGTGTTTATGTTTCTGAACAACAATGAGCAACAGCTAAATGTGCATTTTAAAGTGAGGCATGGTGAGGGGCTCTATGCAGGGTTTGCCAGCACAGACAGTCTACGGTGTTTTGAGTGTGGGGATTTGGGGCATAAGAGCTTTGCGTGCCCACATAAAGGCCGTAGACAAAGTGAGGGTACAAGCGCCGGTGGGGGAAATCGAGGTCAAAGTGCAGGGGGTAATGAGATGCAGACAGCAGAGGCTGGGCCTAGTCATACCAGGGATGGTGGGGTAGCTGAGGCTGGGTCTAGTAAGGCAAGAGATGGTGGGGTAGAGGAGGCTGGGTCTAGACAGACTAGAGATGGTGGTGTAGCGGAGGCTGGGTCTAGTCAGGCTAGAGATGGTGGTGTAGCGGAGGCTGGGTCTAGTAAGGCTAGAGATGGTGGGGTAGCTGAGGCTGGGCTTAGCTATGATATGGAGGATGGTGTAAATGATGCTGGGCCTAGTCATGCTATGGAGGGTGGTGTAGAGGATGCTAGGTCTAGTCAGGTTATGCTAGTGGATGAGGAGAGTATAGTGGGGAAGTGTAAGAGACTAGGGGGGAGGAGGAGGGTGCCAAGCGGAAAAGGAAAAAGGGTGTGGTTAAAGGCACAATGGAAACTTTGCCTGTTGCTGTGGGGGATGCCCTGACCAGAGAGGAAGAGCAGGTGGTCAGGGTGGGAGATAGAGATGAGGAGGAAAGTGAGTCTGAGGAAGAGGATGAGGAGATATTTTTTTCAGACTCCTCTTCAATAGGCCCGGTGTCACAAAAAGAGCCGTGTTGAATAGACCAAACTGCAGCGGGAATATGGATGCTCATGTTTTAATTCAAAAAAGGAGTAACGCATCCACTGGAAAACAATATACACGACAGGAACAGTTTTGCAGGCACACAACACGCAGTGCAAAAACAACTACCCACCAAAACCAAACAAACACACACCTACTTATGGGACTCCCAATCAAAGGCAACTAGAAACACCTGCCTCCAATTGAGAGTCCAGCACCCAAAACTACACATAGAAAAACAAACCTAGAACCTATACCAAACTAATACACCCCACTACACCACACACAAAACCCCATAATACAAAACAAATATACCTCTGCCACGTCCTGACCAAATATAATAGAAATAATACCTAAATATTGGTCAGGACGTGACATTACCCCCCCCCCCTAAAGGTGCAGACCCCGGAATGCACCTTAAAAGAAAACACCAAAAATCCCCATTACCCCAACAAAACCAAAAAGCAATACCCCCTAAACAATAAGGGAGGGAAGGGAGGGTGGCTGCCGTCAACGACGGCACTGTGCTACACCCTCCCTCCCCAACCCACCTATCCTGGAGGTGGCTCCGGTGCAGGACGTGGACCCTGCTCCACCCTCGGCGTCGCCCACTTCGGCGGAGCCGATAGCTGCGCCAGGCAGACGGACCCCTCGGGCTGGGCCGGAGGACAGGAGGGCCCCTCGGGCTGGGCTGGGGGACAGGAGGGCCCCTCGGGCTGGGCCGGGGGACAGGAGGGCCCCTCGGGCTGGGCCGGGGCACAGGAGGGCCCCTCGGGCTGGGCCGGGGGACAGGAGGGCCCCTCGGGCTGGGCCGGAGAGCAGGAGGGCCCCTCGGGCTGGGCCGGAGAGCAGGAGGGCCCATCGGGCTGGGCCGGAGAGCAGGAGGGCCCCTCGGGCTGGGCCGGAGGGCAGAAGGGCCACTCGGGCTGATTCTGACAGGCCGGGCACCCTGGCAGATCAGGGCAGGCGGACCACTCGGGCTGGGCCGGAAGGCATGCGGGCCACTCGGGCTGGGCCGGAAGGCATGCGGGCCACTCGGGCTGGGCCGGAAGGCATGCGGGCCACTCGGGCTGGGCCGGAAGGCAGGAGGACCACTCGGGCTGGACCGGAGGGCAGGAGGACCACTCGGGCTGGACCGGAGGGCAGGAGGACCACTCGGGCTGGACCGGAGGGCAGGAGGACCAATCGGGCTGATCCTGACAGGCCGGGCACCCTGGCAGATCAGGGCAGGCGGGCACCTCTGGCAGAACCGGGCAGTCTGGCCACCCTGGCAGTTCAGGGCAGTCTGGCCACCCTGGCAGTTCAGGGCAGTCTGGCCACCCTGGCAGTTCAGGGCAGTCTGGCCACCCTGGCAGTTCAGGGCAGTCTGGCCACCCTGGCAGTTCAGGGCAGTCTGGCCACCCTGGCAGTTCAGGGCAGTCTGGCCACCCTGGCAGTTCAGGGCAGTCTGGCCACTCTGGCAGTTCAGGGCAGTCTGGCCACTCCGGCAGTTCAGGGCAGTCTGGCCACTCCGGCAGTTCAGGGCAGTCTGGCCACTCCGGCAGTTCAGGGCAGTCTGACCTCTCTGGCGACTGTTGACTGGCGGGCAGCTCTGACGACTGTTGACTGGCGGGCAGCTCTGACGACTGTTGACTGGCGGGCAGCTCTGACGACTGTTGACTGGCGGGCAGCTCTGACGACTGTTGACTGGCGGGCAGCTCTGACGACTGTTGACTGGCGGGCAGCTCTGGTGATGGTTGACTGGCGGGCAGCACTGACGACTGTTGACTGGCGGGCAGCTCTGGTGACTGTTGACTGGCGAGGCTGGGTTGACACACTAGACTCCTGATGCGTGGGGCTGGTATAGGACGTGCCAGCCTGGAGACACGCACCTCCATGCTAGTGCGTCTGGCGGGAAACACCGGACCGAAAGGGCGCACTGGCGGTCTTGAGCGCAGGGTTGGCATCACCCCTTCCGGCTCGATGCCTACTTCGCCCTGGCACATGCGGGGCGCTGGTACCTTGCCTACCGGCCTGAAAATCCCAGGCCTCACCACAGCCCCAACCCCAAAGCACGGGACCTGTCCAGTCTGCCCTACAAGGGTACGGGGAGCTGGCCTGGGGCTGTAATCTCGCCCCGCCAAATAGCCCTTGTGCCCCCCCCTAAAAAATTATTGGGGCTGCCTCCAACATTCCTCCCTCACTTGCCTCTGTCCTCTTCTCCGCTGCTTGGTCCTTTGGTGGTGGGTAGTTCTGTCACAAAAAGAGCCGTGTTGAATAGACCAAACTGCAGCGGGAATATGGATGCTCATGTTTTAATTCAAAAAAGGAGTAACGCATCCACTGGAAAACAATATACACGACAGGAACAGTTTTGCAGGCACACAACACGCAGTGCAAAAACAACTACCCACCAAAACCAAACAAACACACACCTACTTATGGGACTCCCAATCAGAGGCAACTAGAAACACCTGCCTCCAATTGAGAGTCCAGCACCCAAAACTACACATAGAAAAACAAACCTAGAACCTATACCAAACTAATACACCCCACTACACCACACACAAAACCCCATAATACAAAACAAATATACCTCTGCCACGTCCTGACCAAATATAATAGAAATAATACCTAAATATTGGTCAGGACTTGACACCCGGAGCTGACAGCCAGACAAGCAGAGGGGTCTAAGTACACGTTGAGAGAACTGACAAGGTTCCTGAATGAAACCAAGGGAAAAAAGTTAATCTTGAGGCTTTTTTCCCTGATTCAAGAAAGTTTGTACAATCAGTACAACATGCTGTGAAAAATGAGGAAGTGGGTCACAACAGTGCGTAAGGGTCTACCTTCAGACACTGTTTAGACGTATACTTTCTTTCTGACAATGGGATTTTTGAGCTTTGCTATTGGTCTTTTTTCACTGCTGGCTTTTCTCCCACTTCTTATGGAGACTCTACGGGTAGGCTCGCTCAATATAAATGGCGCCAGAGATGCGGGAAAGAGGAGTGTGTTGGGTGAATATGTAAAACAATAAAAAGTACAGGTGTTGTTTCTGCAGGAGACACATAGTGATGTGTTGAATGAAGTCGATTGGGGGCTCTGGTGGAAAGGGGCAAGTGTGTTGAGCCATGGGACAAATCTTAGTGCAGGAGTGGCAGTCCTTTTTGCACCGGGTCTGTCTGTAAAAATGTGCTCCTCAAAGGAGGTGTGTAGGGGTAGGCTCCTTCTTGTTAAAGCAGAAATTAACAACATGGGTTTTGTCTTTATAAATGTGTATGCGCCTAACACAGGAAGAGAAAGAGGGGTTCTATTTGGGAGTCTTAGACAGGAACTCTCACAGGAAGAGCCTGAGGAGACACTGGTGGTTGGAGGGGACTGGAACTGCACAATGGATTTTACAAAAGACAGAAATGGGGAAGAGCCTCATTCAGTGTCAGTGGGAGTGTTAAGGGATATTAATAATCAGTTCGATCTAGTGGATGTTTGGAGAACTAAACATCCGAACACAAGACAGTACACATGGGTGAAGGTTTTTGGGGCTAGGGTGAATGCAGCCCGACTTGATCGGTTTTATATGTCTAGGAATCGGAGCAATAGGCTGTTGGGCGCTACCATTCTCCCAGTGGGGTTTTCCGATCATCACATAACCATGGCTCGGCTGTCTATTTCACCAGGGCCCCGGCAGGCATCCTATTGGAAATTCAATCTAAAGCTCTTACAAGATGCCACTTTTGCGCAGGTTTCCAGACCTTCTGGGAAAGGTGGAGGCAGCGAATAGAGGAGTATGAGTCTCTGAGCCAATGGTGGGATGTGCGGAAAGTCCAAATTCGGCTTTTCTGTCAACAGTACACAGCTCTCTCATCCTCAGAGGCTAGGAGAGTTTTGGGGGAACTAGAGCGGTGTATTAGTGAGATGGAGGTACAGATGGTGGGGCAAGGCAATGTAGGCCTCCAGGCTAATTTAGCTGAATTACGTAGGGACCTGGGCAGTTTTCTCCAGGTTAAAGCAAAGGGAGCACTTGTAAGAGCTAGATTCTCCATGCTCAAGGAGATGGATGCTCCCAGCTCCGTCTTCTTTGGTTTGGAAAGACAGAGCAGTGAAGCCAAGGGTATGCATTGTCTACGGCTGTCTGATGGGCGGGTGACCTCTGTGGTGGGTGAGATGCGGGAGCGGACTGTGGAGTTTTATACTGAATTGTATAGGGCAGAAGTGTGTGATCCTTTGTGTGCTCAGGTCTTGTTCACAGGACTCCCTAAACTCTCTCTGGCACAGAGGGATGAAATGGACGTTCCTCTGTTGTCCCATGAACTGGCAGAGGCCGTAACCCAGATGTCCCCCGGTCGTGCACCGGGGGTTGATGGACTCCCAGTGGAGTTTTATAAAAAATTCTGGGGAATAATTGGACAGGACTTCTTTTGCGTGTTGCGTGATTGCGTCGGGGTAGGAGAGTTGCCGATGAGCTGCCGTCGGGCGGCTCTGACTCTCCTGCCCAGAAAAGGGGACTTGTGTGAACTTAAGAACTGGAGGCCTGTGGCATTGCTCTGTGCGGACTACAAGATATTTGCCAAGGTCCTCTCTAACAGACTGAAGTCCCATTTGGACTCGATAGTACATAAGGACCAAACATATTGTGTACCGGGACGCTCAATCACGGACAACTTGTTCTTAATTAGGGACATGTTGGACTTGTTGAGAGGTTCTAATGTGAACTTTGGACTGGTCTCTTTAGATCAAGAGAAGGCTTTTGATAGAGTGGACCATGAGTATCTGTTTAATGTGATGTCTGTGTTTGAGTTTGGGAAGAGTTTTTTGACCTGTGTGAAGCTGTTGTATGCTGGGGCGTCATGTATGGTTAAGGTGGGAGGGGGGCTCAGTAGGCCGGTCTGGGTGAGACGGGGCATTAGACAAGGATGCCCTCTATCTGGGCAGTTATACACACTAGTCATTGAGCCTTTTTTAGGACTGCTACGCAGGAGACTGCAGGGAGTGTGCTGGACAGGCATGGATGTGGTGACAGGAATAGCAGTGTCAGCATATGCAGATGATGTCTCTGTGATGGTCAGGGATGGTCAAGATATGCAGGCACTGGAGACCAGTCTGAGGGTGTACGAGGGAGCTTCATCAGCTAAGGTAAACTGGGGCAAGAGCAAAGCTCTGTTATGTGGGGCATGGGGGGATAGGGCTCCTCCTCTGCTTCCAGGGGGTTTGCAGTGGGGTTGTGAAGGGCTTAAAGTGTTGGGGGTGTACCTGGGCTCGGAGAGGTGGGCCAGGAAGAACTGGGAGGGGCTGTCACAGGCAGTGGTGTCAAGACTGGCCAGGTGGAGGTGGCTCCTGTCCCAAGTGTCATATAGAGTGAGGGTGTTGATAATCAACAACCTGGTGGCATCTTCCCTGTGGCATAAACTGGCTGTCCTCAACCCCCCCGCCGGTCTGGACTTCTTCTGGTCGGGCCATCACTGGCTGAGGGCGGCAGTGTTGTACATGACCGTCCACGAAGGAGGACAGGGCCTGGTGGAACTGGAGAGCAGGATGGCTGCTTTCCGGCTAAAGGCGGTGCAGAGACTGCTGTACCATACTGATGTTGGCTGGAGGGAACCAGCATGCGCGCTGCTGAGGAGAGCTGGAGATTTAGGGTTGGACCGGCAGCTGTTCCTCATGAAGCTGGAGAGGCTGAGTACAGGAGGTCTCTCAGATTTTGACTCTGCAATGCTGAGGGCCTAGCAGCTGCTAAGGCACACACGAGAAGGGGGTGTGGAGCCTGGGCTGTGGGTGTGGGAGGAGCCTATCTTCCACAACCCAACCATCCCTTTGAGATCGGTCCAGTTGGCCACCCTGCAGAGGCAACTGATGGCAGGAGGTGTAAAAAGGCTGGGTGACCTGAGACTGCTGGGAGAGGAGGGGTGGAAAAGCACGGAAGTCTTGGCACAGCAAACAGGAATAACGTCTCTTAGGCTGCTGGAGAGATTCCTGGAGGAGGTCCAGGAGGCACTGTCTGAGCCGGTAAGGGGGATGTTTGAGCAGCCAAAGGGAGAGGGGCCACCAAGTTTTCCGCCACTGCAGGTGACGGCAGAGACTGGAGACTGGCAAGGGGGTCTGGAGGATTTGTTAGATTTTAACACTCCGAGCCTGGGAGAGTTTGAAGGGGTGGGAGGTAAAGCCCTCTACAACCTCTGTGTTAAGGTGAGGAACATTAGGAGCCTAACAGGAGTGAAGGCACATCAGTGGCAGGGGGTATGTGGGGCGGAGAGTATGGTGGGTTTTAGATGGAGGGGGCTCTGCAAACCCCCAGTACCAAAGAGGTCAGGGGACCTCCAGTGGAGGGTTCTACATGGAGCCCTGGCCACTAACAGCTGGTTGGCACGGGTTGAACCGGGAGTCGGGCAGGAGTGTCCTTTCTGTAAAATGAAAGAAAGTGTGATTCATGTGTTTTCTGTGTGCACCAGGTTAATTCCATTAATGTCTCTGTTGGAATGTCTGTGTGAGAGGTTGGAGGTGGTCTTTACTGTTGGTGTGTTCATAATGGGATACAGGTATTCAAGTAAGGAGAAGGAAAAATGTGTTTTGTTGAATTTTCTGTTTGCTCAGGCAAAGTTAGCCATTTGGCTAACAAGGAGGAACAGGGTCAAAGGTGGGGGGATAACAGACCCTTTACTATTGTTTAATGGGATGGTCTCTGCGCGCCTTAGGGTTGAGTTTGAGTTCTATAAAATGATAAAAAGTTTGGAGATGTTTCAGGAGATATGGTGTGTTGGGGGGGCTGTCTGTATAGCTGGGGAAGATGTTTTGGATATACGGTTGTAGGAGTGGGTATTGTTTTGAGTATTGTGATGTTGGTTTGTATCATGTGGTTGCTGGAAAGGTGAGTATGGTACATGTATGCATTACAGGATGTATTTTTGGTTTTACTTTTTAAGGGGGAGGGGGGGGTTGGGTGGTGAGTTTTAAATGAAATGAGAATGTTTCAGTAAAGAAAGACAAAAAGTCAAAAGTCTCTCTCTCAATGATTATACAGCTAAACTGTGACATCAGGCTGCAATTTACATCCAAATTAGAATCAGATGAAAAGAGAACTACTATTTTTTTTCCTCCCCTCCCTCTCTGCCTCTCACTTTCTCTTCCTGTCTCCTGTGCTGAAGCAGAGTTATCTGAAATCTGGAAATGGGACATGACTTCCACTAAAAGAGGCCTGGATGGCTCTATTGGAGTCTCCCTCTGAAGAGCAGAAATGCCCCAGCTTGGATCTAATTCAGAGGGGGGGGGGGGGTTCTGACTCAAACAAACATGGCCACTAGCCACTATCTTAGCACCCTCTTGTGGTAAATAGATCGTCAGAAAGTAGAAAGCTTTGTTCCCACTACCTTTATTTAACCAGGTAGGCCAGTTTAGAACAAGTTCTCATTTACAACTGCGACCTGGCCAAGATAAAGCAAAGCAGTGCGACAAAAAACAACAACACAGAGTTACACATGGGATAAACAAACGTACAGTCAATAACACAATAGAAAAATCTATATACAGTGTGTGAAAATGGTGTAAGGAGGTAAGGCAATAAATAGGCCAATAGTCGAAGTAATTACAATTTAGCAAATTAAACACTGGGGTGATAGATGTGCAGAAGATGAGTGTGCAAGGAGCGGTACTGGTGTGCAAAAGAGCAAAAACAGTTAATAAATAACAATATGGTGATGAGGTAGTTGGATGGGCTGTTTACAGATGGGCTGTGTACAGCTGCAGTGATCGCTAAGCTGCTCAGATAGCTGATGCTTAAAGTTGGTGAGGGAGATACAAGTCTCCAATTTCAGTGATTTTTGCAATTCGTTCCAGTTATTGGCAGCAGAGAACTGGAAGGAAAGGCGGCCAAAGGAAGTGTTGGCTTTGGGGATGACCAGTGAGATATACCTGCTGGAGCGCGTGCTACGGGTGGGTGTTGTTATGGTGACCAGTGAGCTGAGATAAGGCGGACCTTTACCTAGCAAAGACTTATAGATGACCTGGAGCCAGTGGGTCTGGCGACGAATAGGTAGCGAGGGCCAGCCGACTAGAGCATACAGGTCGCAGTGGTGGGTGGTATATGGGGCTTTGGTGACAAAACGGATGGCACTGTGATAGACTGCATCCAGTTTGCTGAGTAGAGTCTTGGAGGCTATTTTGTAAATGACATCACCGAAGTCGAGGATCGGTGGGACAGTCAGTTTTACGAGGGTATGTTTGGCAGCGTGACTGAAGGAGGCTTTGTTGCAAAATAGGAAGCCGATTCCAGATGTAATTTTGGATTAGAGATGCTTAATATGAGTCTGGAAGTAGGTTTTCCACAGGCAAATGGCTAACATGGTTTCATTGGAATGTGAAAATAGTGAAGTTACTAGGTCATTGTAGCTACAGGGTGCCCACACACACAGCCCAGAGTGGGTGAAATTGTGCTTTGGTAATAAAGTACATTTGACCAAGACAAATATGATTCTTCATGTTCTGAATGGTTCAGTGGGGTTTTTCTCTGACCTATCATTAACATCATAGCCAAGACGTCAGATTTCATAAACTAGGCCGTCATTGTAAATAAGAATTTGTTCTTAACTGACTTGCCTATTTAAATAAAGGTTAAATAAAAAAAGAATTAAAAAAGAATTGGAATATAACCTAATACATCCCATAATAATAATATAACCTAACACATCCCATAATAAGCACTGAGCTCTGTTGTCAGAGCGGTGCCGCTTCTCACGTTTCTGTGGGTCGTAAAAAGCTAAATTAGCATGACACGAGCTGAATTAAATGTAAAAGGCTTTGAATATAAAAAGCTTGGTCTGTTGACATTTCATAAAGATGAGCTTGTTTTACTGAGAAATCTTCTAAAAGTAACAGGAATTTCGCATTAATATGAAAAGAGTATCCTAAATAGGAAAATACTACATGTCATGTCTCAAAATGGCTGTCTATCTTACCTCGGTGTTGTTTTATGTCCTCCGGATTGGAGAATAAAGATGACCAGTTCAACGGTGAGCCTGTCAGGGAGCCTTAATTCTCACACAGCATCCAGCCTAGCTGATGCCATGCTATTTTCCAAATGTTTGACCACTTTCTCTCCATTGATGTAATCTTGGCCATCCTGCAAGGGTAAAAGCTCTGATAACTTTTGAATGGATTATGATAGAGACATGAGGTGTTTTTCATTTGAATACCCCAGTAGTTATAACTGACGTATTCCTTATATGTCACCAGTGTACCGTTTGGACTTTACAGTGCGTTCGGAGAGTATTCAGACCTCTTCACTTTTCCCACATTTTGTTACGTTACAGCCTTCTTCTAAAATATATTAAACCATTTATTTCCCTCATCAATCTACACACAATACCCCATAATGACAAAGTGAAAACAGGTTTTTAGACATTTTGGAACATGGTCAGGCTGACAGAACTCTAGAGTTCCTCTGTGGAGATGGGAGAACCTTCCAGAAGGACAACCATCTCTGCAGGACTCCACCAATCAGGCCTTTATGGTAGAGTGTCCAAACGGAAGCCACTTCTCAGTAAAAGGCACATGACAGCCCGCTTGGAGTTTGCCAAAAGGCACCTAAAGGACTCTCAGACCATAAGAAACAAGATTATCTGGTCTGATGAAACCAAGATTGAACTCAAGCGTCACATCTGGAGGAAACCTGGCTACAGTGAAGCATGGTGGTGGCAGCATCATGCTGTGGGTATGTTTTTCAGCAGCAGGGACTGGGAGAGGTCAGGATCTAAGGGAAAGATGAACAGAGCAAAGTACAGAGAGATCCATGATGAAAACCTGTTCCAGAGCGCTCAGGACCTCAGACTGGGGTGAAGGTTCACTTTCCAGCAGGACAACGACCCTAAGCACTCAGCCAAGACAACGCAGGAGTGGCTTCGGGACAAGTCTCTGAATTCCCTTGAGTTGCCCAGCCAGAGCCCAGACCTGAACCTCAAACATCTCTGGAGAGACCTGAAAATAGCTGTGCAGCGATGCTCCAATCCAGCCTGACAGAGAACTTGAGAGTATCTGCAGAGAAGAATGGGAGAAATCCCCCAAATACAGGTGTGCCACGCTTGTAGCATCATACCCAAGAAGACTTGAGGCTGTAATTGCTGCCAAAGGTTCTTCAACAAAGTACTGAGTAAAGGATCAAATAAAATAAAATCAACGTTATTTGTCACGTGCACCGAATACAATGAATACAACCTTATAGTGAAATGCTTACTTACAAGCCCTAACCAACAGTGCAATTTTTAAGTAAAAAAATAAGTATTAGGTAAAAAATAGATGAGTAAAGAAATTAAAAAACAGTAAAATGACAGTAACGAGGCTATATACAGGTGGTACCGGTACAGAGTCAATGTGCGGGGGCACCGGTTAGTTGGGCTAATTGAGATAATATGTACATGTAGGTAGAGTTAAAATGACTATGCATAGATGATAAACAGAGAGTAGCAGCAGCGTAAAAGAGGGGTTGGGGGGGCAAACAATGCAAATAGTCTGGGTAGCCATTTGATTAGCTGTTCAGGAGTCTTATGGCTTGGGGGTAAAAACTGTTGAGAAGCCTTTTGATCCTAGACTTGGCATTCCGGTACCTCTTACCATGCAGTAGCAGAGAGAACAGTCTATGACTGGGGTGGCTGGGGTCTTTGACAATTTTTAGGGCCTTCCTCTGACACAGCCTGGTATAGAGGTCCTGGATGACAGGAAGCTTGGCACCAGTGATGTACTGTGCCGTTCGCACTACCCTCTGTAGTGCCTTGAGGTCGAAGACCGAGCAGTTGCCGTACCAGGCAGTGATGCAACTAGTCAGGATGCTCTCGATGTTGCAGCTGTAGAACCTTTTGAGGATCTGAGGACCCAAGACAAATCTTTTCAGTCCCCTGAGGGGTAATAGGTTTTGTCGTGCCCTCTTCACGACTGTCTTGGTGTGTTTGGACCATTCTAGTTTGTTGGTGATGTGGACACCAAGGAACTTGAAGCTCTCAACCTGCTTCACTACAGCCCCATCGATGAGAATGGGGGTGTGCTCGGTCCTCTTTTTTCTGTAGTCCACAATCATCTCCTTTGTCTTGATTACGTTGAGGGAGAGGTTGTTATTCTGGCAAGTGTCACATCTGGCACCACCTGAATACTTGTGTAATATTTCAGTAAAAATAAATAATAATATAGAAATCTCTTTTTGCCATGTCATTATGGGGTATTGTGATGTCATTATGGGATATTGTGATGTCATTATGGGGTATTGTGATGTCATTATGGGGTATTGTGATGTCATTATGGGGTATTGTGTGTAGATTGATGAGGGAAAAAACTATTTAATCCATTTTAGAATAAGGCTGTAACGTAACAAAATGTGGAAAAAGTCAAGAGGTCAGAATACTTTCCAAATTGTATTTTATAAATCCCTTTTTACATCAGCAGTTGTCAAAGTGCTTTACAGATACCCAGTCTAAGACCCGAAAGAGAAAGCAATTCAGAGGCAGAAGCACAAACCACTTTTTGATTATACTACTCTATAAAGTTGAAAATCAGATGACTGGTGTAATTTCATCTCTGCCATTCGTTCGGTCATCTCCAGCACCACATTCATCACCTTGATGAGAGGATAGATGAGGTGTAGAGCAGTAGACACTATGGTAGAGTCTAACTAGTACCAAAACAAGAGTGAACGGTAGGCTGAGGTCTCACCCCTGTCTGAAAAGTATTCACATTCAAAGTCAAGCCCGTTACTGTCATTCAAACCCTTTGTGTTGCCTTGAAAAAAGAGACCTTTTAAGAGTTATGGCCTGATCCTGGATCTGATTATGGACTGACTGCAGGATGGAGTTCAGAGAAAACACACACACACACACACACACGCGGACACACACACACACACACACACACAGGATGGAGTCCAGAGGAAATCCTGATGATGAGGTCATAAAGATGAAATCATGACTGCGTCCCAAATCCCACCCTATTTCCCTTTGGGCTCTGGTGAAAAGTAGTGCACTATTTGGAGATTAGGGTGCGATTTAGGACGCAATCCATGACATTATAAATACTGTGATCTATTAAAACACTGGAGTGCCAAAAATAACCCAGCTTCTGTCCCAGACTCAGAGGAATATGGCGCGTGGATTTGCCCATTTCTTTGTATTTCTTATAACATGTGGAAAATCCAGTTGCATTTATAAATGAGCTGCACTGCCTGTTAAAACACATCACTTGAAAGCCTTTGATGCCTCCCATACAGAATGTTCTAGACACCAGTGATCAGGGTCTATACACATCTGCGTGTGTGTGTGTGTGTTTGTGTATGTGTGTGTATGTGTGTGTATGTGTGTGTATGTGTGTGTGTGTGTGTGTGTGTGTGTGTCTCCACGATACACTAGAGTCCTTCTGATTAGATAGAGGCAGGCATTAGTAAAGGCAAAACAGAGGAATAATGGCCTAATGATGACCAATTTGGGGACCCCTGAAGACCCCAGCTGTGTCCAGAGACAGACATATTGGCCCTTGATGAGCTAAACCAAGGCCGTTTATCTATCTCAAATCCCAGCCCTCTGCTCCTCTCCTGGTCTACAAAAACACATATATGCATAGTGTACAAATAATGGAATTTCTAATAATTTCTTTAGGCCATGCGGGAGGGAGGGAGGGAATAGAGAGAGGACCCAGCCTTCCAGACTACATGACCCCATGCCTGTAACATGATTAGAATATTAACTACAGGGGCCAGAGAGGAGAGGAGAGGAGAGGAGAGGAGAGGAGAGGAGAGGAGAGGAGAGGAGAGGAGAGGAGAGGAGAGGAGAGGAGAGGAGAGGAGAGGAGAGGAGAGGAGAGGAGAGGGAGGAGAGGAGAGGAGAGGAGAGGATTTTCTCCAGGGTGGAATGGATGAAATATTGAGATAGGCCACCAAGCCTTTACTCTCTTTGACACACACACACACACACACACACACACCACACACACACACACACACACACACACACACACACACACACACACACACACACACACACACACACACACACACACACACACACACACACACACACACACACACACCATGCCTCTGCTCTGCTCTCTCTCAGCTACCCGTGACATTCTCCGCCTCTGACACTTGTCTGCCAGTCAAAATGATTGACAGGTAACACAGAGAGGACAAAGCAATGTCAGCTGACCTGGTTGTTTAACTCACAGTGGTGTCAACCGACGTGAGAGGGTGGATATATTCACATTGATATGGGATTGAACACGAGACCCTCAGAGCCGGAGCTCACGGTTTACGCCTATCCACCTAACCCTAACCCTAATTTGAAGTCTAACCCTAATTGTAACTCTAAACCTATGGGTGTGAGGTGTGGGTGGGGGTGTGTGTGTCTGTGGGTGAGGGGTGGGTAGGGGTGTATGCCTGTGGGTGAGCGGTGGGTGGGGGTGTGTGTCTGTGGGTGAGGGGTGGGGTGTGTGTGTGTGTGTGTGTGAGGGGTGGGGTGTGTGTGTCTGTGGGTGAGGGGTGGGTAGGGGTGTATGCCTGTGGGTGAGCGGTGGGTGGGGGTGTGTGTCTGTGGGTGAGGGGTGGTGTGTGTGTGTGTGTGTGTGTGTGAGGGGTGGGGTGTGTGTGTGTGTGTGTGTGTGTGTGTGTGTGTCTGTGGTTGAGGGGTGGGTGAGGGTGTGCCTGTGGGTAAGGGGTGGGTGGTGGTGTGTGTGTCTGTGGGTGAGGGGTGGGTGAGGGTGTGTGTGTCTGTGGGTGAGTGAGGGTGTGTGTCTGTGGGTGAGGGGTGGGTGAGGGTGTGTGTCTGTGGGTGAGGGTGTGTCTGTGGGTTGGGTGAGGGTGTGCGTCTGTGGGTGAGGATGTGTGTATGTGGGTGAGGGTGGGTGAGGGTGTGTGTCTGTGGGTGGGTGGTGGTGTGTGTGTGTCTGTGGG
Organism: Salmo salar; assembly: GCF_965601325.2. Classification (NCBI taxonomy): domain Eukaryota; kingdom Metazoa; phylum Chordata; class Actinopteri; order Salmoniformes; family Salmonidae; genus Salmo; species Salmo salar. Next base: position 108,777,825 of record NC_138291.1, on the reverse strand, counting down.
TGAGGGTGTGTGTCTGTGGGTGAAGGGTGGGTGGTGGTGTGTGTGTCTGTGGGTTGGTGAGGATGTGTGTCTGTGGGTGAGGGTGGGTGAGGGTGTGTGTCTGTGGGTGAGGGGTGGGTGGTGGTGTGTGTGTCTGTGGGTGAGGGTGTGTCTGTGGGTTGGTGAGGGTGTGTGTCTGTGGGTGAGGGTATGTGTCTGTGGGTGAGGGTGGGTGACGGTGTGTTACCAAAGGGCTTGTGGAGTTATCTGAGCTGATGTGTAGTGAACCAGGGAAACATGTGGACACAGCTGGGGTGTCATGTGACGTGGAATGGGGGCTCAGGAGGCAATGTGTGTGTGTGTGTGTGTGTGTGTGTGTGTGTGTGTGTGTGTGTGTGTGTGTGTGTGTGTGTGTGTGTGTGTGTGTGCGCATGCATCCTTGTGTGTGTGAAAGTATTGGGGGGAGGCTGTGGGTGCCAGCTGTCAGCGTCACCATGGGACAAGGAGAGAGGGAGAACAATTAATGTTATTAACAGAGCCAACAAACCAGGGCCTGGTCAAGGCACACTGGGTCAGATTCATGGTACTGTCTCCAAAATGGGCCAATGCACACTGGGCCAGATTCATGGTACTGTCTCCAAAATGGGCCACGGCACACTGGGCCAGAGTCATGGTACTGTTTCCAAAATGGGCCAAGGCACACTGGGCCAAATTCATGGTACTGTCTCCAAAATGGGCCAACGCACACTGGGCCAGAGTCATGGTACTGTCTCCAAAATGGGCCAAGGCGCACTGGGCCAGATTCATGGTACCGTCTCCAAAATTGGCCAAGGCACACTGGGCCAGAGTCATGGTACTGTCTCCAAAATGGGCCAAGGCACACAGTGCACTATTTTTTATAATAAACTGAAGAAACATTCTTAATCACCTGTTAGTACACCTGCATTCAGACCGGCAGTGAAAAACACACACACACGCAAGCATGCATACACACACACACAGACACATTTAAGATACACTCACACGAGCATGTATACACACACACAGACACATTTAAGATACACACACACACGCGAGCATGCATACACACACACATTTAAGATACACACGCACGCACGCACGCACGCACACACACACACACACACACACACACACACACACACACACACACATTGCTCTTGCAAGATAAACAGCTGTGGTCATGCTCTAGATCACCTGCTCATCAAACTTCCCAACTGCATTCAGGCTTCATCATTCCCAGTCCCTACAGTGACATAGAGAAAGCCTTCATCATTCTCAGTCCCCTACAGTAACATAGAGAAAGCTTTCATCATTCCCAGTCCCTACAGTAACATAGAGAAAGCCTTCATCATTCCCCTACAGTAACATAGAGAAAGCCTTCATCATTCCCAGTCCCTACAGTAACATAGAGAAAGCCTTCATCATTCCCCTACAGTAACATAGAGAAAGCCTTCATCATTCCCAGTCCCCTACAGTAACATAGAGAAAGCTTTCATCATTCCCAGTCCCTACAGTAACATAGAGAAAGCCTTCATCATTCCCCTACAGTAACATAGAGAAAGCCTTCATCATTCCCAGTCCCTACAGTAACATAGAGAAAGCCTTCATCATTCCCAGTCCCTACAGTAACATAGAGAAAGCCTTCATCATTCCCAGTCCCCTACAGTAACATAGAGAAAGCTTTCATCATTCCCAGTCCCTACAGTAACATAGAGAAAGCCTTCATCATTCCCAGTCCCTACAGTAACATAGAGAAAGCCTTCATCATTCCCAGTCCCTACAGTAACATAGAGAAAGCCTTCATCATTCCCAGTCCCTACAGTGACATAGAGAAAGCCTTCATCATTCCCAGTCCCTACAGTAACATAGAGAAAGCCTTCATCATTCCCAGTCCCTACAGTGACATAGAGAAAGCCTTCATCATTCCCAGTCCCTACAGTAACATAGAGAAAGCCTTCATCATTCCCAGTCCCTACAGTGACATAGAGAAAGCCTTCATCATTCCCAGTCCCTACAGTAACATAGAGAAAGCCTTCATCATTCCCCTACAGTAACATAGAGAAAGCCATCATTCCCAGTCCCTACAGTGACATAGAGAAAGCCTTCATCATTCCCAGTCCCTACAGTAACATAGAGAAAGCCTTCATCATTCCCCTACAGTAACATAGAGAAAGCCTTCATCATTCCCAGTCCCCTACAGTAACATAGAGAAAGCCTTCATCATTCCCAGTCCCTACAGTAACATAGAGAAAGCCTTCATCATTCCCCTACAGTAACATAGAGAAAGCCTTCATCATTCCCAGTCCCTACAGTGACATAGAGAAAGCCTTCATCATTCTCAGTCCCTACAGTAACATAGCGAAACCCTTCATCATTCCCAGTCCCCTACAGTAACATAGAGAAAGCCTTCATCATTCTCAGTCTCTGGAATAAACTAACAACAGGGAAACCAAAAGATGCAGAATCTATATCAGTTTATCTACCATTGCCACTGAAAAATTGAACCAAAAATAACAATGCTACCACTTACTGCATGTTCATACTGTCCAACTTTTACCTGCTTCAAGGGTGTCATAGTCGTGTTTGTAGGTGGCAGGGAAGTCAGGCGCAGGAGAAACCAACTTGGTTAAACTGGAGTATTTTAATTAACAAAAAACAAACTCCAAAACCAAAGTACAAAAATAACATGGATAAAAATAACCCGTCGCACACCAATACAAAATACACGCGTACATAACTCACAAACAATCACTGACAAGGACATGAGGGGAAACAGAGGGTTAAATACACAACATGTAACGAATGGGATTGGAACCAGGTGTGTAGGAAGACAAGACAAAACCAATGGAAAATGAAAAACTGATCAATGATGGCTAGAAGACCGGTGACGTCGACCGCCGAGCACCACCCGAACAAGGAGGGGCATCGACTTCGGAAGAAGTCGTGACATAAACCCCCCCCCCCCCCCCCGACGCGCGGCTCCAGCAGTGCATCGGCACCGGCCTTGGGGACGACCCGGAGGACGAGGTGCAGGCCGATCCGGATGGAGACGATAGAACTCTCGCAGCAGGGAAGGATCTAACACATCCTCCACCGGAACCCAGCATCTCTCCTCCGGACCGTGCCCCTCCCAGTCCACGAGGTACTGAAGGCCCCTCGCCCGACGTCTCGAATCCAGGATGGATCGAACGGAGTACGCCGGGGCCCCCTCAATGTCCAGAGGGGGCGGAGGAACCTCCCGCACCTCAGCCTCCTGGAGCGGGCCAGCCACCACCGGCCTGAGGAGAGACACATGGAATGAGGGGTTAATGCGGCAATGGGGGGGAAGCTTTAACCTATAACATACCTCGTTCACTCTCCTCAGGACATTAAACGTCCCCACAAACCACGGACCCAGCTTCCGGCAGGGCAGGCGGAGGGGCAGGTTTCTGGTCGAGAGCCAGACCCTGTCCCCCGGTGTGAACACCGGGGCCTCACTGCGGTGACGGTCTGCGCCAACTTTCTGGCGCCATACGGCGCGCTGAAGGCGGACATGAGCGGCGTCCCAGGTTTCCTCCGCGCGCCGGAACCAGTCGTCCACCGCAGGAGCCTCGGTCTGACTCTGATGCCAAGGGGCCAGAACCGGCTGATACCCCAACACACACTGAAAGGGAGAGAGGTTAGTGGAGGAGTGGCGGAGCGAGTTCTGAGCCATCTCTGCCCAGGGCACGAACTCCGCCCACTCCCCCGGCCGGTCCTGGCAATAAGACCTCAGAAACCTACCCACATCCTTGTTAACTCTCTCCACCTGCCCGTTACTCTCAGGGTGAAAACCCGAGGTAAGGCTGACGGAGATCCCCAGACGTTCCATGAATGCCTTCCAGACCTTTGAAGTGAACTGGGGACCCCGATCAGACACTATATCCTCAGGCACCACTAGTGCCGAAAGACGTGCGTAAACAGAGCCTCCGCCGTTTGTAGGGCCGTAGGGAGGCTGGGCAAAGGGAGGAGACGACAGGACATAGAAAAACAATCCACAACGACCAGGATCGTGGTGTTACCTTGTGAAGGTGAAAGATCGGTTATGAAATCCACTGACAAGTGCGACCACGGCCGTTGTGGAACAGGTAAGGGTTGTAACTTACCTCTGGGTAGGTGTCTAGGAGCCTTGCACTGAGCGCACATTGAGCAGGAGGAAACATAAACCCTCACGTCCTTAGCTAAAGTGGGCCACCAGTACCTCCCACTAAGACAGCGCATCGTCCGATCAATCCCCGGATGACCAGAGGAGGGTGACGTGTGAGCCCAGTAGATCGATCGGTCGTGGACAGCAGACGGAACATACAGATGCCCAGCTGGACACTCAGGGGGAACGGGCTCTGTACGTGACACCCGCTCAATGTCCGTGTCCAGCTCCCACACTACCGGTGCCACCAAGCAAGAGGCTGGAATTATGGGAGTGGGATCCATGGACCGCTCCTCTGTGTCATACAGCCGGGACAATGTGTCTGCCTTAACGTTCTGGGAACCTGGTCTGTAAGAGAGGGTAAACACAATACCGGTGAAAAACATGGCCCACCTTGCCTGGCGAGGATTAAGTCTCCTCGCCTCCCGGATGTACTCCAGATTGCGGTGGTCAGTCCAGATGAGAAAAGGGTGTTTAGCCCCCTCAAGCCAATGTCTCCACACCAAAATCGCTGCACCTCCTTCACCGTGGTTGGAGTCGACCAATTACGCACGGCTGCAATGCGGTCACTTTCCATCTCCACTCCTGACGTGGATAGGCGATACCCTAAGAAGGAGACAGACTGTTGAAAGAACAGGCATTTCTCAGCCTTGACATACAGGTCATGCTCCAACAGGCGACCAAACAGTCTGCGCACCAGGGACACATACTCCGCTACACGCGCCGAGCATATCAGAATGTCATCGATATACACCACTACACCCTGCCCGTGCAGGTCCCTGAAAATCTTGTCTACAAAAGATTGGAGGACTGATGGAGCATTCTTCAACCCGTACGGCATGACGAGGTACTCATAATGCCCTGAGGTGGTACTAAATGCTGTCTTGCACTCGTCGCCCTCTCGGATACTCACCAAGTTGTACGCACTCCTGAGATCCAGTTTAGTGAAGAAGTGCGCCCCGTGCATTAACTCAATCGCCGTGGCGATCAGAGGGAGTGGGTAACTGTACCCCACCGTGATTTTATTTAGACCTCGATAATCAATGCAAGGGCGCAGACCTCCATCCTTCTTCTTCACGAAAAAGAAACTCGAGGAGACGGGTGAAATGGAGGACCTAATGTACCCCTGATGCAGGGATTCGGAGATATATGTCTCCATAGCCACCGTCTCCGCTTGCGACAGGGGATACATGTGACTCTTGGGAAGTGCAACGTCTACCATGAGATTTATCGCACAATCCCCCTGTCGATGGGGTGGTAATTGAGTCGCCTTCCTTTTACAGAGGGCTCTGGATGAGAATGGTGCCTACTCACCTGGGGTGGCGCCAGAGCGCCCTGCCTGCTACCTCAATTCCCAGAGGAACCTACCCGGCACCGACCAGCAGTGTGACCTCTGCGGCCACCGATGGTGCACGAGCGGGAACTCCCTCCAGTCTCCCTGTGCAACCTCCCTCCCAGTTCCATGGGTAGAGGAGAGGGGGTGCGGGAGGATGGAACCACCAGACCCTGATCTGGACGTCCGCGAGCAGCCAGCAGGTTGTCCAGCCGGATGGACAGATCCACCAGCTGGTCGAAGGTGAGGGTGGTGTCTCTGCAGGCCAGCTCCCAACGGACGTCCTCACGCAGACTGCAGCAGTAATGGTCGATCAGGGCCCTGTGATTCCATCCCGTACCGGCTGCCAGGGTCCTGAACTCCAGGGCAAAATCCTGGACGCTCCTCGTCTCCTGCCTCAGATGGTAGAGGCGCTCACCCACCGCTCTGCCCTCGGGTGGGTGGTCGAAGCTGCCCGAAAACGGCAGGTGAACTCCTCATAATGGTCCAACGCCACATCTCCCTCTCCACACACAGCGCTGGCCCACTCCAGGGCTCTATCGGTCAAGCACGAGACAAAGGCGAAACTCTTCTCACGGTCAGTTGGAACTGGGTGGACCGTGGCCAGATTAAGTTCTAATTGGAGTAGGAAACCCTGGCAGTTGGCAGCACTTCCGTCGTAACCCTGAGGCATGGCTAGACGGATGCCATCAGGTTGACAAGGGGCGCTCCGGATAGACCCCGGTTGGGCTGGTGGAAGCGCTGGATGAATTCCCTGTCTCTCCCAGCGGTCCATATTCTGGACAACGCGATCCATGGCGGCGCACAGATGGTGTAGCTTCTCCGCATTCTCCTGGATGCGCTCCTCCACCTCCCTGTCCGGGGTATCTTCTCCTGCTGACTTCAATATTTTGGTCAGTGATTCTGTCGTAGTCGTGTTTGTAGGTGGCAGGGAAGTCAGGCGCAGGAGAAACCAACTTGGTTAAACTGGAGTATTTTAATTAACCAAAAACAAACTCCAAAACCAAAGTACAAAAATAACATGGGTAAAAATAACCCGTCGCACACCGATACAAAATACACACTGTCACAAATCCCACCGAAGGTGGCTCCCCTGCCTGTTCGGGCGGCGCTTGGTGGTCGTCGTCGTCGGTCTACTAGCCGCCGCTGATCCCTTTTTCCTTTTCTGTTTGTTCGGTCTTATTGGTTGCACCTGTTCCCTGTTTTGTTTCTTGATTTGTGTTTATTTAAGCCCGTTAGGCCCGCCCAGGTTTGTGCGGGATTATTTTCACTGTTTGTTTGGATGTGCTGGATACGTCTTATTTTTCTCCAGTACTGTTTTGCCCTGCGTGTTTGGGCTGGTCCTCCTTGTTACGTGCCCTCTGTTTTTGGCATGTCCGTTTTGTGCCGGAGAAATAAAGACGTTTGTACTGAATGGGATTGGAACCAGGTGTGTCGGAAGACAAGACAAAACCAATGGAAAATGAAAAACTGATCAATGTCGGCTAGACCGCCGAGCACCACCCGAGCAAGGAGGGTCCTCGACTTCGGCAGAAGTCGTGACAAAGGGGCTATTTTGTGGACTGAAAAAGTTCCTATCTCTAGATGGATAGGAAGAGAAAGAGACAGAAAACACTCTGAAAAGTCCCTAAAATTTTTACTTTAGTTAATTTGGTAAATATTTTCTTAACTCTTCTTGAACTGCACGGTTGGTTAAGGGCTTGTAAATACGCATTTCATGGTAAGGTCTACACTTGTATTCCGCGCATGTGACAAATAAAGTTTGATTTGATTTGATTTATCTCTAGATGGATAAGAGAAACAGACAGAAAACAGATGAAAAAGTCCCTTTCTCTGGATAAGAAGAGACACAGATTCCATTGAGTTCTAAATCTCATGTGGCTTGCCGTGCTGTGCCGCTGTGTTTCAGTTCCTGCCAGCTCAACTTCCCTTGTCTCGTCTAATGAGATAGGCACTGTGAAATGTTAATTACACACACACTAAGACGAGACAGGCTGCTTCCCGTAATGACCCCCTTTTTATACCGCTTAGTAACTATTACTGAAGCAAGGCTTGACAACTATTAGTGAAGCAGCCCGCCTCAGCTCCAGAAGTGGGTTAAGGGGGAAATGAGGTTGTCTAGCTACACGATGGCTTTGTTCGAAGGAAGACACGCACGTACATGTACGTGCACACACACACACACACACACACACACACACACACACACACACACACACACACACACACACACACACACACACACACACACACACACACACACACACACACACCACACACACACACACACACACACACACACACACACATAACTCTTTTCCATAGTTGAAACTAAGCACAAAGGAAGACAGATTTGTAGAGTTGAATAGATTTACTAACAGCTGCAGTGAAAACCAGGACGGTGAATCTGATCTAAGGACAGTGTGGTGTTCTGCTCCCTAATGGTTTAGTTTAGGATTTGGGCAGGGTAAACCTGTCTTAGATCTGTGCAAAGAAAAGGCAACGTCTACCTGCCAGTTTTCCCTCAGAATACAAAGTGCATGTGTCTACCTGCCAGAGCTGAGCCAGACCTGGGAGGACAGCAACAGAGAGATAGACCAGTCAACAGTCTGGAAACCCAAGGAGCTCATACTGTATGTGTCACATATCTGGAACACTGCTAGATACAATGTCTCCCTGTACAACAGCTCTACTAGGGTGTACATCAGGAGGATCCCGTCTTACCAGACCTGTGCCAGACCTGGGACGCCTCACCTCTCCCGGATGGGAAACGTGTTGATGGTGGCAGACAGTGAGAAAAGGATTGTGGGAAATGTGTCAAATTAGTCATCTGGGCATCTGGGCCTCAAATCTTGACCTCTCACCTATCATTCCCTATTCTCTCCCTATATCTCTCCCTCCTCCCTCTCTCCTCCTTTCTTCCTTCTCACCCCTCCTTCCTTATTCCCTCTCCTCTCCTCTCCTCTCCTCTCCTCTCCTCTCCTCTCCTCTCCTCTCCTCTCCTCTCCTCTCCTCTCCTCTCCTCTCCTCTCCTCTCCTCTCCTCTCCTCTCCTCTCCTCTCCTCTCCTCTCTCACCATTCTCTCCCTATATCTCCTCTCCTTTCCTCTTCTCTCCCACCCCTCTATTACCATTCTCTCCTCTCCTCTCCTCTCCTCTCCTCTCCTCTCCTCTCCTCTCCTCTCCTCTCCTCTCCTCTCCTCTCCTCTCCTCTCCTCTCCTCTCCTCTCCTCTCCTCTCCTCTCCTCTCCTCTCTCACCATTCTCTCCCTATATCTCCTCTCCTTTCCTCTTCTCTCCCACCCCTCTATTACCATTCTCTCCTCTCCTCTCCTCTCCTCTCCTCTCCTCTCCTCTCCTCTCCTCTCCTCTCCTCTCCTCTCCTCTCCTCTCCTCTCCACACCTCTCCTCTCCTCTCCTCTCCTCTCCTCTCCTCTCCTCTCCTCTCCTCTCCTCTCCTCTCCTCTCCTCTCCTCTTCTCTCCTCTCCTCTCCTCTCCTCTCCTCTCCTCTCCTCTCCTCTCCTCTCCTCTCTCACCATTCTCTCCCTATATCTCCTCTCGTCTCCTTTCCTTTCCTCTTCTCTCCCACCCCTCTATTACCATTCTCTCCTCTCCAAACCTCTCCTCTCCTCCTCTTCTCTTTCACCCCTACCCTATTTTCTCCCCACCCCTCTCTCCCTCCTCTCCTCATCTCTACCCATCTCTCCCTCTCTCCTTTGTCTTCCTCTCCTCTCTTCATGTCTCTCTTCCCCCCTCTCAGGAAAGACAGTTCCGCCTCAGCTGGGACCATGTGTGAAACATTATGATATGGAACAGGATATATAAAACTGAGACAAGAGGAAGAGAGGAGGAAGAGGGAGAGGAAAAGAAGAAGGAGGATAAGAAAGATTAGGAGTATCCAGAAACAGTGTGTCATCTTCACAACATTCTCCTTGGATATTAAGAGGGGTTAGGAATGCAGAAACACCAGCTGGCAGTAATGTATATACATTTCAGACCAAACATATATACAGAGGTGATGCTTTGCCTCTGTTTACTTCCATATTGTTTAATGCAATATGCACAGCGGTCAAAAGGGGCATTGTATTCAGATGGTGCCAGTTATTATGACCAGCAATTATTGTCCTACTCCACAATTGCTATTTACTCTAATACAAGTTATTTCAGTGGGTGGAGAAACGATTACTTTCAATATCATTTGAGAATATCATCTGTTTTCCCTCCTCATAGTAAGAGCTCTAACCAGTCTGAATATTATCTGTTTCCCTCCTCATAGTAAGAGCTCTAACAAGTCTGAATATTATCTGTTTCCGTCCTCATAGTAAGAGCTCTAACCAGTCTGAATATCATGTGTTTTCCCTCCTCATAGTAAGAGCTCTAACAAGTCTGAATATGAACTGTTTTCCCTCCTCATAGTAAGAGCTCTAACCAGTCTGAATATCATATGTTTTCCCTCCTTATAGTAAGAGCTCTAACCAGTCTGAATATCATATGTTTTCCCTCCTCATAGTAAGAGCTCTAACCAGTCTGAATATTATCTGTTTCCCTCCTCATAGTAAGAGCTCTAACCAGTCTGAATATCATATGTTTTCCCTCCTCATAGTAAGAGCTCTAACCAGTCTGAATATCAACTGTTTTCCCTCCTCATAGTAAGAGCTCTAACCAGTCTGAATATTATCCATTTTCCCTCCTCATAGTAAGAGCTCTAACCAGTCTGAATATCATATGTTTTCCCTCCTCATAGTAAGAGCTCTAACAAGTCTGAATATCATGTTTTCCCTCCTCATAGTAAGAGCTCTAACCAGTCTGAATATCAACTGTTTTCCCTCCTCATAGTAAGAGCTCTAACAAGTCTGAATATCATGTTTTCCATCCTCATAGTAAGAGCTCTAACCAGTCTGAATATCATATGTTTTCCCTCCTCATAGTAAGAGCTCTAACAAGTCTGAATATCAACTGTTTTCCCTCCTCATAGTAAGAGCTCTAACTAGTCTGAATATTATCCATTTTCCCTCCTCATAGTAAGAGCTCTAACCAGTCTGAATATCATATGTTTTCCCTCCTCATAGTAAGAGCTCTAACAAGTCTGAATATCATGTTTTCCCTCCTCATAGTAAGAGCTCTAACAAGTCTGAATATCATGTTTTCCCTCCTCATAGTAAGAGCTCTAACCAGTCTGAATATCATATGTTTTCCCTCCTCATAGTAAGAGCTCTAACAAGTCTGAATATCATGTTTTCCCTCCTCATAGTAAGAGCTCTAACCAGTCTGAATATCATGTTTTCCCTCCTCATAGTAAGAGCTCTAACCAGTCTGAATATCATATGTTTTCCCTCCTCATAGTAAGAGCTCTAACAAGTCTGAATATCATGTTTTCCCTCCTCATAGTAAGAGCTCTAACCAGTCTGAATATCATATGTTTTCCCTCCTCATAGTAAGAGCTCTAACTAGTCTGAATATTATCCATTTTCCCTCCTCATAGTAAGAGCTCTAACCAGTCTGAATATCAACTGTTTTCCCTCCTCATAGTAAGAGCTCTAACCAGTCTGAATATCATGTTTTCCCTCCTCATAGTAAGAGCTCTAACCAGTCTGAATATCATATGTTTTCCCTCCTCATAGTAAGAGCTCTAACAAGTCTGAATATCATGTTTTCCCTCCTCATAGTAAGAGCTCTAACCAGTCTGAATATCATATGTTTTCCCTCCTCATAGTAAGAGCTCTAACCAGTCTGAATATCATGTTTTCCCTCCTCATAGTAAGAGCTCTAACCAGTCTGAATATCATCCATTTTCCATCCTCATATTAAGAGCTCTAACCAGTCTGAATATCAACTGTTTTCCCTCCTCATAGTAAGAGCTCTAACCAGTCTGAATATCATCCATTTTCCCTCCTCATAGTAAGAGCTCTAACCAGTCTGAATATTATCTGTTTTCCCTCCTCATAGTAAGAGCTCCAACCAGTCTGAATATTATCTGTTTTCCCTCCTCATAGTAAGAGCCCTAACCAGTCTGAATATATGTTTTCCCTCCTCATAGTAAGAGCTCTAACCAGTCTGAATATCATCCGTTTTCCCTCCTCATAGTAAGAGCTCTAACCAGTCTGAATATAATCCGTTTTCCCTCCTCATACTAAGAGCTCTAACCAGTCTGCAAGGCCAAACACACCTGGGATTGTTCATCATGTCTTCACAGATGGCTGCTTGTTACTAATGCAGCCCCAGTCTGTGTCTGTGTGCGTGCGTGTGTGTGTGTACACTCCTGAACGGGTATATGTGAATTTGTGTGCCTGAGAGAGAGAGACAGTGGGGTTGGGATGGTGGGAGCGTGTATGTCCTGAGGACATTCTTCAGTATGCCTTCCCCAAGTCCCCCAAGTTCCCCAAGTCCTGTTCTGCTGTTCCAGATTGACTCACACATCCCCCCTCCAAACCCCATAGTCAGACACACTAGACAGGTTGGAAAATGTAGCTTTACTGCCACTCTCTATGCTCCTAGAAAACCTCTGTGTGCTGTACTATAGTATCTCCCAGTGTATCCGAATCCACCTGACCAGGGTTCACATGCTATTTGAAATCTGCAAAATACTTTAAGTGTTTGTCACAGCCTGTCTGGAGTGTCAGATGGACAGGGTTTGCACTTTCGACAGTATTTCATTGTGCCAGGCAACCCCAATCAAGAGAAATACAATGAATTGAATGAAACCGAATACTATTTGAACCCAGGTCAGGCTAGTCTATCCACTGAACCAGAGGAGTGCTGTCTGTCTGTCTGTCTGTCTGTCTGTCTGTCTGTCTGTCTGTCTGTCTGTCTGTCTGTCTGTCTGTCTGTCTGTCTGTCTGTCTGTCTGTCTGTCTGTCTGTCTGTCTGTCTGTCTGTCTGTCTGTCTGTCTGTATCTCTAGTCTATCCACTGAACCAGAGGAGTGCTGTCTGTCTGTCTGTCTGTCTGTCTGTCTGTCTGTCTGTCTGTCTGTCTGTCTGTCTGTCTGTCTGTCTGTCTGTCTGTCTGTCTGTCTGTCTGTCTGTCTGTCTGTCTGTCTGTCTGTCTGTCTGTCTGTCTGTCTGTCTGTCTGTCTGTCTGTCTGTCTGTCTAGTCTATCCACTGAACCAGAGGAGTGCTGTCTGTCTGTCTGTCTAGCTGAAGCATGTATCTTTATTTATTTATGATATCACCCCTCTTTCATTTGGGGAATTCTGATTATTTTCCCTCTTTAAAATGTGCATGGCACCCCACTCCAGGGACTAAATGATTTAGCACTCCGTCTCATGGACTGTGTCCCCAATGGCACCCTATTCCTTATATGGTAAAGTACGTCTGACCAGGGCCCACAGAGCTCATAGGGGCCTGGTCAAAAGTAGTGCACTAAATAGGGAATAGGGTGCCATTGGGGATGCTTGTGTTGAAAGTCAGCAATTAATGTTAATTCAGCTTTTTCCGAGAAACAGTATCAACCCCCTTCTACTCCCTCCTCCATTTACCCTCTCTCTACCCTCTCTCTACCCTCTCTCTACCCTCTTCACACTTAGAGAAACTAGCAAAGTGAATGAATGTGTGTGTCTGTCTGTGTGTGTGTGTGTCTGTGTGTGTGTCTGCGTGTGTGGGAGTGTGTGTGCGTGTGAGGGTGTGTGAGTGAATGTGTGTGTGTGTGTGTGTGTGTGTGTGTGTGTGTGTGTGTGTGTGTGTGTGTGTGTGTGTGTGTGCGTGTGAGGGTGTGAGTGCGTGTGGGGGTGTGTGAGTGTGTGTGGGAGTGCGTGTGGGGGTGTGTGAGTGCGTGTGGGGGTGTGTGAGTGTGTGTGGGAGTGTGTGTGTGCGTGTGGGGGTGTGTGAGTGCGTGTGTGTGCGTGTGAGTGCGAGAGTGCGTGTGAGGGTGTGTGAGTGTGTGTGTGTGTGTGTGTGTGTGTGTGTGTGTGTGTGTGTGTGTGTGTGTGTGTACCACGGCACCACTACTTATCCCCATCACCACATCACCTCCAAAGCCAAAAAAAATTCAAATCAACATTAAAATTGTTTTATGTTTAAGTAAGATTCAGTGAACTCCATTATTTCCCCCTTACTATTTGTTTGAATAATTCAGTTAAGATGGCTGAATTATGGATAAAGTGTACAGTTTGAAGAAAAGGTTCATGCACAGCCCGGGGCTCTAGCCCAGCCTTAATGATGTCTGCTGGAGATGGAGGGATAGAGGGAGGAGAAGAGGGAGATAGAGAAACAACTCGCTAAGCTTCAGTCATTTGATTTCTGAATGATTAAAAAAAGGCCATGTTGTCTCAGAACTGTAGGGAAGACTGCTTCAAACCCAGGGAGAACATTTCTGACCAGGGACCTGCAGAATTATAACCGGCCCCGTGTAGTTAACCTGTTGGGTCTAGGGGGCAGCATTTGCACGTCTGGATAAAAAAAATGTACCCGATTTAATCTGGTTACTAATCCTACCCAGTAACTAGAATATGCATATACTTATTATATATGGATAGAAAACACTCTAAAGTTTCCAAAACTGTTTGAATGGTGTCTGTGAGTATAACAGAACTCATTTGGCAGGCAAAACCCTGAGACATTTTCTGACAGGAAGTGGATACCTGATGTGTTGTATTGATTTTAAACCTATCCCATTGAAAAACACAGGGGTTTAGGAATATTTTGGCACTTCCTATTGCTTCCACTAGATGTCACCAGCCTTTACAAAGTGTTTTGAGTCTTCTGGAGGGAGATCTGACCGAACAAGAGCCATGGAACGGTGATGTCCCATTAGACACCTGGCGCGCTACTTCATGTTGGGTACCCTCGTTCCAATACGTTATAAAAGGCTATGCATTCGTCCACCTTGAATATTATTCATGTTCTGGTTAAAAAAGGCCCTAATGATTTATGCTATACAACGTTTGACATGTTTGAACGAACGGAAATATATTTTTTCCCCTCGTTCATGACGAGAAGTCCGGCTGGCTTACATCATGTGCTAACGAGACGGAGATTTTTGGACATAAATGATGAGCTTTTTTGAACAAAACTACATTCGTTATGGACCTGTGATACCTGGAAGTGACATCTGATGAAGAGAATCAAAGGTAATGGATTATTTACATAGTATTTTCGATTTTAGATCTCCCCAACATGACGTCTAGTCTGTATCGCAACGCGTATTTTTCTGGGCACAGTGCTCAGATTATTGCAAAGTGTGATTTCCCAGTAAGGTTATTTTTAAATCTGGCAAGTTGATTGCGTTCAAAAGATGTAAATCTATAATTCTTTAAATGACAATATAATATTTTACCAATGTTTTCTAATTTTAATTATTTAATTTGTGACGCTGACTTGACTGCCGGTTATTGGAGGGAAACGATTTCCTCAACATCAATGCCATAGTAAAACGCTGTTTTTGTATATAAATATGAACTTGATAGAACTAAAAATGCATGCATTGTCTAACATAATGTCCTAGGAGTGTCATCTGATGGAGATTGTAAAAGGTTAGTGCATCATTTTAGCTGGTTTTATGGTTTTGGTGACCCTGTCTTTGACTTGACAAAACATTACACACAACTCTTGTAAATGTACTGTCCTAACATACTCTAAATTTATGCTTTCGCCGTAAAACCTTTTTGAAATCGTAAAACGTGGTTAGATTAAGGAGATGTTTATCTTTCAAATGGTGTAACATAGTTGTATTTTTGAAAAATTTGAATTTTGACATTTATTTGGATTCAAATTTGCCGCTCTTGAAATGCACCTGCTGTTGATGGAGTGCACCACAGGTGGCACGCTAGCGTCCCACCTAGCCCCAAGAGGTTAAAGTAGACCATTCCTGACCAGGGGCCTACAGTATGATAACCGGCCCCATGTAGTTAAAGTAGACCATTCCTGACCAGGGACCTGCAGAATTATAACCAGCCCCATGTAGTTAAAGTAGACCATTCCTGACCAGGGGCCTGCAGAATGATAACCGGCCCCGTGTAGTTAAAGTAGACCATTCCTGACCAGGGACCTGCAGAATTATAACCAGCCCCATGTAGTTAAAGTAGACCATTCCTGACCAGGGGCCTGCAGAATGATAACCGGCCCCATGTAGTTAAAGTAGACCATTCCTGACCAGGGGCCTACAGTATGATTACCAGCCAGCCCCATGTAGTTAAAGTAGACCATTCCTGACCAGGGGCCTACAGTATGATAACCGGCCCCATGTAGTTAAAGTAGACCACTCCTGACCAGGGGCCTATAGTATGATAACCGGCCCATGTAGTTAAAGTAGACCATTCCTGACCAGGGGCCTACAGTATGATAACCGGCCCATAGTAGTTAAAGTAGACCATTCCTGACCAGGGGCCTACAGTATGATAAGAAATTTAGGAAATAATAGGAAATAATTTGGCCCTTAGATAAGCCTTCATTGATTCCCATACTGCTGTAGGTGACATTCCAGGGGTTTGATTAAGATTGAGAAATAGTTCAATCTGAGATGATATAAAAGCAACAAAGGTTTCTTCTATTAGCAGTAGTGAGTTAAGCCGCCAAGGTTTTCTTCTGATAGCAATAGTGAGTTAAGACAACAAAGGTTTCTTCTGATAGCAGTAGTGAGTTAAGATAGTTAAGTAGTGAGTTGTGTATTTGGTAGAAGATCCAAAATTACTATAGCTTGGTAATCACACTCTGTGATAAGTGGCAGAAATCTATTGTCTAGGAAAAAGTAGTCTATATGTGAGAAGGTCTTATGAACTGGCGAGAAAAAAGAACACTCCCTAGTTGTGGGATTGTGGAAACGGCATGCATCAGATATGCCATATGTCTTAAGAAATAGCTGAATTGTGAATACTGTCTTTGATGAAGCCTAGGAGAGCTACAATCCAGATTGGGTGACACAATTCATATCACCATCTAGTATTAGGTGGTGTGTCTCCATATTTGGTAATAGAGAAAATACATTTGCGATGAATCAACTGCTATCCCAATTTGGTGCATAAATTTAAGCTAAGATAACAACTTTATTATATAGTCTTCCTACTACAATAACGAAACAGCCTGCTGAGTCTGCCTCTACACATGACATTGCGAATGGTATGTTCTTACTAATTAAATGGTTGAAGAAAAAATAATAAACATAAACAAACAATACTCTGAAGTCTAATATGAAAATATGGACGTTTTGAGGATCCGTGGATCTCATGTTTACAGGGGAGGAGAGAATATCAAATATCTACATTACTAATTGCTAATTTATATATCTATACAGTGCCTTGCAAAACTATTCATCGCCCTTGGCGTTTTTCCTTTTTTGTTGCATTACAACCTGTAATTTAAATTGATTTTTATTTGGATTTTATGTAATGGACATACACAAAATAGTCCAAATTGGTGAAGTGAAATAAAAAAAAGTAAATAAAAAAAAGTAAATAAAAAAAAAAAGGAAAATTGGTGTGTGCATATGTATTCACCCCCTTTGCTATGAAGCCCCTAAATAAGATCTGGTGCAACCAATTACCTTCAGGAGTCACATCATAATTTAATAAAGTCCACCGTGTGCAATCTAAGTTTCACATGATCTGTCACATGATCTCAGTATATATACACCTGTTCTGAAAGGCCCCAGAGTCTGCAACACCACTAAGCACTATGAAGACCAAGGAGCTCTCCAATCAGGTCAGGGAAAAAGTTGTGGAGAAGTACAGATCAGGGTTGGGTTATAAAAAAACATCAGAAACTTTGAACGTCCCACGGACCTGATCGGAAAGTGGAAAGAATATGGCACCACAACAAACCTGCCAAGAGAGGGCCGCCCACCAAAACTCATGGACCAGGCAAGGATTAATCAGAGAGGCAAAAAAGAGACCAAAGATAACCCTTAAGGAGCTGCAGTATCTGTCCATAGGACCACTTTAAGCCATACACTCCACAGAGCTGGGCTGTACGGAAGAGTGGCCAGAAAAAAAGACATTGCTTAACCTGTTAGGGCTAGGGGGCAGTATTGACACGGCTGGATAAAAAAACATACCCGATTTAATCTGGTTACCACTCCTACCCAGTAACTAGAATATGCAAATACTTATTACATATGGATAGAAAACACCCTAAATTTTCTAAAACTGTTTGAATGGTGTCTGTGAGTATAACAGAACTCATTTGGCAGGCAAAACCCTGAGACATTTTCTGACAGGAAGTGGATACCTGATGTGTTGTATTACCTTTAAACCTATCCCATTGAAAAACACAGGGGCTGAGGAATATTTTGGCACTTCCTATTGCTTCCACTAGATGTCACCAGCCTTTACAAAGTGTTTTGAGTCTTCTGGAGGGAGATCTGACCGAACAAGAGCCATGGAACGATGATGGCCCATTAGACACCTGGCGCGCGAGTTCATGTTGGGTACCCTCGTTCCAATACGTTATAAAAGAGTATGCATTCGTCCACCTTGAATATTATTCATGTTCTGGTTAAAAAAGGCCCTAATGATTTATGCTATACAACGTTTGACATGTTTGAACGAACGTAAATATATTTTTTCCCCTCGTTCATGACGAGAAGTCCGGCTGGCTTAGATCATGTGCTAACAAGACGGAGATTTTTGGACATAAATGATGAGCTTTTTTGAACAAAACTACATTCGTTATGGACCTGTGATACCTGGAAGTGACATCTGATGAAGAGAATCAAAGGTAATGGATTATTTACATAGTATTTTCGATTTTAGATCTCCCCAACATGACGTCTAGTCTGTATCGCAACGCGTATTTTTCTTGGCGCAGTGCTCAGATTATTGCAAAGTGTGATTTCCCAGTAAGGTTATTTTTAAATCTGGCAAGTTGATTGCGTTCAAGAGATGTAAATCTATAATTCTTTAAATGACAATATAATATTTTACCAATGTTTTCTAATTTTAATTATTTAATTTGTGACGCTGACTTGACTGCCGGTTATTGGAGGGAAACGATTTCCTCAACATCAATGCCATAGTAAAACGCTGTTTTTGGATATAAATATGAACTTGATAGAACTAAAAATGCATGCATTGTCTAACATAATGTCCTAGGAGTGTCATCTGATGGAGATTGTAAAAGGTTAGTGCATCATTTTAGCTGGTTTTATGGTTTTGGTGACCCAGTCTTTGAATTGACAAAACATTACACACAACTCTTGTAAATGTACTGTCCTAACATACTCTAAATTTATGCTTTCGCCGTAAAACCTTTTTGAAATCGTAAAACGTGGTTAGATTAAGGAGATGTTTATCTTTCAAAGGGTGTAAAATAGTTGTATGTTTGAAAAATTTGAATTTTGACATTTATTTGGATTCAAATTTGCCGCTCTTGAAATGCACCTGCTGTTGATGGAGTGCACCACGGGTGGCACGCTAGCGTCCCACCTAGCCCATAGAGGTTAACCTCTCTAGGGTAGGGGGGAGTATTTGCACGGCTGGATAAAAAACGTACCCAATTTAATCAGGTTTTTACTACTGCCCAGAAACTAGAATATGCATATAATTATTGACTTTGGATAGAAAACACCCTAAGGTTTCTAAAACTGTTTGAATGGTGTCTGTGAGTATAACAGAACTCATATGGCAGGCAAAAACCTGAGAAGATTCCTTACAGGAAACGCCCTCTCTGACCATTTCTTGGGCTTCTACACTCTCTTTATTGAAAACTGAGGATCTCTGCTGTAACGTGACACTTCCTACGGCTCCCATAGGCTCTCAGAAGGCGGAAAACCGCTGAATGATGTCTTTGCAGGCCCTGGCTGAAAAACAGTAGCGCATTTGGATAATGGTCGATCAGAGAACAATGAGACTGAGGCGCGTGCACGAGGCGACACCATGTTTTTATTTTCTCTGTCTTTGAACGTAAACAGGGTTTCCCGGTCGGAATATTATCGCTTTTTTACGAGAAAAATCGCATAAAAATTGATTTTAAACAGCGGTTGACATGCTTCGAAGTACAGTAATGGAATATTTAGAAATGTTTTGTCACGAAACGCGTCGGGCGCATCACCCTTCGTCACCCTTCGGATAGTGTCTTGAACGCACGAACAAAACAGAGGATATTTGAACATAACTATGGATTATTTTGAACCAAACCAACATTTGTTATTGAAGTAGAAGTCCTGGGAGTGCATTCTGACGAAGAACAGCAAAGGTAATCACATTTTTCTAATTGTAAATCGGAGTTTGGTGAGGGCCAAACTTGGTGGGTGTCAAATTAGCTAGCCCGTGATGGCTGGGCTATCTACTCAGAATATTGCAAAATGTGCTTTTGCCGAAAAGCTATTTTAAAATAGGACATAGTGATTGCATAAAGGAGTTCTGTATCTATAATTCTTAAAATAATTGTTATGTTTTTTGTGAACGTTTATCGTGAGTAATTTAGTAAATTCACCGGAAGTTTGCGGTGGGTATGCTAGTTCTGAACGTCACATGCTAATGTAAAAAGCTGGTTTTTGATATAAATATGAACTTGATTGAACAAAACATGTATGCATTGTATAACATAATGTCCTAGAAGTGTCATCTGATGAAGATCATCAAAGGTTAGTGCTGCATTTAGCTGTGGTTTGGGTTTATGTGACATTATATCCTGTTATGGATAGGGGGCAGTATTTTCACGGCCGGATAAAAAACGTACCCGATTTAATCTGATTATTACTCCTGCCCAGAAACTAGAATATGCATATAATTATTAGCTTTGGATAGAAAACACTCCAAAGTTTCTAAAACTGTTTGAATGGTGTCTGTGAGTATAACAGAACTCATTTGGCAGGCCAAAACCTGAGAAGATTCCTTGCAGGAAGTGCGCTCTCTGACCATTTCTTGGCCTTCTACACTCTCTTTATTGAAAACTGAGGATCTCTGCTGTAACGTGACACTTCCTACGGCTCCCATAGGCTCTCAGAAGGCGGCAAAACGGTGAATGATGCCTTTGCAGGCCCAGGCTGAAAAACATTAGCGCATTTGGATAGTGGTCGATCTGAGGACAATGAGACTGAGGCGTGTGCATGAGGCGACACCATGTTTTTATTATTTCGTCTTTGAACAAAAACAACGACTCCTGGTCGGATTATTATTGCTTTTTTACGAGAAAAATTGCATAAAAATTGATTTTAAACAGTGGTTGACAGGCTTCGAAGTACGGTAATGGAATATTTAGAAATATTTTGTCACGAAACGAGTCGGGCATGTAATCCTTCGGATAGTGTCTTGAACGCACAACAAAACGCCGCTATTTGGATATAACTATGGATTATTTGGAACCAAACCAACATTTGTTATTGAAGTAGAAGTCCCGGGAGTGCATTCTGACGAAGAACAGCAAAGGTAATCAAATTTTTCTTATAGTAAATCTGAGTTTGGTGAGGGTCAAACTTGGTGGGTGTCAAAATAGCTAGCCTGTGATGGCGAGCTATCTACTCAGAATATTGCAAAATGTGCTTTCACCGAAAAGCTATTTTAAAATCGGACACCTCGATTGCATAAAGGAGTTCTGTATCTATAATTCTTAAAATAATTGTTATGTTTTTTGTGAACGTTCATCGTGAGTAATTTAGTAAATTCACCGGAAGTGTTCGGTGGGAATGCTAGTTCTGAACGTCACATGCTAATGTAAAAAGCTGGTTTTTGATATAAATATGAACTTGATTGAACAAAACATGCATGTATTGTATAACATAATGTCCTAGGCGTGTCATCTGATGAAGATCATCAAAGGTTAGTGCTGCATTTAGCTGTGGTTTTGTTTTTTGTGACATTATATGCTAGCTTGAAAAATGGGTGTCTGATTATTTCTGGCTGGGTACTCTGCTGACATAATCTAATGTTTTGCTTTCGTTGTAAAGCCTTTTTGAAATCGGACAGTGTGGTTAGATTAACGAGAGTCTTGTCTTTAAAATGGTGTAAAATAGTCATATGTTTGAGAAATTGAAGTAATAGCATTTCTAAGGTATTTGAATAACGCGCCACGGGATTCCACTGGCTGTTGAGTAGGTGGGACGATTTTGTCCCACATACCCTAGAGAGGTTAAAGAAAAAAATAAGCAAACACGTTTTGGCGAACACCAAAAGGCAAGTGGGAGACTCCCCAAACATATGGAAGAAGGTACTCTGGTCAAATGGAGCTTTTTGGCCATCAAGGAAAATGCCATGTCTGGCGCAAACCCAACACCTCTTATCATCCTGAGAACACCATCCCCACAGTTAAGCATGGTGGTGGCAGCATCATGCTGTGGGGATGTTTTTCATCGGCAGGGACTGGGAAACTGGTCAGAATTGAAGGAATGATGGATGGTGCTAAATACAAGGAAATTCTTGAGGGAAACCTGTTTCAGTCTTCCAGAGATTTGAGACTGGGACAGAGGTTCACCTTCCAGCAGGACAATGACCCTAAGCATACTGCTAAAGCAACACTCGAGTGGTTTAAAGGGAAACATTTAAATGTCTTGGAATGGCCTAGTCAAAGCCCAGACCTCAATCCAATTGAGAATCTGTACTATGACTTAAAGATTGCTGTACACAAGCGGAACCCATTCAACTTGAAGGAGCAGGAGCAGTTTTGCCTTAAAGAATGGGCAAAAATCCCAGTGGCTAGATGTGCCAAGCTTATAGAGACTTACTCCAAGAGACTTGCAGCTGTAATTTCTGCTAAAGGTGACTCTACAAACTATTGACTTTGGGGGCGTGAAAAGTTATGCACACTCAAGTTTTCCATTTTTTTGTCTTATTTCTTGTTTGTTTCACAATAAAAAAATATTTTGCATCTTCAAAGTGGTATGCACGTTGTGAAAATCAAATGATACAAACCCCCCAAAGAAATCTACTTTATTTCCAGGTTGTAAGGGAACAAAATAGGAAAAATTCCAAGGGGGTGAATACTTTCGCAAGCCACTGTATATATATTTTTTTGTTGTTGCTTTTATTTATTTAGGGTAGTCCAATTAAGACCATGGTCTCATTCCCAATGGTGCCCTGAATACAAACATTTTCTCACAAACAGCAAGAAAAATTTACATTCCAAATAAAATAAGACGAATAAAAATAACCACAAGGCATAACCTCAACACCAAAACTTCAACACCAAAACTTCAATACCACAACCACAACACCACAACCACATCACCACAACCTCAACACCACAACCTCAACACCAAAACTTCAACACCACAACACCACAACCTCAACACCACAACTTCAACACCACAACCTCAACACCACAACTTCAACACCACAACCTCAACACCACAACCACAACCACAACACCACAACTTCAACACCACAACCACAACACCACAACTTCAACACCACAACTTCAACACCACAACCTCAACACCACGACCTCAACACCACAACCTCAACACCACGACCTCAACACCACGACCTCAACACCACAACCTCAACACCACAACCTCAACACCACAACCACAACACCACAACCTCAACACCACAACTTCAACCACAACACCACAACCACAACACCACAACCTCAACACCACGACCTCAACACCACAACCTCAACAAATAAACCACTACAATCAATGGAAACAACTTCCATACTCAATGAATTTATTCAACACCAGAGTCATAAACTGTCCTAGCGGCACCAGGGAATCAAGATGCAAGGAATTTTCTAGGTTATTCCAACAATGGGGTGGCACTAAAACTAAAGGAGGATTTACCTAAATTGGTGGAGACCAGAGGGACCTCAAGAGTTAACCAATCCTGCGAGCGGGTTTGGTAGCTCATTCTCTTATAGGTTAGCAACAAAGTTAGGTAAGTTGGAAACTTGTGTAGCAGAGCTTTGTAAACAAAAAATAGGAGTAATGAAGTGACCTGTGGGACTTTAATGAGGACCAGACAACCTTTTGATACAGGAAGCAGCGGTGACTTTTACAACTGTCACCTGCGATAAAGCGAAGGGCACTATGGTAGACGACATCAAAAGATTTAAGTGTAGTGGCTGCTGCAATCTGGTAAATGGTGTCATTGTCTAGGATATCAATTCCTATACATTGGCCTGAATATTGACTAATGTTTAGCTTCTAGGTTATGGAAATAACGTTCTGTGTTGAATTGTATAATCTGGTAGATATATGTTATAAAATTGTTTAATTATTTTAACAATTTCAACCTGCTATTTGATTATTCGCTGGGTCTCAGTTCCATCCACATTATCAAAACAAGACTTTGCCAAATAGTATTTTGTCCTCAATATTGTCATAGACTAAAGTAATGAAACTTTCAGAGGGCTTTTGCTCTTTGCATCAAGGATTTATAATACCAGCCAGTAGTGATGACATCCGCACACGCACATGCACACACACCCAAACACACACACGCACATACACACACACCCAAACACAGACACGCACACACACACACTATAAACACCATAGCTCCAGCTGGCAGGGAGTCTTCCTGTTCTTACACACACCCTGACAGGGCAGCAAACTATCCTAATTGGCCACATTCCTCTAATTATCCAATCATAGAGCCATAAGCAGGATCACACCTCATTAACATGCCCCACCCTTTCACTGCCACTGAGTGCTCCCTCTCACCAAGGGCCGAATAATGTTCAGTAGGCAGAAAACGTTTAGAAACAGAGTGAAACGGAGAGGTACTACCTCTCACCATGGACCAAATACTGTACACTGGGCCCTGTTCAGTAGTTGGGAAAAGGTTGAATCTTTCCCGTCGTACACAGAGGATGGAGCAAAACATGTACTAATCTTCATGCCCATATCTATCAGAAAGGGAACATCAAGGTCCCATCGTTCCTGTTGACAGAAGGTCAAGGAAAAGGCAAGGACGTAGACAGAACAAAACATATCATTGGCAAAGATCTATAATTGATAAGCGTTTGGTTCCCGCTGCAACAGAGAGTTTGTTGGCTCCAGATTGTTGGTGGAGGGATATTGGAGGGAGCAGGAAATTATTCATACCCGTCAAAGAGGTAGAGGGATATCGGAGTGAACGGGGCGGACAGTGGAGACGCGGTGCACAGATGTTTAGCACAGGTGTGGAGTGCATGGAGACGCAATGGCTAACGGGTTAGTGTACTTCGACCACCTGACCGAATGAAAGGTCAGAGCAGAGGTCAAACCTGTTGGAATCCACATGGTTATTACCACTAAAGTAGCACCGTAGCAAAATAAGATGTACTGGAGTGTACATTTTTATCTGCAATGTCTTCTGTCTTTCTACTGTGTCTAAACATACGGTAAGAGATCAACGCCGACCGTGGGGGATAGTGCAGGACGCCATCATTGGCGCCCATTAAAAGAAAAATAGACCTATCGCCATATTTCAAAATACAAACGCAGGAAAAACAAAGGTTGGAAAGCGAGATGTATATCTCAACTCCCAATGTTGAGGGAACGGTAGGATAGCCTTTATCTAATTGGCACCGGCAGAGAGCACCGGCAGAGAGCACCGGCAGAGAGCACCGGCAGAGAGCACCAGCAGAGAGCACCAGCCATATTCCCGGTGAGTGTGCATATTCACTGTTTTTATCATTGGGTGTCACTGGAAAGTTTTCATTGGGACAATCATGTCCTTCTCCAGGCTAGATAGATGTCATATTGTAACATTTTGGTCTATCCTTTTCATAGGCATAGATTATATAGTTGTGTTTAAGAAAAGGATGTTCTTTGTATTTGTTTTGTCAGTGTAGGCTGCCCTGTCGTATAAAATAAAATCGTCAGCTAATGTCTCAAGCCATATAAAGTGTAGTAGAATTGCATGAGTTTACAAAAAGACCACCATTTTCCTGAATCTGATATAGTGTATGTAGCCTACTCTATGCCGCGACTGACTCAGCCATGCATTGTTCAGAACAGCGATTGAGTTATATTATTAGCCTAAATGATGACTATCCAATCTACTCATCACATTATGAGGAGTAGTCTATCTTACATTAGTCGGTAAATGCGATGATAGACGCACACAATGCTTTATTTTAAAGGTGCATTTTTACTATCATATTTTGTTTTATTTCACAAACGGGAGCCGCCTCTTCCAAGGAGGCACTGTGTCAGTCTACAAATAAAGGAACAAAGCCATTCACAACCGAACCCCACACTCCATGTACAATCGTTCCCTTTGATGACTTTCTCTCTCTCTCTCTCCCTCTTTCT
This sequence comes from Salmo salar, assembly GCF_965601325.2. Classification (NCBI taxonomy): domain Eukaryota; kingdom Metazoa; phylum Chordata; class Actinopteri; order Salmoniformes; family Salmonidae; genus Salmo; species Salmo salar. The sequence continues at coordinate 108,752,219 of NC_138291.1, read as the reverse complement.
CTCTTCCTCTCTGTCTGTCATCTGCTCTTTAGTAACATGGTAATTATCAACTGCCAGTTCAAGGTAACTCTACATAATAGTGTATTGTCCCAACACAAGGTAGTCCTAGGAACTGACAATGGAGAAACTCAGAGTTTGTCTTCATAAAGACTCACAGCTGCATGCACGCACTTACGCACGCACGCACACACACACACACACACACACACACACACAACCCTCTGCTATTCAACCATATCCAATAAACGCCTCTTTTGTTTTAAACTGCCGTTAGAAAACAGCGACTGAGCTGTACCCATTGTTATCATGAACATAAAGACTGCTTTCTTTTTTTGTCAGAAGGATTTTTGTTTGGTTTTTGTTTCAAAACTAGTTTTCCTGATGATTTTTTCAAGCAACAATGACTCGCTTTCATTGTTTGCAGTTGTGTTTTTGGTTGTTTTGCCAAGTCCTCTCGTCCACATGTGGTCAGTTCATTCTTGAGGCAGCTGGAGAGTGTGTGACTGTTTGATGCATTAGGTCTCAATACAGTGGGATGTTGCTGAGCAACAGTGTGTTAGAGGTTCTTAGAGCAGATGTCAGTGTGTTATAAGAGTCTCTGTTGACACACACACACACACACACACACACACACACACACACACACACACTCACATACACTCACACATTGCTGTCAAAAAACTCCCACACATACACACACACACTGCTGTCAACAAACTCACACAAACACACACACACACACACACACACACACACACACACACACACACACACACACACACAAGAACACACACACACAAACACACACACTGCTGTCAACAACAAAATCACACACATACACACACTGCTGTCAACAACAAACTCTCTCTCTCTCACACACACACACACACACACACACACACACACACACACACACACACACAAGAACACACACACACAAACACACACACTGCTGTCAACAACAAAATCACACACATACACACACTGCTGTCAACAACAAACTCTCTCTCTCTCACACACACACACACACACACACACACACACACACACACACACACACACGAACACACACACACGAACACACACACTGCTGTCAACAACAAAATCACACACATACACACACTGCTGTCAACAACAAACTCTCTCTCTCTCTCACACACACACACACACACACACACACACACACACACACACACACACACACACACACACAAACACACACACACTGCTGTCAAAAAACTCACACACATACACACACACACACACTGCTGTCAACAACAAAATCACACACATACACACACTGCTGTCAACAACTAACTCACACACACATCAATAAAAATAATAACTAATCAATTTTTAAAATAGCATTTGTCAAAAGATGCTAAAAGACAGCCTGTTTGTTTATGAGTCCCTGAACCTGGCAGCCCCTCCCTCTGCTGCTCCTCCCTTCTCGCTCCTCTCCCAGTGTCCTCTCCATCTCGTCATCCCCAGGTCATAATGTAACATGACACTGACGGTCGCAACACAACCCGCTGGCCAGCCAGAGCGTTTAAGACCAATGAATATAATTTGCTCCTGGTCGGCAACCCACCACTCTCAGACGATGCCACCGCCAGACCGAATCAGCGTTCGCGCCTGTCATTTCTCCCTCCAACGTGACGACACACACAGAGAGGGAGGGAGCTAAGGATGTGACACACACACAGGGAGAGAGCTGAGGACGTGTCACACACAGGGAGAGAGCTGAGGACCTGAAATACACAGGGAGAGAGCTGAGGACGTGTCACACAGGGAGAGAGCTGAGGACGTGACACACACAGGGAGAGAGCTGAGGACCTGAAATACACAGGGAGAGAGCTGAGGACGTGTCACACAGGGAGAGAGCTGAGGACGTGACACACACAGGGAGAGAGCTGAGGACCTGACACACACACACAGGGAGAGAGCTGAGGACGTGACACACACAGGGAGAGAGCTGAGGACGTGACACACACAGGGAGAGAGCTGAGGACCTGACACACACAGGGAGAGAGCTGAGGACCTGACACACACAGGGAGAGAGTTGAGGAAGTGACACACACACACAGGGAGAGAACTGAGGACGTGACACACACAGGGAGAGAGCTGAGGACCTGACACACACACACACACAGGGAGAGAGCTGAGGACCTGACACACACACACAGGGAGAGAGCTGAGGATGTGACACACACAGGGAGAGAGCTGAGGACCTGACACACACACACGGAGAGAGCTGAGGACGTGACACACACAGGGAGAGAGTTGAAAAAGTGACACACACACAAAGGGAGAGAGCTGAGGACATGACACACACAGGGAGAGAGCTGAGGACGTAACACACACAGGGAGAGAGCTGAGGACGTGACACACACAGGGAGAGAGCTGAGGATGTGACATACACACGGAGAGAGCTGAGGACGTGACACACACAGGGAGAGAGCTGAGGACGTAACACACACACGGAGAGAGCTGAGGATGTGACATACACACAGGGAGAGAGCTGAGGACGTGACACACACAGGGAGAGAGCTGAGGACGTGACACACACAGGGAGAGAGCTGAGGACGTGACACACACACAGGGAGAGAGCTGAGGATGTGACATACACACAGGGAGAGAGCTGAGGACGTGACACACACACACAGGGAGAGAGCTGAGGATGTGACATACACACAGGGAGAGAGCTGAGGACGTGACACACACAGGGAGAGAGCTGAGGACGTGACACACACAGGGAGAGAGCTGAGGACCTGACACACACACAGGGAGAGAGCTGAGGATGTGACATACACACAGGGAGAGAGCTGAGGATGTGACACACACACACAGGGAGAGAGCTGAGGACGTGACACACACAGGGAGAGAGCTGAGGATGTGACATACACAGGGAGAGAGCTGAGGACCTGACACACACAGGGAGAGAGCTGAGGACGTGACACACACACACAGGGAGAGAGCTGAGGACGTGACACACACAGGGAGAGAGCTGAGGATGTGACGCACACAGGGAGAGAGCTGAGGACGTGACACACACAGGGAGAGAGCTGAGGACCTGACACACACAGGGAGAGAGCTGAGGACGTGACACACACACACAGGGAGAGAGCTGAGGACGTGACGCACACAGGGAGAGAGCTGAGGATGTGACGCACACAGGGAGAGAGCTGAGGACGTGACACACACAGGGAGAGAGCTGAGGACGTAACACACACAGGGAGAGAGCTGAGGACCTGACACACACAGGGAGAGAGCTGAGGACCTGACACACACAGGGAGAGAGTTGAGGAAGTGACACACACACACAGGGAGAGAGCTGAGGACGTGACACACACAGGGAGAGAGCTGAGGACCTGACACACACACACACTCAGGAAGAGAGCTTAGGACCTGACACACACACACAGGGAGAGAGCTGAGGACCTGACACACACACACAGGGAGAGAGCTGAGGACCTGACACACACACACAGGGAGAGAGCTGAGGACCTGACACACACAGGGAGAGAGCTGAGGATGTGACTCACACAGGCAGAGAGCTGAGGATGTGACATACACACAGGGAGAGAGCTGAGGACGTGACACACACAGAGAGAGAGCTGAGGACGTGACACACACAGGGAGAGAGCTGAGGACGTGACACACACACACACACACAGGTAAAGAGCTGAGGACGTGAAACACACAGGAAGAGAGCTAAGGACGTGACACACACAGGGAGAGAGCTGAGGACGTGACACACACAGGGAGAGAGCTGAGGACGTGACACACACAGGTAAAGAGCTGAGGATGTGACAAACACACACACAGGTAGAGAGCTGAGGACGTGACACACACAGGGAGAGAGCTGAGGACCTGACACACACAGGGAGAGAGTTGAGGAAGTGACACACACACACAGGGAGAGAGCTGAGGACGTGACACACACACACAGGGAGAGAGCTGAGGACGTGAAACACACAGGGAGAGAGCTGAGGACGTGACACACACAGAGAGAGAGCTGAGGACGTGACACACACAGGGAGAGAGCTGAGGACGTGACACACACACACAGGTAGAGAGCTGAGGACGTGACACACACACACACAGGTAAAGAGCTGAGAATGTGACACACACAGGTAAAGAGCTGAGGACGTGAAACACACAGGAAGAGAGCTAAGGACGTGACACACACAGGGAGAGAGCTGAGGACCTGACACACACAGGGAGAGAGCTGAGGATGTGACTCACACAGGCAGAGAGCTGAGGATGTGACATACACACAGGGAGAGAGCTGAGGACGTGACACACACAGAGAGAGAGCTGAGGACGTGACACACACAGGGAGAGAGCTGAGGACGTGACACACACACACACACAGGTAAAGAGCTGAGGACGTGAAACACACAGGAAGAGAGCTAAGGACGTGACACACACAGGGAGAGAGCTGAGGACGTGACACACACAGGGAGAGAGCTGAGGACGTGACACACACAGGTAAAGAGCTGAGGATGTGACAAACACACACACAGGTAGAGAGCTGAGGACGTGACACACACAGGGAGAGAGCTGAGGACCTGACACACACAGGGAGAGAGTTGAGGAAGTGACACACACACACAGGGAGAGAGCTGAGGACGTGACACACACACACAGGGAGAGAGCTGAGGACGTGAAACACACAGGGAGAGAGCTGAGGACGTGACACACACAGAGAGAGAGCTGAGGACGTGACACACACAGGGAGAGAGCTGAGGACGTGACACACACACACAGGTAGAGAGCTGAGGACGTGACACACACACACACAGGTAAAGAGCTGAGAATGTGACACACACAGGTAAAGAGCTGAGGACGTGAAACACACAGGAAGAGAGCTAAGGACGTGACACACACAGGGAGAGAGCTGAGGACGTGACACACACAGGGAGAGAGCTGAGGACGTGACACACACAGGTAAAGAGCTGAGGATGTGACACACACACACACACACACACAGGTGGAGAGCTGAGGACGTGACACACACAGGGAGAGAGCTGAGGACCTGACACACACAGGGAGAGAGTTGAGGAAGTGACACACGCACACAGGGAGAGAGCTGAGGACGTGACACACACACACAGGGAGAGAGCTGAGGACGTGAAACACACAGGTAGAGAGCTGAGGACGTGACACACACAGGGAGAGAGCTGAGGACGTGACACACACAGGGAGAGAGCTAAGGACCTGACACACACAGGGAGAGAGCTGAGGACGTGACACACACAGGGAGAGAGCTAAGGACGTGACACACACACACACACACACACACAGAGAGAGCTGATGATGTGACACACACAGGTAGAGAGCTGAGGACGTGACACACACACATATTCTTCAATGTCGGATGAAGCCAAGAATGACCACTCGAGAGCCAAAGACTACTGTTGAAGACAATTCCACAAACACTTAGGAGAACAAGACAAAAATATGTAGTCTCTGATGTTTCTATCAAATCCACACCACATGGTGAACCCACACTGAAACACTATCTAAAACACCTCTCTCATTACTTACCCACCATCTAAAACACCTCCCTCATTACGTACCCACACTGACCCACTGTCTAAAACACCTTCCTCATTATTGACCCACACTGACCCACTGTCTAAAACACCTCCCTCATTACATACCCACACTGACCCACTATCTTAATTACCTCCTTCATTACATAACCACACTGACCCACTGTCTAAAACACCTCCCTCATGACTTACCCACACTGACTAACTGTCTAAAACATCTCCCTCATTACTACCCACACTGACCCACTGTCTAAAACACCTCCCTCATTACTTACCCACACTGACCCACTGTCTAAAACACCTCCCTCTTTACTTACCCACACTGAACCACTGTCTAAAACACTTCCCTCATTAAATACCCACACTGACCCACTATCTAAAACACCTCCCTCATTACTTACCCACTCTGATCCACTGTCTAAAACATCTCCCTCATTACTTACCCACACTGACCAACTGTCTAAAACACCTCCCTCATTACTTACCCACACTGACCCACTGTCTAAAAACAACTCTCTCATTATTTACCCACACTGACCCACCATCTAAAACACCTCCCTCATTACGAACCCACACTGACCCACTGTCTAAAACTCCTCACTCATTACTTGATGGCCAGTACCCACACTGACCCACAGCCTAAAACACCTCCCTCATTACTTACCCACACTGACCCACCATCTAAAACACCTCTCTCATTACTTACCCACACCGACCCACTGCCGAAAAACATCTCTCATCACTCACCCACAGTGACCCACTGCCTAAAACACCTCCCTCATTACGTACCCACACTGACCCACTGTCTAAAACACCTCTCATTAATTACCACACTGACCCACTGCCGAAAAACATCTCTCATCACTCACCCACAGTGACCCACTGCCTAAAACACCTTTCTCATTACTTGATGGCCAGTACCCACACTGACCCAATGTCTAAAAAACCTCCCTCATTACTTACCCACACTGAGCCACCATCTAAAACACCTCCCTCATCACTTACCCACACTGACCCACCATATAAAACACCTCTCTCTATACTTACCCACACTGACCCACTATCTAAAGCACATCCCTCATTACGCACCCACACTGACCGACCATCTAAAACACCTCCTTCATTACTTACCCACACTGACCAACTGTCTAAAACATCTCCCTCATTACTTACCCACACTGACCCACTATGTAAAACACCTCTCTCATTACTTACCCAAACTGACCCACTGCCTAAAACCCCTCCCTCATTACTTACACACACTGACCCAATGTCTAAAACACCTTTCTCATTACTTGAAGACCAGTACCCACACTGACCCACTGTCTAAAACACCTCCCTCATTACTTACCCACACTGACCCACCATCTAAAACACCTCCCTCATTATGTACTCACACTGACCCAATGTCTAAAACACCTCCCTCATTACGTACCCACACTGACCCAACGTCTAAAAAACCTCTGTCATTACTTGAAGACCAGTACCCACACTGACCCACTGCGTAAAACACCTCCTTCATTACTCACCCACACTGACCCACCAAAAAAGCACCTCCCTCATTACACACCCACACTGACCCACCATCTAAAACACATCTCTCATTACATACCCACACTGACCCATCATCTAAAACACCTCTCTCATTAATTACCCACACTGACCCACTGCCTAAAAATCCTCTCTCATTACTTAGCCACACTGACCCACCATCTAAAACACCTCTCTCATTACTTGATGGCCAGTACCCACACTGACCCACAGTCTAAAACCCCTCCCTCATTACTTACCCACACTGACCCACCATCTAAAACACCTCCTTCATCACTTACGCACCCACACTGACCCACTGTCTAAAACACCTCCCTCATTACTTACCCACATTGACCCACGTTCTAAAACACCTCTCTCATTACTTGATGGCCAGTACCCACACTGACACACTGTCTAAAACACCTCTCGCATTACTTACCCACACTGACTCACTGTCTAAAAAACCTCTCTCATTACTTACCCACACTGACCCACTGTCTAAAACACCTCTGTCATTACGTACCCACACTGACTTACTGTCTAAAGCACCTCTGTCATTACTTGATGGCCAGTACCCACACTGACCCACTGTCGAAAACACCTCTGTCATTACGTACCCACACTGACCCACGTTCTAAAACACCTCCCTCATTACTGGATTACCAGTACCCACACTGACCCACTGTCTAAAACACCTCTCTCATTACTTACCCACACTGACCCACTGTCTAAAACACCTCTGTCATTACGTATCCACACTGACTTACTGACTAAAACACCTCTCTCATTACTTGACAGGTTTCAGCTCATTAACAGGATTAAAGAGGGTTGAGAGAGCAAGCCAGAGTACAGCAGTCCAGACCAGACCAGACCAGATCAAAGCAGAGCAGATCAGAGCAGAGAAAACCAAACCAGACCAGAGCAGAGAAAAGCAGACCAGATCAGACCAGATCAGACCAGACCAGAGCAGACGAGAGCAGACCAGATCAGAGCAGACCAGAACAGAGAAAAGCAGACTAGACCAGAGCAGACCAGAGCAGACCAGAGCAGACCAGATCAGAGCAAACCAGAGCAGACCAGAGCAGACCAGAGCAGAGAAGACCAGACCAGACCAGACCAGAGCAGAGCAGACCAGAGCAGAGCAGACCAGAGCAGACCAGATCAGAACAGAGCAGAGCAGAGCAGAGCAGACCAGAACAGAACAGAGCAGAGCAGACCAGACCAGAACAGAGCAGACCAGAACAGAGCAGAGCAGACCAGACAAGAGCAGACCAGACAAGAGCAGACCAGACAAGAGCAGACTAAACCAGAGCAGACTAAACCAGAGCAGACCAGAGCAGACCAGAGCAGACCAGAGCAGAGCAGAGCAGACCAGATCAGAGCAGACCAGATCAGACCAGAGCAGATCAGACCATAGCAAGCGAGAGCAGAGCAGGCCAGAGCCAAGATAAGCCCATGGATAATATATTTTTACTCCCATCTCTGGCTTAATACAGGACCTGGCAGATGATGTGAGCAGCCTGTTTAACCTTCTGTAGCCCCCCCCCCTTCTCTCTTCCTCCCCAGTGGACAGACCTCACCACCTCACCACCCCTTCACCCCTCTCTCCTCCCCCCAGTGGACAGACCTTACTACCCCACCACCCCTCCCCCCTTCCCCCCAATTTACGGACCTGGGGCTGGGGCTGGGGCAGGGGCTGGAGATGAGGGTGGTGGGTGGTTGAGGTGGAGGGTGGGAGTTGCAGGATGAGAGCGGAGGTGGGGGCATGAGCGCAAAGAGGGGGGAAGAGATCAACATGAAAGTTGAGGAGAGGCCAAATGAACCCACCAAGCAGACCCCCGTCCATTAAGGAGTCCCAATTACCTGCCAGACCTGGCTGCTTCTACAAACACCTGGTATGGGGTCTGCCTCAGCAACGCTAATGACTGCCAATTATGGTGCGTAGTTAGTTCCAATGCTTATCAGCTATGTCCTCTCCAAGATCACTTTAAAGATCACTGTAATACCTAGACAGGTCCATATCTTTTCATCTGATGAGTCGAACCTAGAAGGGAAAAGAGCTTGGGCTTCAATCACCTGAGATTAAACTGAGAGTGAACAGGTATGGCAATATACAGGAATCACTCTTTCATTGGAATAGTATTGGATTGGTACTTGATGGATTGAAGCTAATGCGTTTTAAGCCAAATTAAATTCACCTGTTCTCTACAACTAAGTTCCTTATTGAAGAACTATACTTGCGTACTTGCTTATGCCATTTAATTGAAACAAATCACTCTCGGAGCAGGAAATCTCGAAGCAACTTTCCCGTACATATATCAAGGAAATCTATTTTGCTGCCAGACATTCAGGATATCAAAGCTAGATCTTAGATAGCAGGAGCCCCTGAATTTCCTATTTCATCAAATTAACGTTTATGAAGATAAACCGATGCTTTGATAAAAACAGAAGTGTGGGACAAGAACAAACCCAATCTTCTACCCTAGTTTAAGAGAGAGGGGTACTAAATCGCCCCGGGGTCCCGAAGAGGCCAGCAAAGTTTTTCAGGGAAAGAATTGATTTTGTGGAAACTGTCAGAGTCGGAGGCAGAGGGCCGGAGTTACTGCATCTGGCAGTAGAGTGTGCACACACAAAAATACATCCCTGTCCTCTTTGATGGCTGGTGGGCAGATTTGCCAATAAATTACATCATACCCTTAAAACTCTTAGCCATTTCATAGCCATTTCCCACATAAAGCTCTGAAATATGATACCAGACTGGCAATTTGTGTTCTTTGGTCTGTCTGTGAAATGGTAAAAATATGTTTATCCTCCTTACAGTCATATACAATATAATGAGGAGGACTTTGTCCCCAATCACTCCCCTATTCCCTATATAGTGCACTACTTTAGACCAGGGCCCATAGGGAATAGGAATCCATTTGGGACGCAGACTAGGACTGTCTGTTGAAGAGATGTGGAATTCCTCGTCAGGCTTTCTATAGAGTGGGAATATATATTTGGCTAGGGATTTCTTCAACTATGACCTTTCCAGGATTGTTCAGCGTATTAATGAGCTGAATACATGCGGTGAATAAGAGGAATATGATGCCAACGTCAGAATCAGTGCTCCTTTCAGTCGTCGGAACAATCCGGAATCTTGTAAAAAAAAAAGAGAGAGCCTTAGAAAAGGGTAGAGAGGAAGACAGAGGACTGAGACAGCCAAACCCGGCCTGCTGTGCTGAATGTGGGTTCAAATCTCAGGTTCTCAGGAGCAGAAGTGGACATTCCTATCCAGAGTGACTTACAGTGCGTTCATCTTCAGATAGTTAGGTGGGACCACCACATATCTCAGTCATAGTCAGTACATTCATCTTCAGATAGTTAGGTGGGACAACCACATATCTCAGTCATAGTCAGTACATTCATCTTCAGATAGTTAGGTGGGACCAATTAAGACGATATCAGCAAACTCAGTGCTAGTAGGAAAAGACAAGTGTGAGTGTAAGTTCCCTTTCTTTTTACACTGGCTGTGATCAGGTCCTGTCCATGCAATGGATTCTGGAATACCTTGGAATAACATGGAAAACTGTGGAAAACCAGGCTGGACATCCATTGTAAATGATAGCAGAAAAACCATTGTGAAACTCATCGAGCTTATCCTCATCATGATAGATTAACCATCTCTGTGGATGATGATCCCAGCTGTAACACTCTCCCTACTAAACATCCCTAAACAAACTCTCTTACACTTAAAAGCCCATGATGAATAAGTGAAGGGATAAAAGCTACATGGATACCATTGTAACAAGGCATTAAGCAGACGGATGAATAAATCAGTGCAATGGGAGAAAGTGAGTTGCTGCATTCCTTTCTTCTACACTGAATCTATCTTAACGGAGTGCGTAAAAATAGCTTCGACGGGGCTAATTGTGCTTGTTGTTGAATAATGGATCAGGGAGGGGAGGGGAGGGGAGGGGAGGAGGATGGAGGGAAGGTGGGTGGGTGGGTGGAGAAGAGAGACAGGGCCTTCCTGGAACTAGGCTAGGTAACGTCTGTTCTGTTCTTCTGTTCCCCAGCTACAACAGAACCCACCGGTTCCTCTGTCTGCCTGCTTACATTCGCCTTCAGGTAAAAAATCTGCCATCCATCCACTCCCCTCCTCCTCCTCTTCCCTCTCTTCCCTCTGTTCTGTCTCTCTTTCTTTCTGTCTCTCCCTCTCTCTCTCTCTCTCTCTCTCATAGAGATGTGGACCTGTTCATGTACAGGTTCACAATGCAGCACAGTACGTCTCTCCAGTGTAATCTAATAATAAACACCAACAACTGCATGATATTTGGGAACACAACAATGTGACCAAACAAGGCTTTCTTCTGCTTCCACTCCAACAACCTAATCCCTTTAGAATCACCCTTGTGAACCCTGTATCACCTGTATGAACCCAGTATCACCCTTATGACCCTGTATCACCCTTGTGAACCCTATATTACCCTTGTGAACCCTGAATCACTCTTGTGACCCTGTATCACCCTTGTGAACCCTTTGAGAGACTAGTCTTGGATCATATCACCTCCACCTTACCGGCCACCCTAGACCAACTTCAGTTTGCATACTGCCCCAACAGGTCCACAGACGACGCAATTGCCATCACACTGCACACTGCCCTATCCCATCTGGACAAAAGGAATACCTATGAAAGAATGATTTCATTGACTACAGCTCAGCATTCAACACCGTAGTACCTTCCAAGCTCATCATCAAGCTGGAGGCCCTGGGTCTCAACCCCTTCCTGTGAAATTGGGTCCTGGACTTTCTGACGGGCCGTCCCCCAGGTGGTAAAGGTAGGAAACAACATCTCCACTTCACTGACCCTCGACCCACAAGGGTGCGTGCTCAGCCCCTTCCTGTATTCACTGTTCACCCATGACTGCGTGGCCATGCATGCCTCCAACTCAATCATCAAGTTTGCAGGCTTGATTACCAACAACGATGAGACAGCCTACAGGGAGGAGGTGAGGGCACTTGGAGTGTGGTGTCAGGAAAACAACCTCTCACTCAACAGCAACAAAACAAAGGAGATGATCGTGGACTTCAGGAAACAGCAGAGGGAGCACCCCGCTATCCACATCGAAGGGACAGCAGTGGAGAAGGTGGAAAATCTTAAGTTCCTGGGCATACACATCACAGACAAACTGAAATGGTCCACCCACACAGACACTGTGGTGAAGAAGTCGCAACAGCGCCTCTTCAACCTCTGGAGGCTGAACAAATTTGGCTTGTCACCCAAAACCATGGCAAACTTTTACAGATACACAATCGAGAGCTGTTGGGCTGTATCCCAGCCTGGTACGGCAACTGCACCGCCCTCAACCGCAAGGCTCTCCGGAGGGTGGTGCGGTCTGCATAACGCATCACCGGGGGCAAACAACCTGCCCTTCATGACACCTACAGCACCCGATGTCACAGGAAGGCCAAAAAGATCATCAAGGACATCAACCACCCGAGCCCCAGCCTGTTCAACCCGCTACCATCCAGAAGGCGAGGTCAGTTCAGGTGCATCAAAGCTGGGACCGAGAGATTGAAAAACAGCTTCTATCAGACTGCTAAACAGCAATTTATTTTTATTTTACTAGGCAAGTCAGTTAACCTGTTAGGGCTAGGGGGCAGCATTTGCACGTCTGGATAAAAAAAATGTACCCGATTTAATCTGGTTACTAATCCTACCCAGTAACTAGAATATGCATATACTTATTATATATGGATAGAAAACACTCTAAAGTTTCTAAAACTGTTTGAATGGTGTCTGTGAGTATAACAGAACTCATTTGGCAGGCAAAACCCTGAGACATTTTCTGAAAGGAAGTGGATACCTGATGTGTTGTATTGACTTTAAACCTATCCCATTGAAAAACACAGGGGCTGAGGAATATTTTGGCACTTCCTATTGCTTCCACTAGATGTCACCAGCCTTTACAAAGTGTTTTGAGTCTTCTGGAGGGAGATCTGACCGAACAAGAGCCATGGAACGATGATGTCCCATTAGACACCTGGCGCGCGAGTTCATGTTGGGTACCCTCGTTCCAATACGTTATAAAAGAGTATGCATTCGTCCACCTTGAATATTATTCATGTTCTGGTTAAAAAAGGCCCTAATGATTTATGCTATACAACGTTTGACATGTTTGAACGAACGGAAATATATTTTTTCCCCTCGTTCATGACGAGAAGTCCGGCTGGCTTAGATCATGTGCTAACAAGACGGAGATTTTTGGACATAAATGATGAGCTTTTTTGAACAAAACTACATTCGTTATGGACCTGTGATACCTGGAAGTGACATCTGATGAAGAGAATCAAAGGTAATGGATTATTTACATAGTATTTTCGATTTTAGATCTCCCCAACATGACGTCTAGTCTGTATCGCAACGCGTATTTTTCTGGGCACAGTGCTCAGATTATTGCAAAGTGTGATTTCCCAGTAAGGTTATTTTTAAATCTGGCAAGTTGATTGCGTTCAAGAGATGTAAATCTATAATTCTTTAAATGACAATATAATATTTTACCAATGTTTTCTAATTTTAATTATTTAATTTGTGACGCTGACTTGACTGCCGGTTATTGGAGGGAAACGATTTCCTCAACATCAATGCCATAGTAAAACGCTGTTTTTGGATATAAATATGAACTTGATAGAACTAAAAATGCATGCATTGTCTAACATAATGTCCTAGGAGTGTCATCTGATGGAGATTGTAAAAGGTTAGTGCATCATTTTAGCTGGTTTTATGGTTTTGGTGACCCTGTCTTTGACTTGACAAAACATTACACACAACTCTTGTAAATGTACTGTCCTAACATACTCTAAATTTATGCTTTCGCCGTAAAACCTTTTTGAAATCGTAAAACGTGGTTAGATTAAGGAGATGTTTATCTTTCAAATGGTGTAAAATAGTTGTATTTTTGAAAAATTTGAATTTTGACATTTATTTGGATTCAAATTTGCCGCTCTTGAAATGCACCTGCTGTTGATGGAGTGCACCACGGGTGGCACGCTAGCGTCCCACCTAGCCCATAGAGGTTAAGAACAAATTCTTATTTTCAATGACAGCCTAGGAACAGTGGGTTAACCTGTTGGGGATAGGGGGCAGTATTTGCACGGCTGGATAAAAAACGTACCCGATTTAATCTGGTTACTACTCCTGCCCAGTAACTAGAATATGCATATAATTATTGGCTTTGGATAGAAAACCCCCTAAAGTTTCTAAAACTGTTTGAATGGTGTCTGTGAGTATAACAGAACTCCTATGGCAGGCCAAAACCTGAGAAGATTTCAAGCAGGAAGTGGCCTGTCTGAGAAGTAGTGTTTCATCTTGGCTCTTTTTATTAAAGACTCAGGATCTGTGCAATAACGTGACACTTCCTACGTCGTCCATAGGGTCTCAGAGCCCGGGAAAACGTTGAACAATATCGAGGCAGGCTCTGGCTGAAACACTTTATCGCTTTTGGCAAGTGGCCACTCAGAGTACTATGGGCTTAGGCGCGTGCCCGCTTCGACCGAATGGTTTCTTTTCCTTTGTCTGTTTATCTAAACGCAGATTCCCGGTCGGAATATTATCGCTTTTTTATGAGAAAAATGGCATAAAAATTGATTTTAAACAGCGGTTGACATGCTTCGAAGTACGGTAATGGAATATTTAGAATTCTTTTGTCACGAATTGCGCCATGCTCGTAACCCTGATTTAGCCTTTAGGATAGTGTCTAGAACGCACGAACAAAACGGCGCTGTTTGGATATAACGATGGATTATTTTGGACCAAACCAACATTTGTTATTGAAGTAGAAGTCCTGGGAGTGCATTCTGACGAAGACAACAAAGGTAAGAACATTTTTCTTATAGTAAATCTGACTTTGATGAGTGCTAAACCTGCTGGGTGTCTAAATAGCTAGCCCTGTGATGCCGGGCTATCTACTGAGAATATTGCAAAATGTGCTTTCACCGAAAAGCTATTTTAAAATCGGACATATCGAGTGCATAGAGGAGTTCTGTATCTATAATTCTTAAAATAATTGTTATGCTTTTTGTGAACGTTTATCGTGAGTAATTTAGTGAATTCACCGGCAGTGTTCGGTGGGAATGCTAGTCACATGCTAGTCACATGCTAATGTAAAAAGCTGTTTTTTTATATAAATATGAACTTGATTGAACAAAACATGCATGTATTGTATAACATAATGTCCTAGGGTTGTCATCTGATGAAGATCATCAAAGGTTAGTGCTACATTTAGCTGTGGTTTGGGTTGATGTGACATTATATGCTAGCTTGAAAAATGGGTGTCTGATTATTTCTGGCTCGGTACTCTGCTGACATAATCTAATGTTTTGCTTTCGTTGTAAAGCCTTTTTGAAATCGGACAGTGTGGTTAGATTAACGAGAGTCTTATCTTTAAAATGGTGTAAAATAGTCATATTTTTGAAAAATTGAAGTAATAGCATATCTAAGGATTTGAATAACGCGCCACAGGATTCAACTGGCTGTTGAGTAGCCCAGAGAGGTTAACTGCCTTTTCAGGGGCAGAACAACAGATTTGTACCTTGTCAGCCCAGGGATTCAAACTTGCAACCTTTTGGTTACTAGCCCAACACTCTAACCACTAGGCTACACTGCCACCCCAATCACTAACTCAGAGAGGCTGCTGCCTACATAAATGGATCACTAGTCACTTTATACAATGCCCCTCTAAATAATGCCACTTTAATAATGTTTACATATCTTACATTACTCATATCACGTGCATACTGTATTTTATACATCTTTTGCACCTTGCCTATACCGCTCAGCCATCGCTCATCCATGTACCTACATGTACATATTCTCATGTACATATTCTCATACTCCCGCAGCATTGAAGGGTATTGAAGGGTTGAGGGGTCCAACAGGGTCCAACACAGCATTGAAGGGTCCAACACGTCCTCCAACCGGAACCCAGCATCTCTCTCCTTCGGATCGTACCCCTCCCAGTCCACGAGGTACTGAAGGCCCCTCGCCCGACGGCTCGAATCCAGTATGGATCAAACGGAGTACGCCGGGACCCCCTCGATGTCCAGAGGGGGCGGAGGAACCTCCCGCACCTCAGACTCCTGGAACAGGCCAGCCACCACCGGCCTGAGGAGAGACATGGAACGAGGGGTTAATACAGTAATTGAGAGGAAGCTGTAACCTGTAACTCACCTCGTTCAGTCTCCTCAGGACTTTAAATGGCGTGGACCCAGCTTCCGGCAGGGCAGGCGGAGGGGCAGGTTTCGGGTCGAGAGCCAGACCCGGTCCCCCGGTGCGAACACCGGGGCCTCATTGCGGTGACGGTCTGCGCTGGCTTTCTGGCGCAGCACGTCCCATGTCCCTCCGCGCACCGGAACCAGCCGTCCACCGCAGAAGCCTCGGTCTGACTCTGATGCCAAGGAGCCAGAACCGGCTGATACCCCAGTATGCACTGGAAGGGGGAGAGGTTAGTGGAGGAGTGGCAGAGCGAGTTCTGGGCCATCTCTGCCCAGGGCACGAATGCTGCCCACTCCGCTGGCCGTTCTTGGCAATAAGACCTCAGAAACCTACCCATATCCTGGTTATCTCTCTCCACCTGCCCGTTACTCTCGGGGTGGAAACCCGAGGTAAGGCTGATCAAGACCCCCAGATGTTCCATGAACGCCCTCCAGACCCTCGAAGTGAACTGGGGACCCCGATCAGACACTATGTCCTCAGGCACCCCGTAGTGCCGGAAGACGTGGGTAAACAAGGCCTCCACAGTCTGTAGGGCCGTAGGGAGACCGGACAGAAGGAGGAGATGTCAGGACTTAGAAAAATGGTCCACAACGACCAGGATTGTGGTGTTACCCTGTGAGGCAGGAAGATCGGTAAGGAAATCCACCAACAGGTGCGACCAAGACCATTGTGGAACGGGTAAGGGGTGTAGCTTACCTCTGGGCAGGTGCCTAGGAGCCTTACACTGGGCGCACACCGAGCAGGAGGAAACATAAACCCTCACGTCCTTAGCCAAAGTGGGCCACCAGTACTTCCCACTCAGACAGCGCACCGTCCGAGCGACGCCTGGATGACCAGAGGAGGGTGATGTGTGGGCCCAATAGAGCAGCCGGTCACAGGCAGCAGATGGAACGTACAGACGCCCAGTGGGACACTAGAGAGGAGTGGGCTCTGCACGAAGCGCCTGCTCAATGTCCGCGTCCAGCTCCCACACTACCGGCGCCACCAGGCAGGAGGCCGGGAGTATGGGGGTGGGATCCATGGGCAGCTCCTCTGTGTCATACAGCCGGGACAGTGCGTCTGCCTTCACATTATGGGAACCTGGTCTGAAAGAGTGAAAACAAAACGGGTGAAACAACTTGGCCCACCTTGCCTGGCGAGGGTCTCCTCGCTGCCCGGATGTACTCCAGATTGCGGTGGTTAGTCCAGATGAGAAAATGGTGTTTAGCCCCCTCAAGCCAATGTCTCCACGCCTTCAAAGCCCTGACGACAACCAACAGCTCCCGGTCCCCCACATCATAGTTTCGCTCCGCCGGGCTGAGCTTCCTGGAGAAGAAGGCACAGGGGCGGAGCTTCGGTGGCGTACCCGAGCGCTGAGAGAGCACGCTCCTATCCCAGCCTCGGACGTGTCCACCTCCACTATGAACGCCAAAGAGGAACCCGGATGGGCCAGCATGGGAGCCGAGGATAACAGACCCCTCAGGTGACCAAAAGCCCTGTCCGCCTCAGCTGACCACTGCAAATGTATCGGTACCCCTTCAGCAGTGAGGTAATGGGAGCTGCTACCTGACCAAAACCCCGGATAAACCTCCGGTAGTAATTGACAAACCCTAGAAACTGCTGCACCTCCTTTACCGTGGAGGGAGTCGGCCAATTACGCACGGCTGAAATGCGGTCACTCTCCATCTCCACCCCTGAAGTGGAAATGCGGTACCCTAAGAAGGAGACGGACTGTTGGAAGAACTGGCATTTCTCAGCCTTGACGTACAGGTCATGCTCCAACAGATGACCAAGCACCCTGCGCACCAGGGACACATGCTCGGCACGTGTAGCGGAGTATATCAGAATGTCATCAATATACACCACCCTGCCCGTGCAGGTCCCTGAAAATCTCGTCTACAAAGGCTTGAAAGACTGATGGAGCAGTCATCACGACCCTGAGGTCGTACTGAATGCCGTCTTCCACTTGTCTCCCTCCCGGATACGCACCAGGTTGTAAGCAGTCCTGAGATCTAGTTTGGTGAAGAAGCGCGCCCCGTGCATTGACTCAATCGCCGTGGCGATAAGAGGTAGTGGGTAACTGTACCTCAGAGTTATCTGATTTAGGCCTCGATAGTCAATACACGGGCGCAGACCTCCCTCCTTCTTCACAAAAAAGAAACTCGAGGAGACGGGTGAAGTGGAGGACCCGAATGTACCCCTGACGCAGGGATTCGAAGACATATGTTTCCATAGCCGCCGTCTCCGCCTGTGACAGGGGATACACGTGACTCCTGGGAAGTGCAGAGTCTACCAGGAGATTTATCGCACAATCCCCCCGTCGATGGGGCGGTAATTGAGTCGCCTTCTTTTTGGAGAAGGCGAGAGCCAAATCGACATATTCGGGCGGAATGCGCACGGTGGAGACCTGGTCTGGACTTTTCACCATAGTAGCACCTACGGAAACCCCTAAACACCTCCCTGAGCACTCTTGCATCCACCCCGTGAGAGCCCTCCGTTGCCATGAAACAGTGGGGTCATGACAAGCTAACCAGGATAGGCCTAGCACCACGGGAAACGCAGGAGAGTCAATGAGGAAGAGACTGATTCTCTCCGTGTGACCCCCCTGCGTCACCATGCCCAGAGGAGCGGTGGCCTCCCTAATCGACCCTGACCCTAATCGTTGACTGTCTAAAGCGTGAACTGGGAAAGGCATAGCCACTGGAACGATGGAGATCTCTAAACTATGGGCGAATGATCTGTCTATAAAATTCCCAGCCGCGCCTGAATCGATGAGCGCCTTATGCTGGGAATGCGGGGAAAACTCAGGAAAAGTGACAAACGAAAACATGTGTGCAACAGAGGGCTCTGGGTGAGAATAGTGCCGGCTCACCTGGGGTGACACCAGAGTGCCCTGCCTGCTGCCTCGATCCCCAGAGGAACCAACCCGGCACCGACCGCCAGTGTGGCCTCTGCGGCCACAAATGGTGCACGAGACGGAACCTCCTCTGGTCCCCCTGCGCACAGCACCTCCCAGCTCCATGGGCATCGGAGCGGTGGTGCTGGGGAATGGACCTGACAGACCCTGCTCTGGACGTCCGTGGGTAGCCAGCAGGTTATCCAACTGAATGGACATGTCCTCCAACTGGTTGAAGGTGAGGGTGGTGTCCCTGCACGCCAACTCCCGACGGACGTCCTTGCGCAAACTGCAGCGATAGTGGTCGATCAGGGCCCTGTCATTCCATCCCGCGCCGGCGGCCAGGGTCCAAAAGTCCATGGCGAACTCCTGGGCGCTCCTCGTCCCCTGCCTCAGATGGTAGAGACGTTCAACCGCCGCTCTACCCTCGGGTAGGTGGTCGAAGACTGCCCGGAAACAGCGGGTGAAATCCTCGAAATGGTCCAGCGCCGCATCTCCTTCTCCCCACACGGCGTTGGCCCACTCCAGGGCTTTCCTTGAGAGGCACGAGACGAGGGCAGACACCATCTCACGGAACAGAGGGTTAAATACACAACAAAAAATGAGGAAAATGAAAAACAGGTGTGTAGGAAAACAAGACAAAACAAATGGAAAATGAAAAGTGGAACGATGATGGTGTCATGACGTTGGCCTGTGGGTAAGGTTTATGACCACCCCATAAATACCTTTCTCCCTTCCCCTCTCTTTCTGACCCTACTGAAGGACTTGAATAGCCTGTGTTAAATATAGAGAGTCTGGGAACATCAAACAAATGGGGAAAAGGAACCATATTTTGGTAATAAAACCAGTTGGAAATATGCTTGGGAACGTAATGAGTATGGATGTCAGTTCAGTTGTCATCTGAGACATTATGACTGATGACAGGACGATATAAACTGTACCTGAGAAAGTATACACCCTCTAGTTATCAGAGTAACATGGAATTGTTATGCAATTGAAATGTTTGATATTGAAATTGTTTGTTAGGAGATTAAATGTAATTTTAGCTTCCAAATGAGAGAATTGGGTTTTCATAAGGAAAGTGCCCTGCTTGATCAGTGGCCCACCCCTGTGAAGAGACAGGGGTTATAAACGATGAAACACATCCTTCCCCCTCTCCACTATATAAGCCTTTGACGAAAAGATAACCACATGTTCCAGTACGTGAGGTCTGCAGCCTCTACGTTAGAAGGACACACGTCAAGTACAGAACTAAGCCAACCTCGGCGTGAGCTTTGGTAGCGAATGGTATGAACTTTGAGCTTATTCACTACAGAAGTGATACTTCCTAGCCGTTGAGTTAGCAGCGGCCGCTGTAGACGGGGGCTAGGAAAGGACGGACGACGGATCCAGTCTAACAGACAGACGAAGATACCACCACGTATCCAATTTACCACCAGAGACATTCTTCCGAGGACAGGAAGATCTGTTGGCCAACCCGGCCAGCATCTACGACCAATCTACCGAAGCGCAGCTCAGAGTAAATATTTATTGCATTTTCCTTTTCCAAATGGGCGGAAATTTAGAATGCATAAGATAATGTATTTACGATAGCATAGCTGCTGTTTCTTTATTCCTAAGTCTTCCCGCTCTTTCATTCAAGCCCAACCCCCCTTTCCTTTGTGTAACCAGCCATCATGTATGACATCATTTGTATTCGGTGTATTTGTAATTCTGTGTGATTAGTTTAGGTATTTAGTAAATAAATAATTAAACCCAATTTTGTATTGCTGATTCAACTTGTTAGCCAGGTGTCACGTCCTGGCCAGTATATAAGGTTAATTGTTTTGTAGTTTGGTCAGGGCGTGGCAGGGGGTATTTGTTTTATGTGGTTCGGGGTGGTGTGTTTGTGTAAAGGGTGTTTGATTTAGTAATTCCGGGTTTTGGTTTATGTTTAGTTAATTCTAGGGTTAGTCTAGTGTGTGTGTTTCTATGTTTGGTTGATTGGGGTTGGGACTCTCAGTTGAAGGCAGGTGTTGTCTATCTGCCTTTGATTGAGAGTCCCATAGATTAGGGTGTGTTTGTATGTGTTATTTGTGGGTGATTGTTCTGTGTTTTGCCTTGTGCCTTACCAGACTGTTTTTGTTGATCGTTCGTGTTTTGTTATTTTGTACGTTCATTTTGAAGATAATTAAAAATCAAGATGAGCATTCACGTACCTGCTGCGTTTTGGTCCTCATTCACCGACAACAACCATGACACCAGGGTTCGTGAAGATAGCCAAGAATTTACAACTTTCATTATGAGACTGAAAATAAAATAAGTGTTAATATTGACTGCTATCGATGTAAAATATTACTAAGTATTTTAAGAGTTTATTCGGAAGATAACGGCTCTATAAACGTTCTTCCGTGGTGCCCCGACTTTCTAGTTAATTACATTTACATGATTAGCTTAATCAGGTAATATTAATTACAGAGAAAGGATTTTATAGGTTAGCATGTCATATCACTTAATCCGGCATAGCCAAAGACACGACAATGGCTAGAAGACCGGCGACGTCGACCGCTGAACGTCGTCCGAACAAGGAGAGGAACCGACTTCGGTGGAAGTCGTGACAACACTGTCGGAACTAGAAGCACAAGCATTTTGCTACACTCGCATTAACATCTGCTAACCATGTGTATGTGACAAATAAAATTAGATTTTGATTTGATTTGTATGTTCCACTGATCTGTTCTCCTCCCATGGCTTGCTTTGAGGTCATAGCATGTCAGACAATAAACTTGTGTTTTAACAAAAATGGAAAAACAACAATTAAACTAAAACCTTAACACAACCTAAACTCCACATAATCCTCTTACTGTATTCCACACAGAAGGGCTTCAATGGTAAATACCCATATCAAGTTTGTTGGTTTATTCTAATATCGCCACAAAGTCATCGTCTGTTTCATTGAGAAAGTTGAAAGCTGCTAAGGTTTGTTTGAGTCTTAGCATAAACAGAACAGCCATGTGCAGACACACACACAAAACACACACACACACACACACACACACACACACACACACACACACACCCCGTTCGGCTCATCAAAAGGAATGTGTGCAGGTGATGGAAGAATGCTTTACGCTCTAAAACAGCTTTTATTCCCTTCAACAAATAAGTGCTTGTTAAAAACTACTTTGTTACTTGTGTTCTGGTCTGTTTATGTCAATGGGACACTTATAGGAAACAGAGAGTATAACGGGAATTTGGTTTAACTGTATTATTTTTTTACGGTACAGAAACGACCAGTTATTTACTAAGCAATTACCTGCCAAAAATGGTAATTACATAGTAAAAACAAATTAATTAAATGTCTGCTTCTTTGGGATACATTCACTGGGTATTTTCTAGGCGTTGACATTCCTGAGAATAAGGACACTAGTTTCAGTGATACCGTTTGCTGCTATCTAGGGCTGGCTGTCTACTGATCTCTTCTGATTATGAACAGATTGCTTTTTAATTGCTTGAACAGATAATTATATCTTACGTTCTTCAGATTTTACACTCTTTTCTCAGCCTTGATCAAGATAACATATATTAAGTACATACATTTCTGCCTATTCATCTGAAAATAATTATCAACAATGTGTGTGCGTATGTTCATCTCTGCTTGCACGTCTGCGTTTGAGCTGGGCCTGTGTGCGTGTTTTGCTCTTTTCATGTGTGTGCGTCTATGTGTTTTATCACAGTCTAAATCTTTTACGTCTTCCCTGCCGTTCCCTCAGCATCTCTGATCTCCTCTCAGCATCTCTGATCTCCTCTCAGCATCTCTGATCTCCTCTCAGCAGTTTTAACAAAGCTACGTTCAACAGCAACTTACACACACACACACACACACACACAGACACACACACACACACACACACACGCGCTAGCCATCTGATGCTGTGATGTGATGTATTTAAATTAGACGCAGGCCCAACACTGTTGATGGATCCCAGATAAAGTAAACTCCTTTGTTCTAACAGGCAGGATGCAAAGACAGGATCACAATCAGACAGGATCAATATCAGACAGGATCGCAATCAGACAGGATCACTCCAATCAGCATCAAAGTGATTAATACAACAAGGAAACTATCAGCAGGCTTGGTCAACAAGCAACAGCTATGCCGCAAAGTAATTGGACAGCCTACCAGCTTCTTTGTTCTGATTGGTCAGTTTCTTACACAGGGATTACCTACTGTAGGTATTTTGTGTAGAAAAATAGAGGGATGAGTATGGACCCTCCCTTTTTATTCAATTTTTTTTAATCGTTTTTTTTTTAGATACTACTGCGCTGTTAGATACCACTGCACTGATGGAGCTAGGAACACAAGCATTTTGCTACACCTGCAATAACATCTGCAAAATAAGTGTTTGTGGTGTTGTTTCAGGTTAACTCTCTTTTTTTGCAGTTTTTTTCCCCTCTGACTTTAGTATTTGTGATGTACAATCTTTGGTCTGGTCAGTTGATGGTCATTTGGTTTGAGAAGCATTACAAAATTTACACTAGACAATACTTATCAATATTTAATGTAATCGTATAATGTATGGTCATTACCTCTGTCTTTATGGCTGCATGCAATATCTTCAACTGGTAACAAACAGTTTACAATCTACTTCTAAGCTTTTAGATTGAGGGGCTCTGCATGGACAAATCAATTAGGTTGTTGATAACATAAAAAGCATGTTTGTTTGTTACTGTAAAAGTTCACGATGATGTCACATTTCACTGTATCGTTGATTGATTTTCCATTCTAGACATAATCAGGTTTTGGTCAAATGCCAAATGAAATGAACCACAACTGCTTGTTTTGAGGGGAAAAAATACTGAGAGCTTGAAAAAAATATTGAATCATATTAAACATACAAATGCTCCAAGGAATGACTGACAATCATTATATATATATTAGATTATATTATTAAAAGAATACACCACTACTACTTCAAATGTGTAATTAGTACAGCTTGTCCCATGTGAGCTGATACTCCACTAAACCAAGGTGAGTTAGGCCTTTCATTGTACTTGTACCATGTGACATTAAAACTTGAAACTTTCCCACACAGAGGACACTGAGTGTTTGTTTCAAACTGACACTGGGTAATACCATGACAGGGATACCTTATGAAAATAATCCTGAAATGTCCTTGATTTCAGCTACGTTCCCGCCAATATTTTACATGATATGTTTGGCTTCCCACCAATGCATTCTAATGTTCCCTGACATCTTTATATTTTAATATTCCTATATTATGATCAACCACTCGTAATGTAATGCAGACGGGACAGCAGGCATTAATAATTTGAGTTGCATTTGGTGCATCATGAATAGTGATTATTTTCTGAAACAAGTTCTGTTTCAGTGCTGCTCGTGCAGGAGAGAGGAGGCTAGCCTGGCGGATCCAAAAACACCATTAGCCAGGTGGTAGGCCATGAATTAAAAATAACCCAACACAGTTTTCCAGTCAGGCTGTTGCAGTTACCTCCACGCCCCCCCCCCCCCCCCCCCCCCCCCCCCCCCACACTCTCCCGTCACTCCCACCCCCCTCCTGCAGTGTTCCGTGACAGAAGGGAAGGCAGAAGATTGCACTATTTTTCCATCCTGATGGAGAAGAATTCTGAGGTGAATGAACCTAGCGTTCTACTCCAGAATGACCTGATTCGGCAAAAACACTGCGCCTGTTGCCTGATCCGTGTATATGCCATGCTCCCAGTCCCTACCCTCCCCTACCTCTCATCCTCCCAGTCCCAACCCTCCCCTACCTCCCATCCGCCCAGTCCCAACTCTCCCCTACCTCCCATCCACCCAGTCCCTACCCTCCCGACCTCCCATCCTCCCAGTCCCAACCTCCCCTACCTCCCATCCTCCCAGTCCCTACCCTCCCCTACCTCCCATCCTCCCAGTCCCTACTCTCCCCTACCTCCCATCCTCCCAGTCCCAGTCCCAACCCTCCACTACCTCCCCGTCCCAACCCTCCCCACCTCCCAGTCCCAACCCTCCACTACCTCACAGTCCCAACCCTCCACTACCTCCCAGTCCCAACCCTCCACTACCTCCCAGTCCCAACCCTCCACTACCTCACAGTCCCAACCCTCCACTACCTCACAGTCCCAACCGTCCACATTCTCCCAGTACCAACCCTCCACTACCTCACAGTCCCAACCCTCCACTACCTCCCAGTCCCAACCCTCCACTACCTCCCAGTCCCAACCCTCCACATCCTCCCAGTCCCAACCCTCCACTACCTCCCAGTCCCAACCCTTCACACAACCTCCCAGTCCCAACCCTCCACTACCTCCCAGTCCCAACCCTCCAATACCTCCCAGTCCCAACCCTCCACATCCTCCCAGTCCCAACCCTCCACATCCTCCCAGTCCCAACCCTCCACATCCTCCCAGTCCCAACCCTCCACTACCTCCCAGTCCCAACCCTCCACATCCTCCCAGTCCCAACCCTCCACTACCTCCCAGTCCCAACCCTCCACTACCTCCCAGTCCCAACCCTTCACACAACCTCCCAGTCCCAACCCTCCACTACCTCCCAGTCCCAACCCTCCAATACCTCCCAGTCCCAACCCTCCACATCCTCCCAGTCCCAACCCTCCACTACATCCCAGTCCCAACCCTTCACTACCTCCCAGTCCCAACCCTCCAATACCTCCCAGTCCCAACCCTCCACATCCTCCCAGTCCCAACCCTCCACTACATCCCAGTCCCAACCCTCCACATCCTCCCAGTCCCAACCCTCCACTACATCCCAGTCCCAACCCTCCACATCCTCCCAGTCCCAACCCTCCACTACCTCACAGTCCCAACCCTTCACTACCTCCCAGTCCCAACCCTCTAATACCTCCCAGTCCCAACCCTGCACATCCTCCCAGTCCCAACCCTCCACTACCTCCCAGTCCCAACCCTCCACATCCTCCCAGTCCCAACCCTCCACATCCTCCCAGTCCCAACCCTCCACATCCTCCCAGTCCCAACCCTCCACTACCTCACAGTCCCAACCCTCCACTACCTCACAGGCCCAACCCTCCACATCCTCCCAGTCCCAACCCTCCACTACCTCACAGGCCCAACCCTCCACATCCTCCCAGTCCCAACCCTCCACATCCTCCCAGTCCCAACCCTCCACATCCTCCCAGTCCCAACCCTTCACTACCTCACAGCCCCAACCCTTCACTACCTCACAGTCCCAACCCTTCACTACCTCACAGCCCCAACCCTCCACATCCTCCCAGTCCCAACCCTCCACTACCTCCCAGTCCCAACCCTCCACATCCTCCCAGTCCCAACCCTCCAATACCACTCTTGTATGATACTACAACTATAACCAGCTCTGTTTCCCCCTCCCCTTTTCCTTCATTCTACGATGGTAGATGTGTGAATTAGATGGCGAATGGCGAAACGTTTCAAGAGACACCTCTGCGGAGTGAGGCGTTATCGAGCTGTCACGAAGCTGAGATGCTGCAAGACTTTTGCTGCTGTAAAAGGTTGAAATAGCAAGGGGGGTTAGAATCCTCCACTCTGAATCTGTTCACATCAGCTGAATGCTGTATCTGTCACAAGATTTGGATTCCAATAATACTAAAATGTGTCCGTTTAAATTGACGGTGTGAGTCATTTTTGATATATGTTACACGGGTGACCCCTTGGAGACTGTCAGTATTTATGAAGTAATGTGTGGTTCAATGATAAGCCTGAGAGAGAGAGAGAGAGAGAGAGAGAGAGAGTGTGTGTGTGTGTGTGTGTGTGTGTGTGTGTGTGTGTGTGTGTGTGTGTGTGTGTGTGTGTGTGTGTGTCCTGGTAGTGTCTTCATGTAGAATCTCTAACACCCTCTTCCCATCCCACAGCCTGCTGTATATTTAATAGATACTCCATCTTGCCTCCTCTCCTCCTCCTCTCTACCTTTCTCCATCCCTCCATCTTTCCCTCTATCCATCTATTCGCGGGTCGCCTAAGCAGATGGGGTTTGTAAGGCTCGATGGCACATTCCGACATCGCAATCTGTTTCTGCCTGCACGCCCGTTGCTGCTCAAATCCGGGGCAACGGCCTAGCTGCATCTCTCCCACCACACTGAGCCACGTATGGAGTGCTTTAGCTTGTGCCCATGTCAGGGAAATTTAAATCACTGGAACGAGCTAGTGGATCACTCTGAAACTGACAGCGTGTCAACAACAGACAGACAGGGAGACAGAGGGAGGGAGATCGGAGATGTGGGAATAATTGCGGGAAGAATAAATAATCAGTAGGGAATGCTTTTCCTGAAATCCCGACAGAGTTCTTTGCTGGCGAGATATAATAGATAGAAAATCTGCAGTCAAAGACAGGGTATTAAAAACAAATAATATAAACTGGGTGGTTCAAGCCCTGAATGCTGATTGGCTGACAGTCAAAGACAGGGTATTAAAAACATTGAATATAAACTGGGTGGTTCAAGCCCTGAATGCTGATTGGCTGACAGTCAAAGACAGGGTATTAAAAACATATAATATATACCATCACAGACATGGTTATCTTTAAACCCTGACTGTGTGTGTATGGAGTTCATTCTGTGTGACACCAGTTCAAAGCATTGTCACTTCCACCATGTAACCACCTTATTTATCCCCACAGGGTTTCTATTGTCTGTCACTGGCACAAATACCAACAGGAAAAGACGAGGCCCGAAGTCAACGTCCTCCCTTCTCCCTTCTGGCTATTTGAAATGATCTGATGGCATTTTTCTAGCCTGGTCCCATATCTGTTTGTACTGTCTTGCCACACAATGACCATATGAATTCGCAAGACAGCACAAAATGATCTGGGACCAGGCTAACATTTGTAAGGCTGAACTATGAACTTTATGATCATCAATCACTTATAGGCTGCAATGTATTCTATTTCAACCACCAACACTTCCACTTGGAAAACGTTCCACTTCCACGACACAAGCATGTGTGAGGTGACTCTTTCAAAACCATCCTCCTCCCAAAACTCAACGACGAGCGGAAAAATTAACAACTCCCACTTGTGAATTTTTCATCCAGTCCTACACACTCAAGGTGAAATAAGCTAGGTACATCTGCAGTAAGACGTGTAAAATGTGTTTGGATCTGCCCAACGAACACCGCTGCCTGAGCTACTGAAGGGCTGGCATAATGAAAGATGCATGGGGATCCACTGGAGATGTATAAAGAATTTAACGATATAAAGGATATATGACAAATAAATCAGGATGCAAATCTCACCCAGGGCCACTGGGACTTCTCCAATGAAAACCACCTGCATTATTGAACAAGAGGAAGAAACATTTCATCAATGAGTAGACGAGTGGAAAAAGCTCTTCCCCCGCTTTTTTTCATGTGTGTGTTTTGGTGAAGAGAGGACAGGAACGAGGAAGGAGAGAGGGGAGAGGAGAGAAGAAGAGGGGTTTAGGAGAGAGGAAGAGGAGGGAGACGAGAGAGGAAGAGGAGGGAGAAGAGAGAGAAAGAGGAGGGAGAGGAGAGAGGAAGAGGAGGGAGAAGAGAGAGGAAGAGGAGGGAGATGAGGTAGAGTAGAGGGAAACTCAAATCTTATAAAGGGATAAACCGTCAGGGAAAATCTCTCACATTGTCTTATTACAGGTCTCACTTATAAATATATTATGGTTTACTCATCAAGTCACTGATCACTGACGACGAGGTAGCCTATAGGGAGGTGGTCAGAGACCTGGCAGTGTGGTGCCAGAACAACTACCTCTCCCTCAACTTCAGCAAGACAAAGAGCTGATCACGGACTACAGGAAACGGAGGGCCGAGCACATGGTGTGGCTGTAGTGGAGCGGGTTGAGAGTATCAAGTTCTTCAGTGTCCACATTTCTAAGGAATTAAAATGGTCCACACCCACATAGTTGTGAAGAGGGCATGACAGAACCTCTTCCCCCTCAGTAGGCTGAAAAGATTTGGCATGGGCCCTCAGATCCTCAAAAAGTCCTATAGCTGCACCACTGAGAGCATCTTGACTGGCTGCATCACCGCTTGATACGGCAACTGCACGGCACCGGACCGCAAGATGTTATAGAGGGTAGTGAGTACGGCCCAGTTCATCACTGGGGCCAAGCTCTCTGCCATCCAGGACCTCTACACCAGGCAGTGTCAGAAGAAGGCCAGAAAATTGCCAGACTCCAGCCACCCGAGCTACAGACTGTTCTTTCTGCTACGGTACTCTCAAGCGGTACTGGAGCACCAAGTCTGGAACCAACAGGACCCTGAACAGACTCTACCCCCAAGAGATGAGACTGCTAAACCAGACTGCTAAAAAAAGACTGTTAAACCAGACTACTAAACAAGACTGCTAAACCAGACTGCTAAACCAGACTGTTAAACCAGACTGCTAAACCAGACTGTTAAACCAGACTGCTAAACCAGACTGCTAAACCAGACTGTTAAACCAGACTGTTAAACAAGACTGTTAAACCAGACTGTTAAATATCTAATCAAATGGCTACCTAGACTAACTGCATTGACCTTTTTTAGGACTAACTCTCTGGCACTGACTCTATGCACACACACACACACACACACACACACACAGACACACACACACACACCACACACACACACACACACACACACACACACACACACACACACACACACACACACACACACACACACACACACACACACACACACACACACACACACACACACACACACACACCACACACTCTCACTCACTACATACGCTGCTACTACTGTCTATTATCTATCCTGTTGTCAAGTCACTTTACCCTTACATACAGTATACTGCTGTTACTGTCTATTATCTATCCTTTACCCCTACCTACAGTATACTGCTGTTACTGTCTATTATCTATCCTGTTGTCTAGTCACTTTACCCTACCTACAGTATATTGCTGTTACTGTCTATTATCTATCCTTTACCCCTACCTACAGTATACTGCTGTTACTGTCTATTATCTATCCTTTACCCCTACCTACAGTATACTGCTGTTACTGTCTATTATCTATAATTTACCCCTACCTACAGTATACTGCTGTTACTGTCTATTATCTGTCCTTTACCCCTACCTACAGTATACTGCTGTTACTGTCTATTATCTATCCTTTACCCCTACCTACAGTATACTGCTGCTACTGTCTATTATCTATCCTTTACCCCTACCTACAGTATACTGCTGTTACTGTCTATTATCTATCCTTTACCCATACCTACAGTATACTGCTGTTACTGTCTACTATCTATCCTTTACCCCTACCTACACCTACTGCTGTTACTGTCTATTATCTATCCTTTACCCTACCTACAGTATACTGCTGTTACTGTCTATTATCTATCCTTTACCCCTACCTACAGTATACTGCTGTTACTGTCTATTATCTATCCTTTACCCCTACCTACACCTACTGCTGTTACTGTCTATTATCTATCCTTTACCCTACCTACAGTATACTGCTGTTACTGCCTATTATCTATCCTTTACCCCTACCTACAGTATACTGCTGTTACTGTCTATTATCTATCCTTTACCCTTACCTACAGTATACTGCTGTTACTGTCTATTATCTATCCTTTACCCCTACCTACAGTATACTGCTGTTACTGTCTATTATCTATCCTTTAACCCTACCTACAGTATACTGCTGTTACTGTCTATTATCTAACCTTTACCCCTACCTACAGTATACTGCTGTTACTGTCTATTATCTATCCTGTTGTCTAGTCACTTTACCCCTACCTACAGTATACTGCTGTTACTGTCTATTATCTATCCTTTACCCCTACCTACAGTATACTGCTGTTACTGTCTATTATCTATCCTTTACCCCTACCTACAGTATACTGCTGTTACTGTCTATAATCTATCATGTTGTCTAGTCACTTTACCCCTACCTACAGTATACTGCTGTTACTGTCTATTATCTATCCTTTACCCCTACCTACAGTATACTGCTGTTACTGTCTACTATCTATCCTTTACCCCTACCTACAGTATACTGCTGCTACTGTCTATTATCTATCCTTTACCCCTACCTACAGTATACTGCTGTTACTGTCTATTATCTATCCTTTACCCCTACCTACAGTATACTGCTGTTACTGTCTACTATCTATCCTTTACCCCTAACTACAGTATACTGCTGTTACTGTCTATTATCTGTCCTTTACCCCTACCTACAGTATACTGCTGTTACTGTCTATTATCTATCCTTTACCCCTACCTACAGTATACTGCTGTTACTGTCTATTATCTATCCTTTACCCCTACCTACACCTACTGCTGTTACTGTCTATTATCTATCCTTTACCCCTACCTACAGTATACTGCTGTTACTGTCTATTATCTATCCTTCACCCCTACCTACACCTACTGCTGTTACTGTCTATTATCTATCCTTTACCCCTACCTACAGTATACTGCTGTTACTGTCTACTATCTATCCTTTACCCCTACCTACAGTATACTGCTGCTACTGTCTATTATCTATCCTTTACCCCTACCTACAGTATACTGCTGTTACTGTCTATTATCTATCCTTTACCCCTACCTACAGTATACTGCTGTTACTGTCTACTATCTATCCTTTACCCCTAACTACAGTATACTGCTGTTACTGTCTATTATCTGTCCTTTACCCCTACCTACAGTGTACTGCTGTTACTGTCTATTATCTATCCTTTACCCCTACCTACAGTATACTGCTGTTACTGTTTATTATCTATCCTTTACCCCTACCTACAGTATACTGCTGTTACTGTCTATTATCTATCCTTTACCCCTACCTACACCTACTGCTGTTACTGTCTATTATCTATCCTTTACCCTACCTACAGTATACTGCTGTTACTGTCTATTATCTATCCTTTACCCCTACCTACAGTATACTGCAGTTACTGTCTATTATCTATCCTGTTGTCTAGTCACTTTACCCCTACCTACAGTACACTGCATTCGGAAAGTATTCAGACCCCTTGACTTTTTCCACATTTTTATGCTACGTTACAGACTTATTCTGAAATAGATGAAATAAAATATTTTCCTCACCAATCTACACACAATACCCCATAATGACAAAGCGAAAAAACAAGTATTTAGACATTTTTGCAAGGTAAAAAAACAGAAATACCTTATTTACATAAGTATTCAGAGACTTTGCTATGACACTCAGAATTGAGCTCAGGTGCATCCTGTTTCCATTGATCATCCTTGAGATGTTTCTACAACTTGATTGGAGTCCATCTGTGGTAAATTCAATTGACTGGACATGATTCGGTAAGGCACACACCTGTCTATATAAGGTCCCACAGTTGACAGTGCATGTCAGAGCAAAAACCAAGTCATGAGGTCAAAGGAATTGTCCGTAGCGCCCCGAGACATGATTCTGATCTGGGGAAGGGTAACAAAAAATGCCTTCAGTATTGAAGGTCCCCAAGAACACAGTGGCCTCCATCATTTTAAAATGGAAGAAGTTTGGAACCACCAAGACTCTCCCTAGAGCTGGCCGCCCGGCCAAACTGAGCAATCGGGGGAGAAGGGTCTTGGTCAGGGAGGTGACCAAGAACTCATTGGTCACTCTGAATGAGCTCCAGAGTTCCTATGTGGAGATCGCAGAACCTTCCAGAAGGACAACCCTCTCTGCAGCGCTTAACCAATCAGGCCTTTATGGTAGAGTGGCCAGACAGAAACCATTCCTCAGTAAAAAGCACATAACAGTCACTTGGAGGAAACCTGGCACCATCTTTACTAGGGGCGCAACGATACGACATTTATGGCCGATACCGATATCCAATGTTTTCCTTGCCAAAAAACCCGATACTGATACCGATAACCGATATTTACAATTTTACCACCCTTTTAAGCATTCTACAGTTAAATAGTTGAAACACACCACACTGATCAAAAAGTTATTTTGTTGGCATTTATGTATGTCCCCATTACCAGTAAAACATAATAAAAACCTGTTTCTTTCACTTCCTGTGCTGTTTCGTTGTTCATTTGTTTACTCGTTTCATTCTCAACCAGGATTTCATCATACATGTCAAGCAGTGAAGTTTCAGCTCTGTCTGTCCGTGGCCTCTCTTCCTCGGTGCGCACTGTCACTGTGTCCATTTCCATCTTGTCCAGTTGTGTCTGTTACATTTCACGTAAGCCCTATTTCTTGTCACCATCGAAGTTGCGGTCCTTGAACCTAGCATCGAGCATGGTGGCAACACAGTAAAGAGGCTCAGAGAGAATGCCACCGAATCGCTTGTTCACAGCCTCTAGCAGAGTACTTTTGCAAGTTTTAACCCCACAGTCTGTGTCAGCAGTTTTGCTGAGCAGGCGTTTCAGAACCATGACAGAGGGTATCACGTCTGCTGCAGACACAGTTGATGAACTTATTTCTCCAGTCAGTTGTTCGAAGGGAGATAGAAGTGTGTTCATGTTTCCAAGTATCAAACATGTTCTCAAATGCCATTGAAATAGCAGCAGCGGTATGAGAACCAGCACATTCTTGAGCATGCAATATGGCTTTCCTCAGTAGGAAATCCTCGTCGACCCACTGTGCTGTCAGACTCAGCATGCTCATGGGGCTGACATCGCTGGTCCAAATGTCAGTCGTGAAGCTAAAAGCAGTGACACCCATAGCAAATAGCTCATGGATGTGTGTTTCAACAATACTGAAACATAACGTCACTTGGTAGTGTGTACCAGGGCTTGAGGTGTTCGACCAGTCGGTGAAAGCCAACATCATCCACGACAGAGGACGGTTGATTGTCAAGGGCAATGAATTCCATTATATTGCCGTTAATGGATTTCACCTTTGAGTTGTCTCGCTGAAATTTTCTAACTCTTTCAAATGACTGCTCAACTTGAACTTGTTTCGTTGTTGAAAGTGTGCGCCTAGTTTTTTTTCTGCTTTTGTTATAAGTCATCGCTGGATGTCTGGGGGTGATGCTCTTTCAAATGAGTCATTAGGTTATTGGTATTGAAATACTTCACTTTCTCCCCTCCTTGGGAAATAACAGCAGCACAAACGTTGCATCTGATCCACACAGCAGACATTGTGGGCTAGGTTAGGAATGCTGTGTTGGACGTGTAGCACAGTTTTTTCCGTGGCGTCATTACGTCATCTACCTACGTTAAATAGGTATGTATGTCATCTACCTACGTTAAAAAGGTATGTATGTCATCTACCTACGTTATATAGGTGTGTACGTCATCTACCTACGTTATATAGGTGTGTACGTCATCTACCTACGTTATATTGGTATGTACGTCATCTACCTATGTTATATAGGTGTGTATGTCATCTACCTACGTTATATAGGTATGTATGTCATCTACCTACGTTATATTGGTATGTACGTCACGTACCTACATTATATTGGTATGTACGTCATCTACCTACATTATATTGGTATGTACGTCATCTACCTACGTTATATAGGTGTGTACGTCATCTACCTACGTTATATAGGTATGTACGTCATCTACCTACGTTATATAGGTATGTACGTCATCTACCTACGTTATATAGGTATGTACGTCATCTACCTACGTTATATAGGTGTGTACGTCATCTACCTACGTTATATAGGTATGTACGTCATCTACCTACATTATATAGGTATGTACGTCATCTACCTACGTTATATAGGTATGTACGTCATCTACCTACGTTATATAGGTGTGTACGTCATCTACCTACGTTATATAGGTGTGTATGTCATCTACCTACGTTATATTGGTATGTACGTCATCTACCTACGTTATATAGGTATGTACGTCATCTACCTACGTTATATAGGTGTGTACGTCATCTACCTACATTATATTGGTATGTACGTCATCTACCTATGTTATATAGGTGTGTACGTCATCTACCTACGTTATATAGGTATGTACATCATCTACCTACCTTATATAGGTATGTACGTCATCTACCTACGTTATATAGGTATGTACGTCATCTACCTACATTATATTGGTATGTACGTCATCTACCTACGTTATATAGGTATGTACGTCATCTACCTACATTATATTGGTATGTACATCACGTACCTATGTTATATAGGCATGCACGTCAGCTTTGACATCGGTTTTGCACATCGGAGTTAAGCTAGACATCGGGCCGATGCCGATGTTGGCATTTTTAGCTAATTTCTGCCGATACCGATATGCTTACCGATATATCGTGCATCCCTAATCTCTACGGTAAAGCATGGTGGTGGCAGCATCATGCTGTGGGGATGTTTTTCAGCGGCAGGAACTGGGAGACTAGAAAGATGAACGGTGCAAAGTACAGAGAGATCCTTGTTGAAAACCTGCTTCAGAGCACTCAGGACAGACTGGGGTGAAGGTTCACCTTCCAACAGGACAACGACCATTAGCACACAGCCAAGACAACGCAGGAGTGGCTTCGGGACAATCTCTGAATGTCCTTGAGAGGCCCAGCCAGAGCCCGGACTTGAACCCGATCTAACAACTCTGGAGAGACCTGAAAATAGCTGTGCAGCGACACTCCCCATCCAACCTGACAGAGCTTGAGAGGATCTGCAGAGAAGAATGGGAGAAACTCCCCGAAAACAGGTGTGCCAAGCTTGTAGCGTTATACCCAAGAAGACTCGAGACATTTGCAAAAAGTTCTAAAACCTGTTTTTGCTTTATCATTATGGGGCATTGTGTGTAGAGGGATTGATGATAGATTGATGAGGGAATTTAATGATTATTATTATTTTTTTATTTTTTATTATTATTTTAATCCATTTTAGAATAAGGCTGTATCGTAACAAAATGTGGAAAAAGTCAAGGGGTCTGAATACTTTTCGAATGCACTGTATATGTACACAGCTACCTCAATGACCTCGTACCCCTGCACATCGACTCGGTACTGGTACTTCCTGTATATAGCCATGTTACTTTTACTCATTATTGTCATTCGTTATTCACTTTGTATCACTATTTCTATATTTGATCTTTAACTCTGCATTGTTGTAAAAAAAAAACGTAAGAAAGCATTTCACTGTTAATCTACGCCTGTTGTCTACGAAGCATGTGACAAATCACATTCGATTTGAAATACTTGTCAGGGCCTGCAGATTGCATTCAAAAACTTTTTTCAAGAACTTTGGTTGTAAGGTAAAAAATGAAGCAACAAGCCTGAATTTGGGGATTTTATAGTCCGTTTTTTGTTTGTTTTTAATCTGAGACCCTTAATAAAGACAGAGATCAGATAGAAAGAGAGAGGGGAAGAAAAAGAGGGAAAACTAAAGGTCAGTTTCACTTTGTTTCCAGAAGCCATCATGAAATGTACCAAAACAAAGCAGTTAGCTCGTCAGACAGCAGAGAGCAACGTCTCATTTCCTCACCACTCTTTCCTCCTCATCTCCTCTACTTCTTTAGCAGATGTGATTATTGGGCAAAGCACCTCTTCTTCTCTTTCTGTCTCTCTTTCTCTCCCATTTTCTAACTCTTTCTCCTCCCCTCTCTCTATCTCTCTCTCTCTCTCCCTCTCTCCCCTTTTCTAACTCTTTCTCCTCCCTCGTCTCACTCTCTCTCTCCCTTTTTCTAACTCTTTCTCCTCCCCTGTCTCTCTCTCTCTCTCTCCCTTTTTCTATCTCTTTCTCCTCCCCCGTCTCTCTCTCTCCGTCTCTCTCTTTCTCCCTCTCTCTCTCCCTTTTTCTAACTCTTTCTCCTCCCCATACTCTCTCTCTTCGTCTCTTTCTCTCTCCGTCTCTCTCTCTCCCTTTTTCTATCTCTTTCTCCTCCCCCGTCTCGCTCTCTCTCTCTCTCCCTTTTTCTATCTCTTTCTCCTCCCCCTTTTCTCTCTCTCTCTCCCTTTTTCTATCTCTTTCTCCTCCCCCTTTTCTATCGCTCTCTCCTTTTTCTAACTCTTCTCCTCCCCGTCTCTCTCTCTCTCCCCTTTTCTAACTCTTTCTCCTCTTCCGTCTCACTCTCTCTCTCTCCATTTTTCTAACTCTTTCTCCTCCCCCATCTCTCTCTCTCTCTCCCTTTTTCTAACTCTTTCTCCTCCCTCGTCTATCTCTCTCTCTCCTTACTCCCTCTCCCCCTTGCTCTTTCCTTCCCGTATCTCTGGGCTGGAAAAGCGCAGTAGACGTGATAAAAAGACGTTGCATAAAGGGCCGCTGTATGAGAGTGTAGCGCCAGACATTAGACATCCGAGCAAAACATCTATTCTAATGGGACTCCTCACCATAGCGATCCCGGGTTGATGAGCGCGACTGTCTTGGCAACAGCGGCGCTGGGATTCTGGCTCCCTGTAGATCAGTCTCATTGATTAGAACTTGGAGCAGAGCTCACACACACACACACACACACACACACACACACACACACACACACACACACACACACACACACACACACACACACACACACACACACACACACACACACACACACACGAGACCTTGGATGATTAAACACAGTCATTTTTTGTGAGGGAGGGTCGAGGGCTGGGGGGGACAAGAGGGAGGAGGGCCGAGGGGAAATGGAGAGAGGAATGAGAGGTGGAGGAGAGGAGGGATTGGGGGGAGAGAGGCAAAGAAAAGAGGGGGCAAGGGGTTGAAAGGAGGGTGGAGTAAAGTGGAAGGAAAAGAAGAGGGTGGACGGGTCGTGGGGAACGAGAGCCGGGGGAATCGTTGGGGCGACCGTGAGGTACATGTTCATTAAAGGTTTTTAGGCCCTTTCCCTTTAGGCCTGCTCCATACTGGCCCCTTTTCATCAACATAATGACATCATCTGGTGAGTTCATCAACATAATGACATCATCTGGCAAGTTCATCAGCATAATGGCATCATCTGCTGAGATAATGATCTTTTCACCAACAGACTCCTGATCATGTGAATCTGTCCTGTCCAGAGATGAGAGCTTGACTCCTCATCAAGTGAATCTGTACTGTCCAGAGATGAGGGCTTGACTCCTCATCATGTGAATCTGTCCTGTCCAGAGATGAGGGCTTGACTCCTCATCATGTGAATCTGTCCTGTCCAGAGATGAGGGCTTGACTCCTCATCATGTGAATCTGTCCTGTCCAGAGATGAGGGCTTGACTCCTCATCATGTGAATCTGTCCTGACCAGAGATGAGGGCTTGACTCCTCATCATGTGAATCTGTCCTGTCCAGAGATGAGGGCTTGACTCCTCATCATGTGAATCTGTCCTGACCAGAGATGAGGGCTTGACTCCTGATCATGTCAATCTGTCCTGTCCAGAGATGAGGGACCAAACACACTTGAAATTATTATTTCAATTCGCAACTACTGTATAAGGACAATTATTTGGTTAGTTGACAATTCAAAATCACTCCAGTTAAGATTGATAATATAAGAATCTTTTCATAAGAATCAAGCATCTGTGTGTCCTTGAAATGTAAAACCCACAGTATTATCATCTTGACTGACTTCCTGACTCCCGCTATCTGACACCACCTGTCATAGCCACACACAAGCATGCACGTCAAGTGACATAGCACTGTTGTGACATAGCACTGTTGTGACATAGCACTGTTGTGACATACTATAGAAAGGTGAACCTTCGCCCCAGTCTGAGGTCTTGAGTGCTCTGGAGCTGGTTTTCATCAAGGATCTCTCTGTACTCTGCACCGTTCATCTTTCCCTCGATCCAGACTGGTCTCCCAGTCCCTGCCGCTGAAAAACATCCCCAGAGCATGATGCTGCCAGCACCATGTTTTAACGTAGGGATGGTGCCAGATTTCCTCCAGACGTGACGCTTGGCATTCAGGCCAAAGAGTTCAGTCTTGTTTCTCATGGTCTGAGTCCTTTAGGTGCCTTTTGGCAAACCGCAATCGGGCTGTCACGTTCCTTTTACTGAGGAGTGGCTTCTGTCTAGTCACTCTACCATAAAGCCCTGATTGGTGGAGTGCTGCAGAGATGGTTGTCCTTCTGGAAGGTTCTCCCATCTCCACAGAGGAACTCTGGAGGTCATTCTGAGTGACCATTGAGTTCTTGGTCACCTCCCTGACCAAGAGCCTTTCCCCCCCGATTGCTTATTTTGGCCGGGCGGCCAGCTCTAAGAAGAGTCTTGGTGGTTTCAAACTTCTTCCATTTAAGCATGATGGATGCCACAGTGTTCTTGGGGACCTTCAATGCTGCAGACATTTTATGGTACCCTTCCCCAGCTCTGTGCCTCGACACAATCCTTTCTTGGAGCTCTACGGATAATTGCTTCGACCTCATGGCTTGGTTTTTGCTCTGACATGCACTGTCAACTGTGGGACCTTATATAGACAGGTGTGTGCCTTACCGAATCATGTCCAATCAGTTGAATTTACCACAGGTGGACTCCAATCAAGTTGTAGAAACATCTCAAGGATGATCAATGGAAACAGGATGCACCTGAGCTCAATTTCGAGTCTCTTAGCAAAGGGTCTGAATACTTATGTAAATAAGTTATTTATTTTTATTTTGTGTATATACATTTTCAGGAATTTCTAAAAACCTGTTTTCGCTTTGTCTTTGTGGGTTAGTGTGTGTAGATTGATGATGAAAAAATGTAATTTAATCAATTTTAGAAAAAGGCTGTGAAGTAACAAAATGTGGAAAAAGTCAAGGGGTCTGAATACTTTCCAAATTCACTGTGTATTACATATTTCCTTCATCCAGAATAACTTGAGTTAACACTCTATACTTTAACTATGCGGTGTGTGTGTGTGTGTGTGTGTGTGCATCCCTCTGTCCATCGGTGCGTGTAACATCATCATAAAGGGGCCAGAGAGGGGGGGTACGAGGAGGCAGGGGGTGCCTTGAAATGGAGATGACAGGAACTTCCTTCTCCCTCCTTCACAAAGCGGTGGGCTGGAGTGGTGAGGGGAGCAGCGGCGGGGGCAGGATGGTGGGTAGACAGGGTAGAGACAGGGTGAGGGTAGTGCCAGGGTGGGGGGTCTTTGTGTATTGTTGGAGGTGGCGGCGCCCCTCAGGGACTGTGGACAACACACGCCTGGTCCAGCAGGCCACAGCTTTGTCTGGGCTTGGAGGGCGGCCATGAGGGTAGGCTGGTAGGTTGTCCTGACAACTGTGACCTAAGACACACACACACACACACACACGCACACGCACGCACGCACGCGCACACACACA
Source organism: Salmo salar (assembly GCF_965601325.2). NCBI lineage: Eukaryota > Metazoa > Chordata > Actinopteri > Salmoniformes > Salmonidae > Salmo > Salmo salar. The sequence continues at coordinate 108,711,894 of NC_138291.1, read as the reverse complement.
CACACACACACACACACACACACACACACACACACACACACACACACACACACACACACACACACACACAGATATAAAGTACACATTTAGAGTACAAACATGTGCACGTGTACACACACACGTAAACACACACACACACGCAAACACTCAGTCAAACCAGATGTAGATATATTCTGCAGGGTGTGATACACAGTATGTTGATGATTATACAGTCCTATTCTGCAGGGTGTGATACACAGTATGTTGATGAGTATACAGTCCTATTCTGCAGTGTGTGATACACAGTATGTTGATGATTATACAGTCCTATTCTGCAGGGTGTGATACACAGTATGTTGATGATTATACAGTCTATTCTGCAGGGTGTGATACACAGTAAGTTGATGATTATACAGTCTATTCTGCAGGGTGTGATACAGAGTATGTTGATGATTATACAGTCCTATTTTGCAGGGTGTGATACACAGTATGTTGATGATTATACAGTCTATTCTGCAGGGTGTGATACACAGTATGTTGATGATTATACAGTCCTATTCTGCAGGGTGTGATACACAGTAAGTTGATGATTATACAGTCCTATTCTGCAGGGTGTGATACACAGTATGTTGATGATTATCCAGTCTATTCTGCAGGGTGTGATACACAGTATGTTTATGATTATACAGTCCTATTCTGCAGGGTGTGATACACAGTAAGTTTATGATTATACAGTCCTATTCTGCAGGGTGTGATACACAGTAAGTTGATGCTTATACAGTCCTATTCTGCAGGGTGTGATACACAGTATGTTGATGAGTATACAGTCCTATTCTGCAGGGTGTGATACACAGTATGTTGATGAGTATACAGTCCTATTCTGCAGGGTGTGATACACAGTATGTTGATGATTATACAGTCTATTCTGCAGGGTGTGATACACAGTATGTTGATGATTATACAGTCTATTCTGCAGGGTGTGATACACAGTATATTGATGATTATACAGTCCTATTCTGCAGGGTGTGATACACAGTATGTTGATGATTATACAGTCCTATTCTGCAGGGTGTGATACACAGTATGTTGATGATTATACAGTCTATTCTGCAGGATGGGATACACAGTAAGTTGATGATTATACAGTCTATTCTGCAGGGTGTGATACACAGTATGTTGATGATTATACAGTCTATTCTGCAGGGTGTGATACACAGTATGTTGATGATTATACAGTCCTATTCTGCAGGGTGTGATACACAGTATGTTGATGATTATACAGTCTATTCTGCAGGATGGGATACACAGTAAGTTGATGATTATACAGTCTATTCTGCAGGGTGTGATACACAGTATGTTGATGATTATACAGTCTATTCTGCAGGATGGGATACACAGTATGTTGATGATTATCCAGTCCTATTCTGCAGGGTGTGATACACAGTATGTTGATGATTATACAGTCCTATTCTGCAGGGTGTGGCTTCTCAAATGTTGTTCTAGTGTAACTGCAACGGGGAACGCCCAAATAAAACATGTGAATGCCTGTCCCTCTAGGACTGTAGTCTAGGACTGTCTGTAACTGTGTGTGTGTGAGGGTGTGTGCTTGTGTGTGTGTGTGTACATGTGTGTGTACATGTGTGTGAGGGTGTGTGTGTGCGTGTGTGTGTGTGTCTCCACCATATTCACCTGAAGCAGCTATCACTAAGGAATGCTGTCTCCACTTTTCATCTAAAGCAGCTATCACTAAGGAATGCTGTGTCCTCCATTCACCTGAAGCAGCTATCACTAAGGAATGCTGTGTCCTCCATTCACCTGAAGCAGCTATCACTAAGGAATGCTGTCTTCTCTATTCACCTGAAGCAGCTATCACTAAGGAATGCTGTCTTCTCTATTCACCTGAAGCAGCTATCACTAAGGAATGCTGTCTTCTTTATTCACCTGAAGCAGCTATCACTAAGGAATGCTGTCTTCTCTATTCACCTGAAGCAGCTATCACTAAGGAATGCTGTCTTCTCTATTCACCTGAAGCAGCTATCACTAAGGAATGCTGTCTTCTTTATTCACCCGAAGCAGCTATCACTAAGGAATGCTGTCTTCTCTATTCACCTGAAGCAGCTATCACTAAGGAATGCTGTCTCCTCTTTTTTCTCCCTGTGCATCTTTCAACCCCAAAGTATCGATCTCAGAGAGAAACAGAGTACTCATTGATGACAGGACATGGCCAGTGCTCCTCCAAAGACATGCCTCTCATGCCACAAGGAGTCCCCTGATTTGGCCACGGGACTACTCCTCACCCCTCTCCTCACACCTCTCCTCCCCCTCTCGCCCTCTTTCCCCAGCATTCCTGCAATCAAAGACAGCTTTATTGTGTGCTGACTAATTGTGCCTGCCCCCAGAATGACTCCCAGGTAATGGTAGTGAAGGTTTCCCTCCCATTCCTACCCTCCCCAGTCCCTTTGGTCTGTTCAGCCAGTCATGAGAACATGGGGCCACGAGACTTGGTCCTCTCCCCCAACAAAGGGCCCTCTCACGGGCTAGGACCTGTGGTGGTGGTGTTGTGTGTGTGTGTGTGCGTGTGTGTGTGCGTGTGTGTGTGTGTGTGTGTGTGTGTGTGTGTGTGTGCGTGTGTGTGTGTGCGTGTGCATGTACGTGCGTGCCTGCGACAGCGACAGGGGGCTTCACCGTTGTGCCTCTCCAATTAAATGATCCTGTGGACAATACAGAGTCCTGGTAGACTGACACCTCCATTGACTGTGTGTCGACAGAATTCTGAAGAGGCTGATTTTCATCCCAGCTAAAATAGATTCACCAAGAGGCCAACAATAGAGGGGACAATCCCTCTGTGTATGAGAATTGGAGAGAAGAAAAGAGAAGAATAGGCAGGAATGACAGCTGCATGGAGATTTGAAAGGTTTATTCTGGAGACTAAAGGAATGCTGGATGGGTCTGAGGATTGAGATACAGTATTTGCTCTATTTTAGGTCAAATACACAATAAAACAGTGAGTACTATCCTAGTTGTCACAACCAGGTACAAACTAATTTCTGTCTCAGACAACAGTGTTGTCATCACTGTCCCTGTAAAAGTGTTTGTTTAAGTATAAATGCCTCAGTTACATCCAAAAGCATTTCCAATGCATCCAAAAGCAACGGAGGTCAAATTACCTCATGTGAGTCTTTCAGTAGGACTGTTATGGCATATGGAAGGGCAAATCAACGAGGGGCTATGCGTTTTGTGTGAAATAATGAACGACGTGGATGGTGTGTTTCAAAACGCACTAGTGGAGTGGAATTTCCACGGACTTGCATTATTTTCCAGAGAACGCATAGAACCCCATGGGGATTATCCCTTTTAAACCATGGCTATAATTTAACACAGTTGCCGCTTGAAATGTGTTAATTTACCGGTAGAAATGTGTTCAACATCCACTGAAGTAGCTAGCAAGTTTACAAGCTAGCTACAGTAGTTGCCGTGGTAACCAAACAAACAGACTTGTTAGTTTAGCTAACCAAAACATCAGTCCTACCTTGCTATTATGAAAATTGAATTCAACACTGTCAATAATGTTTTAAATTCCACTTTTGCTTTCAAAACAGCTCAAACATAAGAGCATGTATGAATGAACTACAGCCATTGAATTCTACCGTGTAAATATGCCGTCGTCAGACGCGGCGGGACAAGGCAGAGACACGACACTCTGCGGAGTTCATTTCTCCAAGGTAATGTACAGAACGGAGGTGTTTATCTCGCTTATACCACAGTTGTCAAATAAAATAATATGAAAGCACACATTTACTGGTAGAAATGCATTTCTATTTTCACGTTTTGGTTGCTAGAGACGCGACCCAGTCGTTCGTTCTTTCTGTTCCATGGCAACGGTTTTATTCCTGGCTAGCTAGCTAGCTACGGCTAACACATTCACGACCGACCCTGCAGACAGAATAACATCAAAGTAGCTGTATTCTTTTGGCATTCATTTGGACACATCCATAACAATGAGCTGATAATGCCCGATTTTACCTGGCATAGCTAGAAACGCTTGCCTTCTCGTCAGGACACTACACTGTTCATTACGAGGAGATCACATCGCATATCAAACACTAGGCTAAAAGCTAGCTAAATAGTTTGTTGCTAGCAAACCTACCAATATGAGAACCAATTTCAAAAATGTTTGTTGCTGAAAACAGCTGGTCAAACTAGAAACGTGGGAGTATTTGACAGCGTGATGGCTGCAACAGTAGGGACCAGAGCAAGTCATGTCCATCACTCACCACATTAGCTCGTCAGATGTTCCAAAAAAAAGATGTCTCTTCAGTAACAAATCAATACTATCTAGTTTTTTTCTCATTGGACCTGCATTTACAATGTATCCGATTTCAGTTTGTGTGGTTGTTTGTTTAGCTTTCTGTAACTTTGTAGCAAGTACAGTCTGCGTGTGTAGGTGCATATTGCGTCGTGATAGAAAGGTGTCCGATATATTTTCCAACTGTCCCTTTATCTGGTTTTAATGTCCACTCTAGAATGGCTAATCAGAAACAAGTATTCAACAATGCCATGGTATAAACATTACTAATGATTACTTCATGTGAGTCTTTCAGTAGGACTGTTCTGGTATAAACATTACTAATGATTACTTCATGTGAGTCTTTCAGTAGGACTGTTCTGGTATAAACATTACTAATGATTACTTCATGTCAGTCTTTCAGTAGGACTGTTCTGGTATAAACATTACTAATGATTACTTCATGTCAGTCTTTCAGTAGGACTGTTCTGGTATAAACATTACTAATGATTACTTCATGTGAGTCTTTCAGTAGGACTGTTCTGGTATAAACATTACTAATGATTACTTCATGTGAGTCTTTCAGTAGGACTGTTCTGGTATAAACATTACTAATGATTACTTCATGTGAGTCTTTCAGTAGGACTGTTCTGGTATAAACATTACTAATGATTACTTCATGTCAGTCTTTCAGTAGGACTGTTCTGGTATAAACATTACTAATGATTACTTCATGTGAGTCTTTCAGTAGGACTGTTCTGGTATAAACATTACTAATGATTACTTCATGTGAGTCTTTCAGTAGGACTGTTCTGGTATAAACATTACTAATGATTACTTCATGTCAGTCTTTCAGTAGGACTGTTCTGGTATAAACATTACTAATGATTACTTCATGTCAGTCTTTCAGTAGGACTGTTCTGGTATATACAGTCATAATGATTACTTCATGTCAGTCTTTCAGTAGGACTGTTCTGGTATATACAGTCATAATGATTACTTCATGTCAGTCTTTCAGTAGGACTGTTCTGGTATATACAGTCATAATGATTACTTCATGTCAGTCTTTCAGTAGGACTGTTCTGGTATATACAGTCATATATCCAGGGAAATATCCCTAAAGTACTCACTCTGTACTACTCAGAGTGACAAAATCTGCTGTGGCTATGTTGGTTTTATTAAATGCATTATTTTACAGACCAATGCATACTTTTTCCAATTAAAAGAAAAAATCCAATACAAATTTGAACTATCTGGTACCAAAATGTATGAAGGGTTTCTTGAATGAATTAATCCCAAATACACAATATAGTTATTATTAGGTAAATATGATGTAATTACCGATTCAACATACATTTGAAAGGTTGGTCATGGCTCACATCAACACCATCATCCCAGACACCCTGGACACACTCCAATTCACATACCGCCCCCGGCTGCATCACTGCTTGGTATGGCAACTGCTTGGCATCCAACCGCTAGGCACTACAGAGGGTAGTGAGTACGGCCCAGTACATCACTGGGGCCGAGCTCCCTGCCATCCAGGACCTCTATACCAGATGGTGTCAGAGGAAGGCCCTAAAAATTGCCAAAGACTCCAGCTACCGAAGTCATAGACTGTTCTCTCTGCTACCGCACAGCAAACGGTACCAGAGCACCAAGTCTAGAAACAACAGGACCCTGAACAGCTTCTACCATTAGACTGGTAAATAATTAACCAATAGCTATCAGGACTACCTGCATTGACTCTTTTGGCACTAACTCTTTTGACTCATTATACGCTGCTGTTACTGTTGATTATCTATCCTGTTGTCTAGTCCCTTTACCCCTACCTACAGTATACTGCTGTTACTGTCTATTATCTATCCTGTTGTCTATCTATCCTTTACCCCTACCTACAGTATACTGCTGTTACTGTCTATTATCTATCCTTTACCCCTACCTACAGTATACTGCTGTTACTGTCTATTATCTATCCTGTTGTCTATCTATCCTTTACCCCTACCTACAGTATACTGCTGTTACTGTCTATTATCTATCCTTTACCCCTACCTACAGTATACTGCTGTTACTGTCTATTATCTATCCTTTACCCCTACCTACAGTATACTGCTGTTACTGTCTATTATCTATCCTTTACCCCTACCTACAGTATACTGCTGTTACTGTCTATTATCTATCCTTTACCCCTACCTACAGTATACTGCTGTTAATGTCTATTATCTATCCTCTAACTCTACTTACAGTCTACTGCTGTTACTGTCTATTATCTATCCTTTACCCCTACCTACAGTATACTGCTGTTACTGTCTATTATCTATCCTTTACCCCTACCTACAGTATACTGCTGTTACTGACTATTATCTATCCTTTACCCCTACCTACAGTATACTGCTGTTACTGTCTATTATCTATCCTTTACCCCTACCTACAGTATACTGCTGCTACTGTCTATTATCTATCCTTTACCCCTACCTACAGTATACTGCTGTTACTGTCTATTATCTATCCTTTACCCCCTACCTACAGTATACTGCTGCTACTGTATATTATCTATCCCTTACCCCTACCTACAGTATACTGCTGTTATTGTCTATTATCTATCCTTTACCCCTACCTACAGTATACTGCTGTTACTGTCTATCTATCCTTTACCCCTACCTACAGTATACTGCTGTTACTGTCTATTATCTATCCTTTACCCCTACCTACAGTATACTGCTGTTACTGTCTATTATCTATCCTTTACCCCTACCTACAGTATACTGCTGCTACTGTCTATTATCTATCCTTTACCCCTACCTACAGTATACTGCTGTTACTGTCTATTATCTATCCTTTACCCCTACCTACAGTATACTGCTGTTACTGTCTATTATCTATCCTGTTGTCACTTTATCTATACTTATAAAGTATGTACATATTTAACTCAATTACCTTGTATCCCTGCATATCCACTCAGTATTGGTACCCCATTTATATAGCCAAGTTATCATTGACTCAGTACTGGTACACAGTGTATATAGCCAAGTTATCGTCACTCGTGTATTTATTCCTTGTGTTATTATTTTCTTTTTTTTTTTATTTCTGCATTGTTGGGAAGGGTCCATAAGTAAGCATTTCACTGTTAGTCTACACAAAGCATGTGACAAATAACATTTGATTTGATTTAAAGACCCTAAAAATACCAGCTGAAACATGGCATACTAAAGATCTTGAGACATGCCAGCTGAAACATGACATGCTAATGACCCTGAGACATGCCAGCTGAAACATGACATGCTAAAGACCCTGAGACATGCCAACTGAAACATGACATACTAAAGACCCTGAGACATGCCAGCTGAAACATGACATGCTAAAGACCCTGAGACATGTCAGCTGAAACATGACATACTAAAGACCCTGAGACATGCCAGCTGAAACATGACATACTAAAGACCCTGAGACATGCCAGCTGAAACATGACATGCTAAAGACCCTGAGACATGCCAGCTGAAACATGACATGCTAAAGACCCTGAGACATGCCAGCTGAAACATGACATGCTAAAGACCCTGAGACATGCCAGCTGAAACATGACATGCTAAAGACCCTGAGACATGCCAGCTGAAACATGACATGCTAAAGACCCTGAGACATGCCAGCTGAAACATGACATGCTAAAGACCCTGAGACATGCCAGCTGAAACATGACATGCTAAAGACCCTGAGACATGCCAGCTGAAACATGACATGCTAAAGACCCTGAGGCAAAGAAGGGGGCAAAGGGGGAGTGCCAACATATGACAGAGACAATACCAAAGAAAATGTGAAAAACACAAACACCAGAGAAGAGAACACAGATTCAAACTCTGACACAAAAACAAACACCACACACACACACACACACACACACACACACACACACACACACACACACACACACACACAGACACACACACACACACACAGTTGGAATTGATTGAGCCATACAGAACAACTCTGTCTGTATGTCGTTGCTATATAGCTGTTGAGTTTTCTCTGAGAGAGGGAGATGAAGAGAGATCAGGCTCTCTGTAGCTTGTGGCTCCCTGCCCTGGTTTGTTATGCTGCTGATTTACTCCTTGGTTACCTACTTCTCCAGGTCCAAATGTTTTGGCCCCAAAGCGTGATGGTTTCTATAGCTACTTCACGTCACACACATTCCCATGCAGTCACAATGCTGGCACAGGCTCATTGAGAGCTTGAATCTCGCCTAAGACTGCAAATATTTGGATATGTCAGTCGGTGTAGCTTGTTTTGGAGGTGTTGTGGTGTGTGTGTGTGTGTGTTTGTGGTGTGTGTGTGTGTGTGTGTGTGTGTGTGTGTGTGTGTGTGTGTGTGTGTGTGTGTGTGTGTGTGTGTGTGTGTGTGTGTGTGTGTGTGTGTGTGTGTGTGTGTGTGTCTGTGTGTCTGTGTGTCTGTGTGTCTTTGTGTGTGTGTCGGTACATGCGTGTGCGTGAATATGATTAACAGCAGAACAGCAGTGAACAAGATGGCGCCGAGAGAGATGGTCGCCTCGCTTTAGGTCCTTAGGAAACTATGCAGTCATTTGTTATTTCATGTATTATTTCTTACATTGTTAGCACAGAAAATCTTGTGTGTTATTACATACACCCGGGAAGAACTACTGGATATAAAAGCGATGTCAACTTACCATCATTACGACCAGGAATACGTCTTTCCCAAAGCAGATCCTTTGTTCGGACCTCCACCCTGGACATGGGATCTAATCCCAAAAGCAGGTCCAAAACAACGCGGTCGCGGCAGGAGAGGCAGACGGAGCGGCCTACTGGTCAGACTCAGAAGGAGAGCTCACCATCCACCGCTTCCGAGCATATTACTCGCCAATGTCCAATCTCTAGATAACAAGGTGTACGAAATTAGGGCACGAGTTTCCATCCAGAGAGACATCAGAGATCAGAGATTGTAACATGGCAGACCTGTCTGTCCCATGCGCCTTCACGTCTGACACCAATAGGTCAGAGTCGATAGGAGGGAGAGGGGGATGAGTTACGCTGATCTGTGGTCCACAGCAGCCCCACTATATTACCAGACAGAGTCAGGACAGTTTCAAGGCCCTGGAGGATAGCACCACTTCCAGCACTAAGCAGATATTCCTAAGGCAGTCATAATATCTGTTTCTTAGTGACTAGCCTATATGAGGAAGAGTAGACAACGGAAAACTGTGTTATACACTCTATACCATGGTAGTTAGGGCTGTGTTATACACTCTATACCATGGTAGTTAGGGCTGTGTTATACACTCTATACCATGGTAGTTAGGGCTGTGTTATACACTCTATACCATGGTAGTTAGTGCTGTTAAATACACACTATACCATGGTAGTTAGGGCTGTGTTATACACTCTATACCATGGTAGTTAGTGCTGTTAAATACACACTATACCATGGTAGTTAGGGCTGTGTTATACACTCTATACCATGGTAGTTAGGGCTGTGTTATACACTCTATACCATGGTAGTTAGGGCTGTGTTATACACTCTATACCATGGTAGTTAGTGCTGTTAAATACACACTATACCATGGTAGTTAGGGCTGTGTTATACACTCTATACCATGGTAGTTAGTGCTGTTAAATACACACTATACCATGGTAGTTAGTACTGTTAAATACACACTATACCATGGTAGTTAGTGCTGTGTTATACACTCTATACCATGGTAGTTAGTGCTGTTAAATGCACACTATACCATGGTAGTTAGGGCTGTGTTATACACTCTATACCATGGTAGTTAGTGCTGTTAAATACACTCTATACCATGGTAGTTAGTACTGTTAAATACACTCTATACCATGGTAGTTAGGGCTGTTAAATACAGTCTATACCATGGTAGTTAGTGCTGTTAAATACACTCTATACCATGGTAGTTAGTACTGTTAAATACACACTATACCATGGTAGTTAGTGCTGTGTTATACACTCTATACCATGGTAGTTAGTGCTGTTAAATGCACACTATACCATGGTAGTTAGGGCTGTTAAATACACTCTATACCATGGTATTTAGGGCTGTGTTATACACTCTATACCATGGTAGTTAGGGCTGTTAAATACACTCTATACCATGGTAGTTAGGGCTGTGTTAAACACTCTATACCATGGTAGTTAGGGCTGTGTTATACACTCTATACCATGGTAGTTAGGGCTGTGTTATACACTCTATACCATGGTAGTTAGGGCTGTGTTATACACTCTATACCATGGTAGTTAGGGCTGTGTTTTACACTCTATACCATGGTTGTTAGGGCTGTGTTTTACACTCTATACCATGGTTGTTAGGGCTGTTAAATACACTCTATACCATGGTATTTAGGGCTGTGTTGTCCACTCTATACCATGGTAGTTAGGGCTGTTAAATACACACTATACCATGGTAGTTAGGGCTGTGTTTTACACTCTATACCATGGTAGTTAGGGCTGTTAAATACACTCTATACCATGGTAGTTAGGGCTGTGTTATACACGCTATACCATATTAGTTAGGGCTGTGTTATACATTCTATACCATGGTAGTTAGGGCTGTGTTATACACTCTATACCATGGTAGTTAGGGCTGTGTTATACACTCGATACCATGGTAGTTAGGGCTTTGTTATCCACTCTATACCATGGTAGTTAGGGCTGTTAAATACACTCTATACCATGGTAGTTAGGGCTGTGTTTTACACTCTATACCATGGTAGTTAGGGCTGTTAAATACACTCTATACCATGGTAGTTAGGGCTGTGTTATACACTCGATACCATGGTAGTTAGGGCTGTGTTATACACTCTATACCATGGTAGTTAGGGCTGTTAAATACACTCTATACCATGGTAGTTAGGGCTGTTAAATACACTCTATACCATGGTAATTAGGGCTGTGTTATACACTCTATACCATGGTAGTTAGGGCTGTGTTATACACTCTATACCATGGTAGTTAGGGCTGTGTTATACACTCTATACCATGGTAGTTAGGACTGTGTTTTACACTCTATACCATGGTAGTTAGGGCTGTGTTATACACTCTATACCATGGTAGTTAGGGCTGTGTTATACATTCTATACCATGGTAGTTAGGGCTGTGTTTTACATTCTATACCATGGTAGTTAGGGCTGTGTTATACACTCTATACCATGGTAATTAGGGCTGTTAAATAAACTCTATACCATGGTAGTTAGGGCTGTGTTATACACTCTATACCATGGTAGTTAGGGCTGTGTTATACATTCTATACCATGGATGTTAGGGCTGTGTTATACACTCTATACCATGGTAGTTAGGGCTGTGTTTTACATTCTATACCATGGTAGTTAGGGCTGTGTTATTCACTCTATACCATGGTATTTAGGGCTGTGCTATTCACACTATACCATGGCAGTTAGGGCTGTGTTATACACTCTATACCATGGTAGTTAGGGCTGTGTTATACACTCTATACCATGGTAATTAGGGCTGTGTTATACACTCTATACCATGGTAGTTAGGGCTGTGTTATACACGCTATACCATGGTAGTTAGGACTGTGTTATACACTCTATACCATGGTAGTTAGGACTGTGTTATACACTCTATACCATGGTAATTAGGGCTGTGTTATACACTCTATACCATGGTAGTTAGGGCTGTGTTATACACGCTATACCATATTAGTTAGGGCTGTGTTATACATTCTATACCATGGTAGTTAGGGCTGTGTTATACACTCTATACCATGGTAGTTAGGGCTGTGTTATACACTCGATACCATGGTAGTTAGGGCTGTGTTATACACACTATACCATGGTAGTTAGGGCTGTGTTATCCACTCTATACCATGGTAGTTAGGGCTGTTAAATACACTCTATACCATGGTAGTTAGGGCTGTGTTTTACACTCTATACCATGGTAGTTAGGGCTGTTAAATACACTCTATACCATGGTAGTTAGGGCTGTGTTATACACTCGATACCATGGTAGTTAGGGCTGTGTTATACACTCTATACCATGGTAGTTAGGGCTGTTAAATACACTCTATACCATGGTAGTTAGGGCTGTTAAATACACTCTATACCATGGTAATTAGGGCTGTGTTATACACTCTATACCATGGTAGTTAGGGCTGTGTTATACACTCTATACCATGGTAGTTAGGGCTGTGTTATACACTCTATACCATGGTAGTTAGGGCTGTGTTATACATTCTATACCATGGTAGTTAGGGCTGTGTTTTACATTCTATACCATGGATGTTAGGGCTGTTAAATACACTCTATACCATGGTAGTTATGGCTGTGTTAATATTTCTATACCATGGTAGTTAGGGCTGTGTTATACACTCTATACCATGGTATTTAGGGCTGTGTTATTCACTCTATACCATGGTATTTAGGGCTGTGTTATTCACACTATACCATGGCAGTTAGGGCTGTGTTATACACTCTATACCATGGTAGTTAGGGCTGTGTTATACACTCTATACCATGGTAATTAGGGCTGTGTTATACACTCTATACCATGGTAGTTAGGGCTGTGTTATACACGCTATACCATGGTAGTTAGGACTGTGTTATACACTCTATACCATGGTAGTTAGGACTGTGTTATATACTCTATACCATGGTAATTAGGGCTGTGTTATACACTCTATACCATGGTAGTTAGGGCTGTGTTATACACTCTATACCATGGTAGTTAGTGCTGTTAAATACACACTATACCATGGTAGTTAGGGCTGTGTTATACACTCTATACCATGGTAGTTAGGGCTGTGTTATACACTCTATACCATGGTAGTTAGGGCTGTGTTATACACTCTATACCATGGTAGTTAGTGCTGTTAAATACACACTATACCATGGTAGTTAGGGCTGTGTTATACACTCTATACTATGGTAGTTAGTGCTGTTAAATACACACTATACCATGGTAGTTAGGGCTGTGTTATACACTCTATACCATGGTAGTTAGGGCTGTGTTTTACATTCTATACCATGGTAGTTAGGGCTGTGTTATTCACTCTATACCATGGTATTTAGGGCTGTGTTATTCACACTATACCATGGCAGTTAGGGCTGTGTTATACACTCTATACCATGGTAGTTAGGGCTGTGTTATAGACTCTATACCATGGTAATTAGGGCTGTGTTATCCACTCTATACCATGGTAGTTAGGGCTGTGTTATACACGCAATACCATGGTAGTTAGGGCTGTGTTATACACTCTATACTGTCATGACGTTGGCCACTTTGAGTACAGGGAGGACAGTTGACCCCCTCCCCCCTTGCACCATCCCCCAACCTACCTCCCCCCACCCAGGCCCTGTGTGAAAGGGTTGTAAAATTCCAGAGGAGAATCTTACAACCACATGGCCCAGTTGAGACACAGAGGGGTCCCATAGAGAGACACAGGAAATTCTTCCAACTCACAGAATTGGGGAATCAAATGACATTTGTGTTCTGGAGAAGGTATGGAAGATTGGTGAAGAATCCAGCTACGAACTGGTCCGCTTGGTACAATTTTGTGATACTCAGAAGAGACAATATAGCCATATTACCATAAAATGGTTTATATAATAGCCTCAGCCTTGAGACTTGAATCCACATGGTTGTACAGAATGTATTAATAAGGATAAAGCTATTTGTAATACATTGAGATGCTATGTACTGATGTTAATGTGATAGAATTATATTTCTGTACCAAGCTTAACTCAGTCATCGGCACGCCCCCAGGGACACAGACAGGACCAGGTGTCATGTGACATGTTCACTATAAAACTATACCCTGATCTACTTTTTTCAGACCCGGCCTCCACTCCATTGCGAGTTGGCCAATAGGTTTGACCATCCAAGTACTCTACTGAAAGTGAACTATACCACGTGGTTAACTTTTAGACTATTCATACCGACAGAATAAGAACAAGTCTTTGATATTAATTATTAGTCTGCAGCTAAGTAAATTATATAATTGAACGCGAAGACCAACGAAACATCCATTCTATAACGACATTAATGAATGTTGCTTTGAAAGATCCATTCTAACCGAGAGAGAGAGAGAGAGAGAGAGAGAGAGAGAGAGAGAACGCGGACAAAACTCTCCATCAGAACGACGCTCCAACAAGGATCCCGACGACACACTGAGCGTAAATATATATTGATTGCAATTGTTCCCGAATGAGTGAGCGTTCAATTGTCAATTGTTAATATTGATGAACTCTGTGTACCTCCTCAGCTGAACATTTTATGACCCATTGTTCTACAAGACACCAGACATGCCTGTTTTAGACCACTAGGGCACATTACCAATTCTTTGTGACGATAATTACTGTTTGTATACTTTCTGTGAATTAATTAGTTTAGTAAATAAATGATTTTAAGACAATTGATGTATGGATGATTTTAGTAAAGACTTGGTACACGTGCAGATACAACAATTTATGACGTTTGGAATGAGACTGGACGCGAGGTAAAATACACCATTTAAACCAGAAGATAATCGGCCTATACTATAATAGAATATAATATATAATGTTATAATATAGGAAAGTTATATTAGGAAAATTATAGCTTTGTAATCTGAATATTTTCCTTGGTGCCCCGATCTCCTAGTTAATTACAATTAAACGATTAATCAGTTTAATCGCGTGATAATAATTACAGGGAGTTAATTGATAAACATGTCTTCAGTTTAATGGTACCCCAAAGACACGACAATACCATGGTAGTTAGGGCTGTGTTATACACTCTATACCATGGTAATTAGGGCTGTGTTATACACTCTATACCATGGTAGTTAGGGCTGTGTTATACACTCTATACCATGGTAATTCGGGCTGTGTTATACACTCTATACCATGGTAGTTAGGGCTGTGTTATACACTCTATACCATGGTAGTTAGGGCTGTGTTATACACTCTATACCATGGTAGTTAGGGGGATGTATACTGTGTTCAATCACCATATCTACTGGTTAGTGAATAATTAGCACTCTTGACTATGGGGATATGTGGTTGTAGAACATGGAATCACGTGGAACCGTGTTCCATGATGTTCTGGGGCTATTAAGGCATTCTCCAACCAGACACCCCTAGAGGATTGATTGAGGTATTGGCTCTAACGCCAGGGGGTGTGAGAGGGAGAGGGGGAGGCTGAAGGACTGATGGATAAAGAGAAAGGAGAGACGTAGAGAGATGTTAATTCTCTGTGTTTCTGGGTCAGAGCCTAATTGATTTGCTGATTAGTGGTCCATCAAGCTGAAACACAACCTGCTGCTTTAAACAGGGAGGGAGGGGGGGAGGGAAGGTCCTCGATATGTTGCTTTTTACAATGACAGCAGTACTTCTGGTAATAACAATTACCATTTTCTATTCATATTATTAAAATGAGTATGATACAAAATTATTAGGGTCGGTCATTTGAAAAAACTATTGGATCCCCATAATCCAGTCTATAAAACCTAGAACTATGATAACAGTACCTGGAATATTATACGGTTGGAGATACGATTAACGAAGTTATACATTTTGTCAAAGATGATTTAATGTGCTGTCTTTTGTTTCCGCAACAGGGAATTGAAAATACAAAGTAATTAATCTTTACAGTAATTAAATAATGTAAATTGTTCTGTTTAATTTACGGTATATTCATCAATTGGGAACAAATTAGATTTCCTTTGAGCATACACAACACAACATACACAAGAAGTGTCAGGGGAGAATATATTATGAACCCCATCAGGGAATATCCATGTATTCATTATGTAGGATAGAGCTGGGTTTTCATGCAGTGCATACGTAGACATTATCACCGCAATGATCTCTTCAGCAGTAGAACATCTCCCAGATAACATCATGATCTCTGAGGAGGATGGAAACCACATCTATCGGCAGCTTTAAACATTTAAGGACGACCACAAGAAGAAGAGGTCCTGTGTTAATATTGCTGTGATACATCTGGATGATTCTTTATTTAACCGTTATTTGATCTCAGTGTAACTGAATGTGCAACACACTGTGGTCTAGTTGAATGTTGTCGTAAATACAACTACAATAAATAGAAATAAAAAATAAAAAAACATGGTTTTAAAGACAACAAGAAATAGCACTTCTGTTGTCAATGACATTCTGGATGGAGATCTGTCATCTTTTAAGATGAGATGAAAACCACAGTGACCTCTGGATGGAGATCTGTCATCTTTTAAGATGAGATGAAAACCACAGTGACCTCTGGATGGAGATCTGTCATCTTTTAAGATGAGATGAAAACCACAGTGACCTCTGGATGGAGATCTGTCATCTTTTAAGATGAGATGAAAACCACAGTGACCTCTGGATGGAGATCTGTCATCTTTTAAGATGAGATGAAAACCACAGTGACCTCTGGATGGAGATCTGTCATCTTTTAAGATGAGATGAAAACCACAGTGACCTCTGGACTTTCCCCTGTTGTGTTTCAACAACGTTACTAATAACTGGGCTTCTTCCTGCCAAGAGTTTAGGTTGAATGTGATGGCTTTGGCTTTAGAAAAAACAACTACAAGACTGTACTGATTAGAACACAAATATGTCTTAATCATGACTGACAGATACGTTGGTTTGTGGACTAGGTTTTAACCTAACAGCCTGTTGACTTTTTCCAGGTTTGTGGCTGTGTGATTTTTAGAGGTGGTTTGTAGAGACGTCGACCGTACTGTAGTGACGTGTGAGTTGGCGTGTTGTTAGCATTAGCTAAATAGCCTGAGGCTGTTTTGGTATGCATGTAGCAGCAGAAGTGGCTTAGTACACACACACACACTTAGGAGTACACACACACACCTCACTGATAGATGGAGAGAGAGAGGGGATAGAGAGTACAGTCTTCATACTTCATACCGACCGATACTCGTTATTGCAGCTGATGACAAATGAATCCCTGTGGAAGTTTGTCCCTGTCAGAAACATGATCCAGTCAGACTATCTTCTCTGACATTTTACTGAACTAGGCTAGCATTAGACTTCTAAGCTTCTTTCTGCTATGGCTGTTTAAGCTTCCTATTAAAACCACCATCTCTCTCTCTCTGAGACACCTGACACCTGACACACTATAGCTCAGTGTTTCACAAACTCGGGCCTCTGGACCCCAAGTGGTGCACGTTTTTTATTTTGATTATATTGATTATATTTATATTGATTCAAAGTATCATATCAGGTCAAATAAATTGGGAGGCATTTTTAAAAACTTTTAGTCCTGTGCCATTGGACAATATTTTCCCGTCACTGATGCCTAAAACATTCTTAAACATCACTCCAGACAACTACATGAAAAGGGTGCATTGACCACATACAATCAGGTTCTCATCGTCCAGAAACAAAATGGTGACAAATGAAAAACACTTTAAAAAGCCAGCTTCAGAATGCAGCTGGAAACAGGCAGTTCCTTTGATATTTCACCCTTACATCTCCCCATGTTTCCCTTCAACAAGGGTGTCAATTCAACCGGCTGCGGTAATGTGGGGACAATTTAGCTGCTAGCTGGAGGGGGGGGGGGGGGGGGGGGGCCTCTGTCTCTCACAGTCTACCGCCTCTAAAGAAATAATATTGTACTGTGTTTGGTCTGTGTTTGGGCTTGATTCAGGTCAATGCCTTTCACCAATTTGGTCGTCGTTAAGGAGATATTTTGGTTTGTGGAAGGTAACATTATACCACCTCGCTAGTCGTTGATCGCTCCCCATACGGCCCCATTCACTCTGTCCACACACACACACACACACACACACACACACACACACACACACACACACACACACACACACACACACACACACACACACACACACACACACTCCACTAGCCCAGTAGGCTAGGCCAAGGAGAAGCCCCATACATCTGCAATTACGGTACTTTAAATAATTCCAGTAAAGTGGAGCCTTCATTTAATTATTCAGTCTTTTGGTCTTCAACAGTAGTTCACTACACATTGTGACATCACTCACAGATAAATGTCTTTCAGCAGCTTTGTAAAAACCACAAGAGGAAAAACACACAACTTGTTGACGTTATAAACGGACACACACAGCTGGTCCATGTTAATAAACAGACACACACAGCTGGTCCATGTTAATAAACAGACACACACAGCTGGTCCATGTTAATAAACAGACACACACAGCTGGTCCATGTTAATAAACAGACACACACAGCTGGTCCATGTTAATAAACAGACACACACAGCTGGTCCATGTTAATAAACAGACACACACAGCTGGTCCATGTTAATAAACAGACACACACAGCTGGTCCATGTTAATAAACAGACACACACAGCTGAACCATGTTAATAAACAGACACACACAGCTGGTCCATGTTAATAAACAGACACACACAGCTGGTCCATGTTAATAAACAGACACACACAGCTGGTCCATGTTAATAAACAGACACACACAGCTGGTCCATGTTAATAAACAGACACACACAGCTGAACCATGTTAATAAACAGACACACACAGCTGGTCCATGTTAATAAACAGACACACACAGCTGGTCCATGTTAATAAACAGACACACACAGCTGGTCCATGTTAATAAACAGACACACACAGCTGGTCCATGTTAATAAACAGACACACACAGCTGGTCCATGTTACTAAACAGACACACACAGCTGGTCCATGTTAATAAACAGACACACACAGCTGGTCCATGTTAATAAACAGACACACACAGCTGAACCATGTTAATAAACAGACACACACAGCTGGTCCATGTTACTAAACAGACACACACAGCTGGTCCATGTTACTAAACAGACACACACAGCTGGTCCATGTTAATAAACAGACACACACAGCTGGTCCATGTTAATAAACAGACACACACAGCTGGTCCATGTTAATAAACAGACACACATAGCTGGTCCATGTTAATAAATAGACACACAAATGCTGGTCCATGTTAATAAACAGACACACACAGCTGGTCCATGTTAATAAACAGACACACACAGCTGGTCCATGTTAATACACAATGTGACACTGTGTAGTCTGTTGTGTTTGTTCACACTCTGCTCAGACCAGTGATGGCATGTATATGAAAACTACATAAAGACAGAAGTTGATGGCTCTAAATTGTGTACACATTCAGAGGTCTATTTATGAGGGAAAAGATTTTAGCTTACATTAGCCTTTTCAAAGTGCATGAAACCCTACTCAGCCCAAAACAGGAAGACATGGGAACTTGGTCAGCACAAACCTATTCATCCGTTTTTCATCACTACATAACAGATCATTCATAACACTCCTCTTTCAGCCTCTTTAGTGGGTAGTCATAATACTACAAATATAAATGAGCTGTTAGCTAAAGCTGGTTCAAAATAATAATTTCTCAGTGTTCTGAAACGTATGTTTTTGTTGTACAACGTCCCCGTCCAAATAAACTTGAAATAAATCAAATAAATGATAACATGGTCACAGTAGTAGGGTGTGTAACTAAGGATATAGGACAACAAAAAACAGCTAAGTCTGTCATAACAAGTAGCTTTAATATGACCCTGACACCATAACAACAAACCTGCCTGACTGGGCCAGGACCTTGTCTTTAATACCCAAGATTTGCTCATCAGACTGAAAATGGCTGAGCTTCATGTATTAAACATCACAGGAATGGAGTGGCCTTGCATTTCAGATGAGGACCGAGTGTACATGCCGTACGCCCAGCTTCTTAGGTAGGCTGTTACGAAACGGACCAACACCCGGAATCGTCCGTTTATAGTGCCAAACATCCACACCAGTCAGCCCATCAGGGTTAATAAATGATAAGGAAAGAGGCTTTTCTAAGGCTCGGCTATGGGTGTCTCCCAAATGGCACCCTATTCCCTATATAGTGCACTACTTTTGACCAGAGCCCTTTGGTGATCCCTATGTGCACTATATAGGGTATCGGGTGGCATTTGGGACGCTGCTTAGATCTCAGGGTTAAGACATTCCTGGACGGTAGCGAGCTGCTTCTTTCCTAAAACTGTCTTTTGGGAATCCAGCGTTGTATGACAGAAGACGTGGGGTAATTCTCTGGCAGCAGGTGGAGTAGGCTTTGGAACAGCGGCCTCAAGCCCATTGAAACATGTTTTACAGGTATGTTTAAATTAAAGGGGGGGAGGGGGTTACATCACACAGAGGAAATTCAAAGATATGGAATCTGATCATCAGTGCCATCTCAACAAAACAAATAGGTACATGAAGCCTTTGCTTTGGACTGGGTTTGTTCTTACACACTGTCTGCTGATAGAAACTCACAGGGTAGCAGACAGTGTAATCTGCTAATTGAGAGATGCAGTAGAATGAAGAATGGTTGAGGGGTGTTTTCATTTCATGCTCCGATCGCTTCCCTCACTGAGCTCCAGTCCTGTGGCTTGAATCATGAATAAATTGAATATACTCTTACTTACTAAACGACTAAATAGGTCTACAGTGACACGCTACTGAGGTGGGCTTGCTCTCCACACTGAACACGCTCCACAGAGCAATGTCTCCTGGAAACAACACAGAACACGCTCCACAGAGCAATGTCTCCTGGAAACAACACAGAACACGCTCCACAGAGCAGTGTCTCCTGGAAACAACACAGAACACGCTCCACAGAGCAATGTCTCCTGGAAACAACACAGAACACGCTCCACAGAGCAATGTCTCCTGGAAACAACACAGAACACGCTCCACAGAGCAGTGTCTCCCGGAAACAACACAGAACACGCTCCACAGAGCAGTGTCTCCTGGAAACAACACAGAACACGCTCCACAGAGCAATGTCTCCTGGAAACAACACAGAACACGCTCCACAGAGCAATGTCTCCCGGAAACAACACAGAACACGCTCCACAGAGCAGTGTCTCCCGGAAACAACACAGAACACGCTCCACAGAGCAGTGTCTCCCGGAAACAACACAGAACACGCTCCACAGAGCAATGTCTCCTGGAAACAACACAGAACACGCTCCACAGAGCAGTGTCTCCCGGAAACAACACAGAACACGCTCCACAGAGCAGTGTCTCCCGGAAACAACACAGAACACGCTCCACAGAGCGATGCTTCCCGGAAGCAACCTCTGAATGCAAACATTTAGTTCAACAAAATCTTATCAGGTAATTTAGTCTCTGTAAATGGGAAAGTAAGAAACCTTAGGGATTCAAGTTTAGCCTACTTGTTTTGACACTTTGACGACAACTTAGTTAGGTTTAAACCAAGCGACATAAAAAAGTAATTGATGCAGGTTATTACACTAAGATAGCATCACACACACGCACACACACACACACACACAAATTACTAATTGCCTGAGCTTGATTAGCCACTCAGTAGGGCATGTCCAACAGAGGAAAGAAAGTAAAGGTAAGCAGTGAAACCAGGCTCATGTATGGACCTGTACAGGTAATGGAATAACCCTGTGCAGAAGAACATAGAGCAAGCCTACTGTACCTCAATAGTCAGAACATCTGAACCTCTGTTATTTTTGGCCTTGATGTTCAGAGAGACACAAAGCATGATCTACTGGGAGGAAAGAACAAATAACATCTATATCTACCTCAATGGTCAGAGAGGTACTTTTGACATTATGTAGAGCTGTCCGTGTTCTGAGGCACAAAGAACGCTGTGCTGTGAGGAGGAACAGAAAGAACACAGAATATCTCCTATCTTCTATTGTTCAGTCGCTATGCAGATCAGCCAAGCGAACCAAGACACAAACAGACTATTTGGAGTTTGGAGAATTTCCATGTTGCCATTCCAAATCTGGAGGTTTATCAGATAAATATTTGATCAGACATCCATTAATTTAGTTGTTATCATGCCTTATGTATAGTCCTCCCTCGTTTAAACCCTCTACCCTGCCCTAAACATACTTTTAAGTTTAGTTGGTATTCAGTGAAATCTCAAACTGCTTGGGATAAACACTTGAACTGTGCAGTCAGCTTTCTTTATTCGCTCTATTCTTCATTGGGCGAGGGTTCATGTTGAGAAAGTCAGTCCCAAATGGCACTCTATTCCCTATGGGCCCTGCTCAAAAGTAGTGCACTATAAAGGGAATAGGGTGCAGTCTCTAGGGCCGTTCAGCAAGATATTCTTCATACAATTAGCTGCAGTAGGCTGGGATCCGAGTCTGTCATAACAATTCAGGGAAACTCTCCCGGTGAACGTGTTTATGTTTGGGTAACATAGCTCTATTTTCTGTCAAAGTGTTTATACGGATAGGTAATGCAGCTCTACTTAATGTCAAAGTGTTTATAAGGATAGGTAATGCAGCTCTCTTTGATGTCAAAGTGTTTATAGTGCTAGGTAACGTAGCTCTATACCAGGAGAAAGTGTTTATAAGGCTAGGTAACGTAGCTATTTCATGTAAATGTGTTTATAGTGCTGGTAACGTACCTCTGCAGGTCAAAGTGTTTAGAAGTTGGTAACGTAGCTCTATTCCAGGTGAAAGTGTTTATAGGGCTGGGTAAAGCAGGCTTTCTCAGGCCCCTGCAGCTGTCTATAATTACAGTCTCCCCTGGTCTGATTGCTTCCCTCTGTTCTAGTAGGTTCAAACCCACTCCCTCCCCTCCTGCTCTGAACGTAGCCTTGTACCCTCTTCCTGAGAATAACCATTAGTCATGTAATCATGTCAGTAATGCATAATGCAGATTCCTTATTGACGTTTTAGAAGGCCAGGGGTTCCGACTCAAAGGCATCTATACAGTACACAAAGCACCAACCAAAATGTAATGTACATCAGTGTCAACCCATCACCCGATGCACACACATACTAAGGGTAGAAATGAAACAGTTTATAAAATAAAACATGTTGGTTTTAATCTCCTCCTGACCCACACCTAACCTGTAAGATGACACAAGAGGAGAGGAGAGGAGAGGAGAGGAGAGGAGAGGAGAGGAGGGGAGGGGAGAGGAGAGGAGAGGAGAGGAGAGGAGAGGAGAGGAGAGGAGAGGAGAGGAGAGGAGAGGAGAGGAGAAGGGCAGGGTTACATCAGCTCCAGCGATACGCCTTGCCTTGGGTTCCTGCTGGTTAATTAGGCTGTGTTGTTTTCCGTGGGCCTGCTAGTCCTGGCCTGCTCTACACCGATGGAGGATAATCTTCCCTTTGACGGGGGGAAGGCAAGCGTGGCAGGTTTAATCACACACACACACACACACACACACACACACACACACACACACACACACACACACCACACACACACACACACACACACATGGGGGAAGGCAAGCGTGGCGAGGTTTAATCAGAGGGCTGAAGTGGGGCGGAAAACACCTGTTCAGTGCACAGGTGTACGCTCCAGCACATGGCATCTCCACCTCATGGCAGCTCTCTCTCGCTTTCCTTCTCCACTGGGCAAAAACTGATTCAATAAACATTGTTTCCACGTAATTTCAACCCAAAGAAATCTATGTGATGATGTTGAGTCAACATAGAAAACGAATTGGATTTGCAAAAGTCATCAACATTAAAGGGCATTTTGTTTAAAAAAATGTACGCAACTTTTTTCCTAAATCCATAGACATGGTGAAATTTTTTGTTGATTTCACGTTGAATTCATGTTATTTGACATCTCAAAGAAATGTAAATCAAAACTTGACGTTGAACTGACGTCTGTGTCTAGTGGGTCTCTGTCATGCTCTGGCTCAATCTCTCAATCTGTCTTTCATGCATCCTCTCCGGCTCACTCTTTTTTAATCTCTCTCTGGCTCTCTCTTTCTTCTGTGCTCTCTGTTTCACCTCAGCTGCTGTTTCTAAACACTCTCATCTGTTTACATCAATACTCTCTCGCTCTTCCTCCTCTCCCCACCCTACCCCATCCACCCCCATCTTCTCCTGAACCTTTTCCCTCATCCCTCTCTCTCTCTGACTAGCTGTCGTCACCGGACCCAGAACCTGGGGCCTCTAGGCCTGCCTGTACAGATGAGATGAGTGCTGAGATCAGACGGCAAGATTAAAGACAATCTTAAGGTACGTCCTAAATAGGGCTCTGGTCAAAAGTAGTGCACTATTTAAGGAAAAGTGTGCCATTTGTGACTCAATCACACACTCCCAGTAAAGATGTCTACCTGCACGTCTCTCCTCTCTCTCTCCCCCTCTCCTCTTTGTCTTCATAGGAAGCAGGCTGTGCGTCTTCCTCGGCACTAAGGGAAGCAGGCTGTGCGTCTTCCTCGGCACTAAGGGAAGCAGGCTGTGCGTCTTCCTCGGCACTAAGGGAAGCAGGCTGTGCGTCTTGCTCGGCACTAAGGGAAGCAGGCTGTGCGTCTTGCTCGGCACTAAGGGAAGCAGGCTGTGCGTCTTGCTCGGCACTGAGGGAAGCAGGCTGTGCGTCTTCCTCGGCACTAAGAGAAGTAGGCTGTGCGTCTTGCTCGGCACTAAGGGAAGCAGGCTGTGCGTCTTCCTCGGCACTAAGGGAAGCAGGCTGTGCGTCTTGCTCGGCACTAAGGGAAGCAGGCTGTGCGTCTTGCTCGGCACTGAGGGAAGCAGGCTGTGCGTCTTGCTCGGCACTAAGGGAAGCAGGCTGTGCGTCTTTCTCGGCACTGAGGGAAGCAGGCTGTGCGTCTTGCTCGGCACTAAGGGAAGCAGGCTGTGCGTCTTGCTCGGCACTAAGGGAAGCAGGCTGTGCGTCTTGCTCGGCACTGAGGGAAGCAGGCTGTGCGTCTTGCTCGGCACTGAGGGAAGCAGGCTGTGCGTCTTGCTCGGCACTGAGGGAAGCAGGCTGTGCGTCTTGCTCGGCACTAAGGGAAGCAGGCTGTGCGTCTTGCTCGGCACTGAGGGAAGCAGGCTGTGCGTCTTGCTCGGCACTAAGGGAAGCAGGCTGTGCGTCTTGCTCGGCACTAAGGGAAGCAGGCTGTGCGTCTTGCTCGGCACTAAGGGAAGCAGGCTGTGCGTCTTGCTCGGCACTAAGGGAAGCAGTGCGCGGCTAATAGGGTTATGGCGTTGCTGATGCATGAACCAGCGTGTCTGGTTCTTGTCAAGACCTTGCCACCAAAGTCAATTTGCTCGGGCCTGAACAGAATGTAATATTTCTGTAATCAGATAAACACGGAAATTACAAAAGTTGGACTGTATTGATATGAAGGGAAATAATTAAACTTGGAGCCAGAAATAATTTCACCCACCGTGCATTACAAAAACCCCCAGTAAAAACCACTGCTCTCTGTCTCTAATCTCCCCCCTGCCTCCCCTCTCCCTCCCCCCTCCAGGGTTTTACAGAGCTGGAAGGAGATAAGGCTGAAACCAGGAGCGGATGAGATTCCATTTATCTGTCTCTGTTTTTCCTCCAGTCCTTTCAGCATGTTATGTTGCTCCTCTCACCCCAGATACACTACACCATCTTCATCATCATCATCATCAGCCCAGATACACTACAACATCTTCATCATCACCCCAGATACACTACATAATCTACATCATCTTCATCATCTACATCATCACCCCAGATACACTACATCATCTTCATCATCTACATCATCACCCCAGATACACTACAACATCTACATCATCTTCATCATCTTCATCATCACCCCAGATACACTACAACATCTTCATCATCAGCCCAGATACACTACAACATCTTCATCATCAGCCAGATACACTACAACATCTACATCATCTTCATCATCTTCATCATCACCCCAGATACACTACACCATCATCATCATCACCCCAGATGCACTACAACCATCTTCATCATCACCCCAGATACACTACACCATCATCATCATCACCCCAGATGCACTACAACATCTTCATCATCACCCCAGATACACTTCACCATCATCATCATCACCCCAGATACACTACAACACCATCTTCATCATCTTCATCATCAACCCAGATACACTACAACATCTTCATCATCACCCCAGATACTCTACTACAACATCATCATCATCACCCCAGATACACTACAACATCATCATCATCACCCCAGATGCACTACAACACTATCTTCATCATCTTCATCATCACCCCAGATACCCTACAACATCATCATCATCACCCCAGATGCACTACAACACCATCTTCATCATCTTCATCATCTTCATCATCACCCCAGATACACTACAACATCAACATCAGCAGCAGCCCCATCCAAGATGTCCGACGTTGTTGATCATGATCTTATTTTGAGGTGAGGTTGAAGGTCAGTAAGGACAAGACAGGGAAAGCAAAGCTCCGGTCATGGAAATGTAGCATACACAGGACGAAGGGTATAAAAACCATATCAGATAAACAACAGCTAACGAAACCACCTTGTTCTCTAAAACAGAAGCCACAGGTTTGTACTAACATATGTCTGTGGTAATGAATTAGGTTGTTACCTTAGAGAGAGAGAGAGAGAGAGAAAGAGAGAGAGAAAGAGAGAGAGAGAGAGAGAGAGAGAGAATGGTAGGTGGGAGATGTGTAGTGAACCTCCCTGTGTGGCTGGGTAACCCTGTATAAGGTTGTTAACTGTGACATTTCCCAAATGAAGCCAGACCAAGCCACGTTAATGGGACTTATTGAATCTCGTCGGGGGGAGATTGAACCCACCTGGGTCACTACTGCTGCTACCACCACCACCACACCTCTTTCACTGTGTGTGTGTGTGTGTGTGTGTGTGTGTGTGTGTGTGTGTGTGTGTGTGTGTGTGTGTGTGTGTGTGTGTGTGTGTGTGTGTGTGTGTGTGTGTGTAATTGTAAAATATGTGTGCGTTTCTCTCACAAAATTGGCCTTTAGAAAAGGAACCATTGAACATTGAGAAAAGGCACAGCACACAGAACTCAACATGTTTGGTTGTGACCTGTTGTCTTCATCTGAAGGTGACCTCAGGCAATCTAGCGAACCTCAACCGCACATGATAGCTACGTTCCTGTGTGTTTAATGGAGACTAAACGTTGTGGGATTCAAACACAATACACCTTGATCATCCACCAAGAAAAAATAGGAATGTATCGTCCTCTGAATGAGCGATCCCTCTCCGCTCTGTAATTATTTCACTTCCATTTTAGGTTAATTACTGTCATTAGTAATATGTGTTCTAAGCGAGCGTGATCATTTAGAGAGAAGGGAGATGGAGATTTTTATTAAAGCACAGATGAGCCTTTTTGGAAATTAACAGATAATTTGGCTTTGGGGGGAAATCGGATAGAAAACAGAAGGGAAAGAGCTGAGTGGGGAACAATTATTTAAATGATGTGATGAACACAGATGCTGCAATTTATATTTAGTTAGTTACAGTAGCTAGCTGCTGCCCTACCAGTTACTGTGATTTAGTTCATTACAGTAGCTAGCTGTTGCCCTACCAGTTACTGTGATTTAGTTCATTATAGTAGCTAGCTGCTGCCCTACCAGTTACTGTGATTTAGTTCATTACAGTAGCTAGCTGCTGCCCTACCAGTTACTGTGATTTAGTTCATTACAGTAGCTAGCTGCTGCCCTACCAGTTACTGTGATTTAGTTCATTACAGTAGCTAGCTGTTGCCCTACCAGTTACTGTGATTTAGTTCATTACAGTAGCTAGCTGCTGCCCTACCAGTTACTGTGATTTAGTTCATTACAGTAGCTAGCTGCTGCCCTACCAGTTACTGTGATTTAGTTCATTACAGTAGCTAGCTTGCTGCCCTACCAGTTACTGTGATTTAGTTCATTACAGTAGCTAGCTGCTGCCCTACCAGTTACTGTGATTTAGTTAGCTACAGTAGCTAGCTGCTGCCCTACCAGTTACTGTGATTTAGTTAGTTACAGTAGCTAGCTGCTGCCCTACCAGTTACTGTGATTTAGTTAGCTACAGTAGCTAGCTGCTGCCCTACCAGTTACTGTGATTTAGTTCATTACAGTAGCTAGCTGCTGCCCTACCAGTTACTGTGATTTAGTTCATTACAGTAGCTAGCTGCTGCCCTACCAGTTACTGTGATTTAGTTCATTACAGTAGCTAGCTTGCTGCCCTACCAGTTACTGTGATTTAGTTCATTACAGTAGCTAGCTGCTGCCCTACCAGTTACTGTGATTTAGTTAGCTACAGTAGCTAGCTGCTGCCCTACCAGTTACTGGGATTTAGTTCATTACAGTAGCTAGCTGCTGCCCTACCGGTTACTGTGATTTAGTTAGCTACAGTAGCTAGCTGCTGCCCTACCAGTTACTGTGATTTAGTTAGTTACAGTAGCTAGCTGCCGCCCTACCGGTTACTGTGATTTAGTTCATTACAGTAGCTAGCTGCTGCCCTACCAGTTACTGTGATTTAGTTCATTACAGTAGCTAGCTGCTGCCCTACCAGTTACTGTGATTTAGTTCATTACAGTAGCTAGCTGCTGCCCTACCAGTTACTGTGATTTAGTTAGTTACAGTAGCTAGCTGCTGCCCTACCAGTTACTGTGAATTAGTTAGCTACAGTAGCTAGCTGCTGCCCTACCAGTTACTGTGATTTAGTTCATTACAGTAGCTAGCTGCTGCCCTACCAGTTCCTGTGATTTAGTTCATTACAGTAGCTAGCTGCTGCCCTACCAGTTACTGTGATTTAGTTCATTACAGTAGCTAGCTGCTGCCCTACCAGTTAGTGTGATTTAGTTAGCTACAGTAGCTAGCTGCTGCACTACCAGTTACTGTGATTTAGTTCATTACAGTAGCTAGCTGCTGCCCTACCAGTTACTGTGATTTAGTTAGTTACAGTAGCTAGCTGCTGCCCTACCAGTTACTGTGATTTAGTTAATTACAGTAGCTAGCTGCTGCCCTACCAGTTACTGTGATTTAGTTCATTACAGTAGCTAGCTGCTGCCCTACCAGTTACTGTGATTTAATTAGCTACAGTAGCTAGCTGCTGCCCTACCAGTTACTGTGATTTAGTTCATTACAGTAGCTAGCTGCTGCCCTACCAGTTACTGTGATTTAGTTAGTTACAGTAGCTAGCTGCTGCCCTACCAGTTACTGTGATTTAGTTCATTACAGTAGCTAGCTGCTGCCCTACCAGTTACTGTGATTTAGTTAGTTACAGTAGCTAGCTGCTGACCTACCAGTTACTGTGATTTAGTTAGCTACAGTAGCTAGCTGCTGACCTACCAGTTACTGTGATTTAGTTCATTACAGTAGCTAGCTGCTGCCCTACCGGTTACTGTGAGGTAGGAGTTAACACTGTCTGAACACGTACCTGGAGCCAGGAGGAGTAAGAGTACTTCACAACTTCAACATGGTCTCATTAGAATACATCCCTTTTTGTAGTTACCATTGGCTGACAGCTTACCTATATGTTCCTATGAGGTATTGGTTTCAGAAATGATGATTTAAGTGACTGAGATACAGATGCAACAAATGCATAATTGCATTACGTATGTTGTTCACTACATCCATGAGCATTCTGACAACTCAAGAAGAGTCTCGTTTTGAATGAACAACACATTGGGAAAGCTGATTCATTAATTGAATACGGAAAACCTCCAGTATTAATGGCCTTTTGCACTTCCAATCCCTAGTGTGTCTGAGCCTGTGTTTTACTCTCTGGACCATCAGGCTGCAAGCAGTGCAGACACATTACAAAACATCATTAACCACAGCTCTCATTGACAATGCACGGGAGCCCTACCATTGGCAATGCACGGCAGCCCTACCATTGACAATGCACGGCAGCCCCACCATTGGCAATGCACGGCAGCCCTACCATTGGCAATACACGGCAGCCCTACCATTGACAATGCACGGCAGCCCTACCATTGACAATGCACGGCAGCCCTACCATTGGCAACGCACGGCAGCCCTACCATTGTGCAATGCACGGCAGCCCTACCATTGACAATGCACGGCAGCCCTACCATTGGCAATGCACGGCAGCCCTACCATTGACAATGCACGGCAGCCCTACCATTGGCAATGCACGGCAGCCCTACCATTGGCAACGCACGGCAGCCCTACCATTGTGCAATGCACGGCAGCCCTACCATTGTGCAATGCACGGCAGCCCTACCATTGTGCAATGCACGGCAGCCCTACCATTGGCAATGCACGGCAGCCCTACCATTGTGCAATGCACGGCAGCCCTACCATTGTGCAATGGAGTGAGAATCAAAAAGTGAGAAAGAGATAAAGGGTCCCGTGGAGGGAGGGTCCCGAGGAGGGAGGGAGAGATGGATGGAGAGCGGTTGGGAGGGGATGAAAGGGTGTTTGGTTCTCCTCTTTTCTCCTCTCTGGTGCAGCGCAGCGTTAGGAAAAGCTTGTTAAAATCCTAATAGTAGCTATCAAAGACTATTGATTACCTTTCCCGCCCTGTTTGGGTGACAAAGTGAGCATTAGCTGCAGAGCACTGTGGGCGCTGGGCTTCTTAAGACATGTTTCATGAATGGCTGCCCTTTCCCCGCAAGGCAGAGGAGGAGGGGACACACACATAGACACACACACGGACACACACGGACACACACATGGACACACACAGACACACACACGGACACACACGGACACACACACACAGACACACACACAGACACACACACGGACACACACGGACACACACATGGACACAGACACACAAACGCAACCACACACTCTGCGGTAAGCAAACCCTTCAACTACATGCACAGCGGTAAGCAAACCCTTCAACCACACACACAGCGGTAAGCAAACCCTTCAACCACACACACAGCGGTAAGCAAACCTTTCAACCACACACACAGCGGTAAGCAAACCCTTCAACCACACACACAGCGGTAAGCAAACCCTTCAACCACACACACAGCGGTAAGCAAACCCTTCAACCACACACACAGCGGTAAGCAAACCCTTCAACCACACACACAGCGGTAAGCAAACCCTTCAACCACACACACAGCGGTAAGCAAACCCTTCAACCACACACACAGCGGTAAGCAAACCCTTCAACCACACACACAGCGGTAAGCAAACCCTTCAACCACACACACAGCAGTAAGCAAACCCTTCAACCACACACACAGCGGTAAGCAAACCCTTCAACCACACACACAGCGGTAAGCAAACCCTTCAACCACACACACAGCGGTAAGCAAACCCTTCAACTACACACACAGCGGTAAGCAAACCCTTCAACTACACACACAGCGGTAAGCAAACCCTTCAACTACACACACAGCGGTAAGCAAACCCTTCACACTTCCCACTCACCACCATCCATCAATCTACCCATCCATCCACCCATCTAATCATCCTTACCTCTATACGTACCTCCATCCATCCATCTACCCATCTACCCATCCATACACCCATCTACACACCCATCCATTCACCCATCCATCCATACACCCACCTACACACCCATCCATTCACCCATCCATCCACCCATCCATCCACCCATCCATCCATACACCCATCTACACACCCATCCACCCACCCATCCATCCACCCATCTACACACCCATCCACCCACCCATCCATACACCCATCCATCCACCCATCCATCCATCTACCCATCCATCCATACACCCATCTACACACCCATCCATTCACCCATACACCCATCCATCCACCCATCCATCCACCCATCCATCCATCCACCCATCCATCCACCCATCCATTCACCCATCCATCCATACACCCATCTACACACCCATCCATCCATCCATCCACCCATCCATCCACCCATCCATCCACCCACCCATCCATCCATCCATCCATCCATCCATCCATCCATCCACACACCCATCCATCCATCCACCCATCCATCCATCCATCCACCCACCCATCCATCCATCCACCCATCCATCCACCCATCCATCCATCTACCCATCCATCCATACACCCATCTACACACCCATCCATTCACCCATACACCCATCTACACACCCATCCATCCACCCATCCATCCACCCATCCATCCATCCATCCACCCATCCATCCATCCATCCATCCATCCATCCATCCATCCATCCATCCACCCATCCATTCACCCATCCATCCATACACCCATCTACACACCCATCCATCCACCCATCCATCCATCCACCCATCCATCCATCCACCCATCCATCCATCCATCCACCCATCCATCCACCCATTGGCCCCAGCAGCAGCAGAAGATAATGCATTTTACAGCCACGGATCAAACCCTGAGCCTTAGGGCCTGCTGGTCTGGCTGTAGCTGCAGTGGTAGCTAGTGAAACACTCTCTGATGTTGGTTAAGAGAGGGAGGGAGGGAGGGGGGAGGGAGGGAGGGAGGGAGGGAGGGAGGGAGATGGAGGAAGGGGCGAGGGAGAGAAGGAGATGGAGGAAGGAGGGATGGAGAGAAGATGGAGGGAGGGAGGGAGGGGGAGAGAGAAGGAGATGGAAGGAGGGATGGAGAGAAGGAGAAAGGGGAGAGGGAGAGAAGGAGATGGAGGAAGGGAGGGAAGGCGGGATGGAGAGAAGAAGATGGAGGAAGGAAGGGAGGGAAGGGGGAGGGTGGGAGGGAAGGAAGGGTGGGTGGGTTCGGTGTTTGGGAGGGCGTTGAGGATTAGAGTTTTAGCATGCTGCCGTCTCAGTAGAGGTAATGGTACTCACAGATCACAGCAATACACCCTACAGGCACAATGCAATGCACAGAGGTGACGCCACAAACACACACACACGTAAGCGTACAGACACATATACACAAAAACACACACTAACAAAGACACACACACCATCCCTCCAGACACAAGCACTGCTGCAACCTAATTATGAGAACAATTAAATCTGGAACGCTGAGAGGAGAATCAGAGGGCCCGTGTGTGTGTGTGTGTGTGTGTGTGTGTGTGTGTGTGTGTGTGTGTGTGTGTGTGTGTGTGTGTGTGTGTGTGTGTGTGTGTGTGTGTGTGTGTGTGTGTGTGTGTGTGGGTGTGTGTGTGTGTGTGTCCAGCATAAAAGTATCAGATATCAGATATACATAGATTCAAAGGTAGCAAGCTTGATAGATTCACGTATCAAACCACTGTACAGCCATTTTGAAGAAAACAAAGCTATAGAATGAAGACTAGCACATGTATACTGTACAACCCAAGTCATACTGTACAACCCCCGTCATACTGTACAGCCCCAGTCATACTGTACAACCCCAGCCGTACTGTACAACCCCAGTCATACTGTACAGCCTCAGTCATACTGTACAGCCCCAGTCATACTGTACAACCCCAGTCATACTGTACAGCCCCAGTCATACTGTACAGCCCCAGTCATACTGTACAACCCCAGTCATACTGTACAGCCCCAGTCATACTGTACAACCCCAGTCATACTGTACAGCCCCAGTCATACTGTACAACCCCAGTCATACTGTATAACCCCAGCCATACTGTACAACCCCAGTCATACTGTACAGCCCCAGTCATACTGTACAGCCCCAGTCATACAGTACAACCCCAGTAATACTGTATAACCCCAGCCATACCGTACAACCCCAGTCATACCGTATAACCCCAGCCATACCGTACAACCCCAGCCATACTGTACAACCCCAGTCATACTGTACAACCCCAGTCATACTGTACAACCCCAGTCATACTGTACAGCCCCAGTCATACAGTACAACCCCAGCCATACAGTACAACCCCAGTCATACTGTATAACCCCAGCCATACCGTACAACCCCAGTAATACCGTATAACCCCAGCCATACCGTACAACCCCAGCCATACTGTACAACCCCAGTCATACTGTACAACCCCAGTCATACCGTATAACCCCAGCCATACCGTACAACCCCAGCCATACTGTACAACCCCAGTCATACTGTACAACCCCAGTCATACCGTACAACCCCAGCCATACCGTACAACCCCAGTCATACCGTACAACCCCAGTCATACTGTATAACCCTAGCCATACTGTACAACCCCAGTCATACTGTACAACCCCAGTCATACTGTACAGCCCCAGTCATACTGTACAGCCCCAGCCATACAGTACAACCCCAGTTATACTGTATAACCCCAGCCATACCGTACAACCCCAGTCATACTGTACAACCCCAGTCATACTGTATAACCCCAGTCATACTGTACAACCCCAGCCATACCGTACAACCCCAGTCATACTGTATAACCCCAGCCATACTGTACAATCCCAGTCATACTGTATAACCCCAGTCATGTACAGCCCCAGTCATACAGTACAACCCCAGCCATACAGTACAACCCCAGTCACACTGTATAACCCCAGCCATACCGTACAACCCCAGTCATACTGTACAACCCCAGCCATACTGTACAACCCCAGTCATACTGTACAACCCCAGCCATACAGTACAACCCCAGCCATACTGTACAACCCCAGTCATACTGTACAACCCCAGTCATACTGTACAATCCCAGCCGTACTGTACAACCCCAGCTGTACTGTACAACCCCAGCCATACAGTACAACCCCAGCAATACTGTACAACTTCAGCCGTACCGTACAACCCCAGCCATACTGTACAACCCCAGTCATACTGTACAACCCCAGTCATACTGTACAATATTTCATATTTCTTTGTGTTTAGTTCCATTGGACCTTGTGGTCTCTTTGCTGGCAGCACAAACATTACTTGGAAACCAGAACACAAGAAGAGAGCATGAAGGATGGAATATTAAACAGAAGAAGAGCAGACGTTGAAATATACCTGCTGGCTCAATACCCAGTCTCCATATGCCCCGCTCTCCCTCACTGCTGCCTGGACAGCCTGCCTGCCTGCCCTCCCAGGCCCACACACCAAGATACACACACACACACACACACACACACACACACACACACACACACACACACACACACACACACACACACACACACACACCAAGACACACACACACACAAAGACACACACGCCAAGACACACAAACACCAAGACACACACACACACACACCAAGACACACACACAAAGACACACACACAAAGACACACACACACACAAAGACACACACACCAAGACACACACACACACACACACACACACACCAAGAAAGCGAGACCGACAGCGAGATACACACAGACCAATACACACCGTCACACACACAAACACAGCCCAACACACCCTTCACACACACACGCACGCTTCACTGGGGACATGCCAGCAAGAGTAATCCTGGCCTAGTTTCCCTGCCCCAAGCAAAATACAGTCAACACCACATACCATGGAGGTGAGGGATGGGAAGTGGAAGGGAGGGGAGGAGGAAGGGAGGAAGAGGGAGAAGGGGTAAAGAGAGAGGGAGACGGGGGAGAGAGAGGGAGAAGGGGGAGAGAGAGGGAGAAGGGGAGAGAGAGAGGGAGAAGGGGTAAAGAGAGAGGGAGAAGGGGAGAGCGAGAGGGAGAAGGGCAGAGAGAGAGGGAGAAGGGGGAGAGAGGGAGAAGGGGAGAGAGAGAGGGAGAAGGGGGGAGAGAGGGGGAAAAGTGGGAGAGAGAGGGAGAAGGGGGGAGAGAGAGGGAGAAGGGGAGAGAGAGAGAGGGAGAAGGGGAGAGAGAGGGCGAATGGGGGAGAGAGGGGGAAAAGGGGGAGAGAGAGGGAGAAGGGGGGAGAGAGAGGGAGAAGGGGAGAGAGAGGGGGAAAAGTGGGAGAGAGAGGGAAAAGGGGAGAGCAAGAGGGAGAAGGGCAGAGAGAGAGGGAGAAGGGGGGAGAGAGGGGGAAAAGGAGAGAGAGGGAGAAGGGGAGAGAGAAAGGGAGAAGGGGAGAGAGAGGGAGAATGGGGGAGAGAGGGAGAAAAGAGGGAGAGGGGGAGAGAGAGGGAGGGGGGAGAGAGAGAAAGGGAGAAAGGCGGGGAGAGAAGAGGAGAAGAGGGAAGAGAAGAGGAGAGTTGTCTGTAGCTTCCCTGTCTGACACATCTGTAGTCTACCACTGGAGATCTAACCTGTCTGATAAGTCTGTATTCTACCACTGGAGATCTGACCTGTCTGACACGTCTGTATTCTACCACTGGAGATCTGACCTGTCTGATACGTCTGTAGTCTACTACTGGAGATCTGACCTGTCTGATACGTCTGTATTCTACTACTGGAGATCTGACCTGTCTGATACGTCTGTAGTCTACTACTGGAGATCTGACCTGTCTGATACGTCTGTATTCTACCACTGGAGATCTGACCTGTCTGATATGTCTGTATTCTACCACTGGAGATCTGACCTGTCTGATACGTCTGTATTCTACTACTGGAGATCTGACCTGTCTGATACGTCTGTAGTCTACTACTGGAGATCTGACCTGTCTGATACGTCTGTATTCTACCACTGGAGATCTGACCTGTCTGATACGTCTGTATTCTACCACTGGAGATCTGACCTGTCTGATACGTCTGTATTCTACCACTGGAGATCTGACCTGTCTGATACGTCTGTATTCTACTACTGGAGATCTGGCCTGTCTGATACGTCTGTATTCTACTACTGGAGATCTGACCTGTCTGATACGTCTGTATTCTACTACTGGAGATCTGACCTGTCTGATACGTCTGTATTCTACCACTGGAGATCTGACCTGTCTGATACGTCTGTATTCTACTAATGGAGATCTGACCTGTCTGATACGTCTGTAGCCTACTACTGGAGATCTGTAGAGCACTACTTAGTGAATAGGGTGCCATTTTGGATGCATCAATGAGTGAATGAGCTCAACAGTCTCTGTCCAGCCAGTCATGTAGGCCTGGCATTTGATTATTTATTTACATTTTCCAGGTATCATTTTTCATTCTGTCAGTAAGAAGCACGCAGTATGAAAATATTCCACGGAGAGATTCAGGTCTCTGGGAGCAAGCCACACACACACACACACACACACACACACACACACACACACACACACACACACACACACACACACACACACACACACACACACACACACACACACACAAAGGGACACACACGCGGAGTGACACACACACACGGAGTGAGACACACACACACGGGTTCACACACACAGGTTCACAAACACACACACACACACAGACAGACACACACACGGAAACACACACAGGGACACACACACGGAGTGAGACACAGGCATGCACACACACACACACACACACACACACACACACACACACACACACACACACACACACACACACACACACACACACACACATGGAAACACACACAGGGACACACACACAGCGAGCCACAGGAAACCTGACGTCTCAGTAAGCAGTACTAATGGTCTTATTGGGAGAAGAACAGCAGCAGCTCACTGACAGGAATACTGTACTGTACTGTACTGTACACACACACACACACACCTATATGTACTGTACACACACACACACACACACCTGTATGTACTGTACTGTACTGTACACACACACACACACACACGTATGTACTGTACACACACACACACACCACCTGTATGTACTGTACTGTACTGTACACACACACACACACCTGTATGTACTGTACTGTACTGTACACACACACACACGTATGTACTGTACTGTACACACACACACACCTGTATGTACTGTACTGTACTGTACTGTACTGTACTGTACTGTACTGTACTGTACTGTACTGTACTGTACACACACACCTGTATATACTGTACTGTACACACACACACACACACACACACACACACACACACACACACACACACACACACACACACACACACACCTGTATGTACTGTACTGTACACAAAGACACACCTGTATGTACTGTACTGCCTGGTTTCCATTACAACACACACACACAGGCCCCAATTCTCTCCTCTCAAAACAACCCCAAAAAACTACTTTATATGAAATGTTGCCGTCTGTATCCTCTTGAATCCTCTCATATGCTTTTTCCATTCTGAAACCTGACATGAAAACGACCTGCTGTAGGTTATAACCCTCAGAGTGGTGCTCTGACTGTCTTCATAGCTCCTGTATGTAACCTAGCCACATCTAGACATTCAGAGTTTACTATAGCCTGCCTGGACTACCAGGTATTGGTTCCAAAGGCAAGTTCAATCAAGCACAGATCAAATATTGTAAAATATCAGTACTTAAACCCAGGTCTGCTGCTCACCGCTGGATCTCGTGGTGGAACATGCTCGGCCTGATTAGAAGCAGCACCATTGATTTTCAATGGAACCCACAGTGGGTGTTCATCATTTTCACATCTCAGAAACATATACCACATATAACCAAACCACCATTTAAAAAGTAAAAAGAGAGAGAAAGAGATATCCTGTATTAGGGAATTAATGATTACAGTCAAAAGGACTAGTGACAAGAGAAGGGACAGGAGTTAAGGCCCATCAGAAGACAGTGTGGGATTCCATCTACACTAGCTACATAATTGACATGGATAACTACAGAACACAGTTCAGGGAAATACTATCATAGTAGTGGTAGTTTAACTACAGAACACAGTTCAGATCAGGGAAATACTATCATAGTAGTGGTAGTTTAACTACAGAACACAGTTCAGGGAAATACTATCATAGTAGTGGTAGTTTAACTACAGAACACAGATCAGGGAAATACTATCATAGTAGTAGTAGTTTAACTACAGAACACAGATCAGGGAAATACTATCATAGTAGTGGTAGTTTAACTACAGAACACAGATCAGGGAAATACTATCATAGTAGTGGTAGTTTAACTACAGAACACAGATCAGATCAGGGAAATACTATCATAGTAGTGGTAGTTTAACTACAGAGCACAGATCAGGGAAGTCATATCCTAGTGGTAGTTTAACTACAGAACACAGTTCAGGGAAATAATATCATATTGACCTGATAGAAATCCTTAAGTACTTTTGTCTGTCTGAGTCTACAGAGACTCACAGACCTCTCCGTGCCATCATCTTTATGTGTGACTTCCCCTGAAATAATCATCCGATTCCATAATCACAGAGAGAGAGAGAAGAGAGAGAGAGAGTAATTATCATTTTTTTCTTCTTTTGAATCAGTATAATCTTTAGGGGTGTGACACTGGCACCTTTCATGTGTATGCCTCTCCCTCTCTCTTTTATTCAGAAATTGTATGATTTGAAAACGAAACTCAACTGCTTCATGAGTGGACAGAATAAAATGTGAAAAAAGGGGAGGGTGGGAGAGTTATGTAAATGTTGTTAGGCATCTCCTCTCCTGGATTACAATATTAATATGAATATTCATATTTGGACTGTGGCCTGTGTGAAAGACAATGGGGAGTCTTAGACCCATGAGGAGTGAGCTGGAGGTTTTCCTCTCCACTGTATTCAGCTCTGTCCTGTTACAAAGACCGCGATTTTACGCTGAGACCTAGATAGGGACTGTTTGGGGACGGCATGGAGCGAGGGCGAAGCGCGGGGCGAATCACCCCCCTGAGTGCCCATCAATACACACAGACAGGAAGTAGTCCCGTCCCCACGGTGATTCCCATAGATTCCTCTGATTCCATTGGACCGTTGGTTAGTTACGCATTCATTGAAGATCTAAAGATCCACCATGCTTTGCTACTGGGACATTGAGACACACAATAATAAAAAGGCTGGGTATGAGATGACAGAGAAAGTCGGGAGCAAAATAAGTAAATAAATTCAGATTTCGTTCACCAGTCACAATATATGCCGGAGATAACGGTGGGGTTGACCTTTTTAGACGCTGAGAAATTGTCTGTATGATCCAAAAAACACAGAAAACAAAGAAGAAATAAATGAAAACAAAAGAAATAAAGTGAAAGAGGGTCCCTCAAAGGTTAATGCCTTACAAGCCAGATTACAGCCCCTCTTCTATCATCCCTTCTTTTTTTTCTTTTTTTTTTAATGTCCAGCCATAAAGACAGGGTTTTATGTGCACTCCAATGGCTGGAGCTCATAGTACATGCATGTGAATGAGAGCAATCCACAGGAGAGCAATAGAGAGGGAGGGGGGCAGAGAGAGAGACACAGACAGACAGACAGACAGACAGACAGACAGACAGACAGACAGACAGACAGACAGACAGACAGACAGACAGACAGACAGACAGACAGACAGACAGACAGACAGACAGACAGACAGACAGACAGACAGACAGACAGACAGACAGACAGACAGACAGACAGACAGACAGAAAAATATTGACTTAAAATAGAGAAAAGCAATCTGGGCTACTAATCACAGAATCTTAGACGTTGGACTTACGATGCATGAGAGTCCTCAAACCCGACCCATCTGAAAATACCATTATAAAGAGCTGATTTAGGATCAGTTTTGCCTTTTAGATTGTAGTAAATAAGATTATATGGACAGGGAGGACCTGGTTCTAGATCAGCACTCCTACTCTGAGACGCTTTATGAACAAGGGCCCAGGCCTGGCTCTGGATCTGACCAGGCTACTGGGCTTTGCTACCACTGCTGTGGTCCAACACAGTGCTCTTTTCAAGAGGAGATGATGTCCCTTTAGAGTTGGATGGAAATAGAAACTGGTGGGGGGCTCGAAAGCTCAAACATTGGCAGGTATCAGAGAGAAGAGAAAGGTGGGGGAGAGGGGGTTAGGAGAAGAGGGAGATAAAGAGACAGAGAGAGAGAGAGAGAAAGAGAAAGAGAGAGAGAGAGGAGGGGAGATGGAAGAGATGGGGAGAGAGACGGAGAAGGGAATTAAAAGAGAGATCTGAGTGTAAACCTCCAGGTTCCCACCCAGTAGTTACAATGAGAGAGGTGCAGTGCACCATGGGTAGCAGCCATGGATGGAGGGATGGAGGGAAGAAGAGATGAAGGGATGAATGGATGGGGGAATGAAGGGATGGAGGGAATAAGGGATGGGAGGAAGGAGAGATGAAGGAATGAAGGGGTGTAGGGAATAAGGGATGGAGGGATGGAAGGAAGGAGAGATGGAGGGATTGAGGGAATAAGGGATGGAGGGAAGGAGAAAAAAGAGAGTAGGAGTCAGGAGTATTAATATTAATTGAAGGTGAATCATCATCAAGCCCCGGAGCCTTCAGGTCTGCTCTGTCTCAGACAGCTGTGTGTGTGTGTGTGTTAAAGTGCATGCCTGCGAGTGTCAATGCTATGTGTGTGTGTGTGCGCGTCCATGTGTACAGCTGTTGGCCCTGGATATGGATGTGAGAGGCTGGGCTCCTGCCCAGAGTACCCAGGCGTGAGCTGTTCTGGCTGGGGAGAGGCACGGCAGGGTCCAGGCCAGGTGTGAGAGCTGGCCCAGGCTGGATGGTTGGAGGATGGGGGAAGACACACTACGGGGGGAGTTTTTCAGATGTGTGGGGGGGGGTGCTGGAGCTGAGAGAAAGAGAGGGTCAGGGAGGAAATACTGATGGAAAGGGGTGTGGAGTGGGATATGACCTTATTTCAGCTGCTGGCATCTAATTATGCTAACAACTAATATTTCTGTATCATTTAACATTTGTGGATCATTTTATCTCCTAAAATACATCGATCTGGACTGTATGTTTTGAATGTATGATGTACTTCACCTAATACCCTTCTAGGTTTCAGAAAGGAGAGGTTTTTTTACCAAGTCACCTGGCTGTCCCATTGTGTGACAGCACAGCCAGGTCAAAATATATCTGAAAGTATACTACAATTCATTTGAATCCCTTCAGCAGTAGGCCAATAGGAGGCTGCTGAGAGGAGGACGGCTCATAATAACGACCGAAACGGAGCTAATGGATTGGTGTTTGATGTATTTGATACCATTCCACCGATTCCGCTCCAGCCATTACCACGAGCCCATTCACCCCAATTAAGGTGCCACAAACCTCCTGTGGAATATCCCCCCCAGCATTCTACCTCCCCAGTATCTGTGTCAGTCATTTTGTTCAATCATGTGACAGGAAGGGAGAGTGGCATATTAGTGGGGAGGGGGAGCAGCCATACGGTGAGCCCACATCTGTTCTTCTGACTGAATTACCATTCCTGGCCCGTGATCAAAACCTAATCTACCCAAGGTAGTAACTGACCTACCCAGTAACACACCTAGTAACTGACCTACCCAGTAATACATCTGGTAACTGACCTACCCAGTAGTACCACTGGTAACTAACCTACCCAGTAATACCACTGGTAACTGACCTACCCAGTAGTACCACTGGTAACTGACCTACCCAGTAGTACCACTGGTAACTGACCTACCCAGTAGTACCAGTCCACTG
Organism: Salmo salar; assembly: GCF_965601325.2. Lineage (NCBI taxonomy): Eukaryota > Metazoa > Chordata > Actinopteri > Salmoniformes > Salmonidae > Salmo > Salmo salar. The sequence continues at coordinate 108,669,635 of NC_138291.1, read as the reverse complement.
GTAACTGACCTACCTAGTAGTACAACTGGTAACTGACCTACCCAGTTATACCACTGGTAACTGACCTACCCAGTAGTACTACTGGTAACTGACCTACCCAGTAGCACTGCTGGTAACTGACCTACCCAGTAATACCACTGGTAACTGACCTACCCAGTAGTACCGCTGGTAACTGACCTACCCAGTAGCACTGCTGGTAACTGACCTACCCAGTAATACCACTGGTAACTGACCTACCCAGTAGCACTGCTGGTAACTGACCTACCCAGTAATACCACTGGTAACTGACCTACCCAGTAATACCGCTGGTAACTGACCTACCCAGTAATACCACTGGTAACTGACCTACCCAGTAATACCACTGGTAACTGACCTACCCAGTAGTACCGCTGGTAACTGACCTACCCAGTAATACCACTGGTAACTGACCTACCCAGTAATACCACTGGTAACTGACCTACCCAGTAATACCACTGGTAACTGACCTACCCAGTAGTACCACTGGTAACTGACCGACCCAGTAATACCACCGGTAACTGACCTACCCAGTAATACCACTGGTAACTGACCTACCCAGTAGTACCACTGGTAACTGACCTACCCAGTAGTTCTACTGGTAACTGACCTACCCAGTAGTACCACTGGTAACTGACCTACCCAGCAGTACTACTGGTAACTGACCTACCCAGTAATACCACTGGTAACTGATCTACCCAGTAGTACTACTGGTAACTGACCTACCCTGTAGTACTACTGGTAACTGACCTACCCAGTAGTACTACTGGTAACTGACCTACCCAGTCACAATACCGGCAGGTCAGTCATACTGTGAAACACTGTCATTCCACTATTACTGAAGATATATTATGGACATTTTCTGATATTACAAAGCAATTTGTGAAGCACCTTTAATTCCCACAACAAACCAAACAGATGTGGATTTATTCACAGCCGTTGAGCAGATCTCACATGTCCAAGGAGTCAACCTTAAACATGACATCAGTTATTTTCTCACACTCTCCTTTCTTGTTCTACACATCAGCCCTACATTGTAGTACTACCCTACCACTCTCTACCCTCACCCCTACATTCTAGTACTACACTACCACTCTCCACCCTCACCCCTACATTCTTGTACTACACTGCCACTCTCCACCCTGACCCCTACATTCTAGTACTACACTACCACTCTCCCCTCACCCCTACATTCTAGTACTACACTACCACTCTCTCCCCTCACCCCTACATTCTACTACTACACTACCACTCTCCCCCCTCACCCCTACATTCTACTACTACACTACCACTCTCCCCCCTTACCCCTACATTCTAGTACTACACTACCACTCTCCCCCCTCACCCCTACATTCTAGTACTACACTACCACTCTCCCCCCTCACCCCTACATTCTAGTACTACACTACCACTCTCCCCCCTCACCCCTACATTCTAGTACTACACTACCACTCTCGCCCCTCACCCCTACATTGTAGTACTACACTACCACTCTCCCCACTCACCCCTACATTCTACTACTACACTACCACTCTCCCCCCTCACCCCTACATTCTAGTACTACACTACCACTCTCCCCCCTCACCCCTACATTCTAGTACTACACTACCACTCTCCCCCCTCACCCCTACATTCTACTACTACACTACCACTCTCCCCCCTCACCCCTACATTCTACTACTACACTACCACTCTCCACCCTCTCCCCTACATTCTAGTACTACACTACCACACTCCCCTCACCCCTACATACTACTACACTACCACTCTCCCCCCTCACCCATACATTCTAGTACTACACTAACACTTTCCCCTCACCCCTACATTCTAGTACTACACTACCACTCTCCCCGCTCACCCCTACTGTCACGGGCGTCGTAAGGATTGGACCAAAATGCAGCGAGGATGTGAATGCTCATTTTCTTCTTTATTAAATAAATGAACACTGAACAAAAAGAATGACAAAAACAGTCCTGTCAGGCACACAGCTAAACAAGAAACAACTACCCACAAAACCATAGAAAAACACCCCTACTAAATAGGACCTTCAATTAGAGGCAACGAGGAACAGCTGCCTCCAATTGAAGGTCAAAACAATAAACTAAACATAGAAATAGAATAACTAGAAAATAGAACATAGAAATACAAAACATAGAACACTACCCAAAAACCCTGACAACACGATACAAACACACCCCTACCACTCTCTCCCCTCACCCCTACATTCTAGTACTACACTACCACTCTCCCCCCTCACCCTTACATTCTAGTACTACACTACCACTCTCCCCCTCACCCCTACATTCTAGTACTACACTACCACTCTCCCCCCTCACCCCTACATTCTAGTACTACACTAACACTCTCCACCCACCCCATCCTACTTCTTGTCATCCTTATTGCTCTAAATCCTCCATCTGCACCTCCCTCCCCCTTTCTTTCTCTCTTCCTCTCTCTTTTCTCTCTCACTCCTTTCCTGCTCTAACCTGAAATAGGCAAGGGTGAGAGAGGCGGGGAGGGTGAGAGAGGAGGGGAGGGTGAGAGAGGAGGCAAGGGTGAGTGAGGAGGGGAGGGTGAGAGAGGAGGCAAGGGAGAGAGAGAAGTGGAGGGTGAGAGAGAAGGGAAGACAGGAGGGGAGAGATAGAGAGGAGGGGAGAGAGGAGGGGAGAGAGGAAGGGAGGGTGAGAGAGGAGGGGAGAGAGGAGGGGAGGGGGAGAGAGGAGGGGAGGGTGAGAGAGGAGGGGAGAGAGGAGGGGAGGGAGGAAGGGAGGGAGGGTGAGAGAGGAGGGGAAAGAGGAAGGGAGGGTGAGAGTGGAGGGGGAGAGGAGGGGGAGAGGAAGGGAGAGAGGAAGGGAGGGTGAGAGAGGAGGGGAGAGAGGAGGGAGGGTGAGAGAGGAGAGAGGGGAGAGGGGAGAGAGAAGGGAGGGTGAGAGAGGAGGGGAGGGTGAGAGAGGAGGTGAGGGTGAGAGAAGAGGGAAAGGTGAGAGAGGAGGAGTGTGAGAGAGGAGGGGAGGGTGAGAGAAGAGGGGAGGGTGAGAGAGGAGGTGAGGGTGAGAGAGGAGGGGAATGTGAGAGAGGAGGGAGGGTGAGAGAGGAGGGGAGGGTGAGAGGAGGGGAGGGTGAGAGGGGAGGGAGGGTGAGAGAGGAGGGGAGGGTGAGAGAGGAGGGTGAGAGAGGAGGGGAGGGTGAGAGAGGAGGGAGGGTGAGAGAGGAGGGGAGGGTGAGAGAGGAGGGAAGGTGTAGTACTGCATCTTAAATATCTTTCTTTTTAAAAAGACAGAATGAGTGAAAAAAAAGGAAATGCTGGGTCATGAATTATAGAGTGGATCACTTTTGTCTGGGGCCGGAAAGAGAGAGAGAGAGAGGGAGAGGGGCGGGTGAGAGAGAGAAAGGGAGAGGGGGCGGGAGAGAGAGAGAGAGAGAGAGAGGGAAAGGGAAAGGGGCACGGTAGAGAGAGAAAGGGAGAGGGGGTGGAGAGAGAGAGAGAGAGAAAGAGCCAGAGAAAGAGAGGTGGAGAAAAAGAGAGAGAGAAAGTTCCTCACCCGCCATCATCCCTTCATGTCCAGTCTGCTCTTCCAGAGTAACCCACTTGGGAGAGACGGACATTTATGGCCAATTGAAACTCTAGCAACATCTACTGGAAGCCCAACGACTGGATCTATAGCAATGACGCTAGCGGGGCATATTAACACACACACACAGACACACACACACACACACCATATTAATGGTCTGCTTTATGTAGTGCTAAGTGTCCAATAGTAATCAGAGCTGGAGCAGGCCCCTCCACCCAGCCCACTGATCATTAAGAGAAAAGGCTATATAAAGAATTCATAATGGGATTGCTCCCTGGTGAGAAGAGAGAGAGAGAGACATGGAGAGAGAGAGAGGAAGAGTGGCTAGAGAGAAGGGGGAGGGAGGGAGGGAGGGAGGGAGGGAGGGAGGGAGGGAGGGAGGGAGGGAGAAATGAAATGAAAATAACAGAAATCAGCATGTGCTTTTAACCATCCTACCATGGAACCGCTGCATATTTTTATTTAATATGGAAATATACCACATATTGAAGGCTGGGTTATTGATTGATTTATTTCAAAATGGTCATTTTTTATCATGAGAAAATAACCATGGTTTCAAAGACCCCAGAGCAGCCAACCAGCAGTCTCCCTCTAGGTCAGAATGTCATCCAAACTTGGCCAGTTGCCAAAAAATGCCTCAAGACGACAACATTACAACAAAACCATTTTATCCCCAACACAATTACCCTCCAAACCTGGAGAAACATCACCTCCCTCCAACCCTGGAGAAACATCACCTCCTTCCAACCCTGGAGAAACATCACCTCCCCTCCAACCCTGGAGAAACGTCACCTCCAACCCTGGAGAAACATCACCTCCCCTCCAACCCTGGAGAAACATCACCTCCAACCCTGGAGAAACATCACCTCCCTCCAACCCTGGAGAAACGTCACCTCCAACCCTGGAGAAACATCACCTCCCTCCAACCCTGGAGAAACATCACCTCCCTCCAACCCTGGAGAAACATCACCTCCCTCCAACCCTGGAGAAACATCACCTCCCCTCCAACCCTGGAGAAACATCACCTCCCCTCCAACCCTGGAGAAACGTCACCTCCAACCCTGGAGAAACATCACCTCCCTCCAACCCTGGAGAAACATCACCTCCCTCCAACCTTGGAGAAACATCACCTCCCTCCAACCCTGGAGAAACATCACCTCCCTCCAACCCTGGAGAAACATCACCTCCCTCCAACCCTGGAGAAACATCACCTCCCCTCCAACCCTGGAGAAACATCACCTCCCCTCCAACCCTGGAGAAACATCACCTCCCTCCAACCCTGGAGAAACATCACCTCCCCTCAAACCCTGGAGAAACATCACCTTCCTCCAACCCTGGAGAAACATCACCTCCCTCCAACCCTGGAGAAACGTCACCTCCAACCCTGGAGAAACATCACCTCCCTCCAACCCTGGAGAAACATCACCTCCCTCCAACCCTGGAGAAACATCACCTCCCTCCAACCCTGGAGAAACATCACCTCCCCTCCAACCCTGGAGAAACATCACCTCCCCTCCAACCCTGGAGAAACGTCACCTCCAACCCTGGAGAAACATCACCTCCCTCCAACCCTGGAGAAACATCACCTCCCTCCAACCTTGGAGAAACATCACCTCCCTCCAACCCTGGAGAAACATCACCTCCCTCCAACCCTGGAGAAACATCACCTCCCTCCAACCCTGGAGAAACATCACCTCCCCTCCAACCCTGGAGAAACATCACCTCCCCTCCAACCCTGGAGAAACATCACCTCCCTCCAACCCTGGAGAAACATCATCTCCCTCCAACCCTGGAGAAACATCACCTCCCCTCCAACCCTGGAGAAACATCACCTCCCCTCCAACCCTGGAGAAACGTCACCTCCAACCCTGGAGACACATCACCTCCCTCCAACCCTGGAGAAACATCACCTCCCTCCAACCTTGGAGAAACATCACCTCCCTCCAACCCTGGAGAAACATCACCTCCCTCCAACCCTGGAGAAACATCACCTCCCTCCAACCCTGGAGAAACATCACCTCCCTCCAACCCTGGAGAAACATCACCTCCCTCCAACCCTGGAGAAACATCACCTCCCCTCCAACCCTGGAGAAACATCACCTCCCCTCCAACCCTGGAGAAACATCACCTCCCTCCAACCCTGGAGAAACATCATCTCCCTCCAACCCTGGAGAAACATCATCTCCCTCCAACCCTGGAGAAACATCACCTCCCCTCCAACCCTGGAGAAACATCACCTCCCCTCCAACCCTGGAGAAACATCACCTCCCCTCCAACCCTGGAGAAACGTCACCTCCAACCCTGGAGAAACATCACCTCCCCTCCAACCCTGGAGAAACATCACCTCCCTCGAACCCTGGAGAAACATCACCTCCCCTCCAACCCTGGAGAAACATCACCTCCCTCCAACCCTGGAGAAACATCACCTCCCTCCAACCCTGGAGAAACATCACCTCCCCTCCAACCCTGGAGAAACATCACCTCCCTCCAACCCTGGAGAAACATCACCTCCCCTCCAACCCTGGAGAAACATCACCTCCCCTCCAACCCTGGAGAAACATCACCTCCCTCCAACCCTGGAGAAACATCACCTCCCCTCCAACCCTGGAGAAACATCACCTCCCTCCAACCCTGGAGAAACATCACCTCCCCTCCAACCCTGGAGAAACATCACCTCCCCTCCAACCCTGGAGAAACATCACCTCCCTCCAACCCTGGAGAAACGTCACCTCCCCTCCAACCCTGGAGAAACATCACCTCCCTCCAACCCTGGAGAAACTTCCCCTCCAACCCTGGAGAAACATCACCTCCCTCCAACCCTGGAGAAACATCACCTCCCCTCCAACCCTGGAGAAACATCACCTCCCCTCCAACCCTGGAGAAACATCACCTCCCTCCAACCCTGGAGAAACATCATCTCCCCTCCAACCCTGGAGAAACATCACCTCCCCTCCAACCCTGGAGAAACGTCACCTCCAACCCTGGAGAAACATCACCTCCCTCCAACCCTGGAGAAACATCACCTCCCTCCAACCTTGGAGAAACATCACCTCCCTCCAACCCTGGAGAAACATCACCTCCCTCCAACCCTGGAGAAACATCACCTCCCTCCAACCCTGGAGAAACATCACCTCCCCTCCAACCCTGGAGAAACATCACCTCCCTCCAACCCTGGAGAAACATCACCTCCCCTCCAACCCTGGAGAAACGTCACCTCCCCTCCAACCCTGGAGAAACATCACCTCCCTCCAACCCTGGAGAAACATCACCTCCAACCCTGGAGAAACATCACCTCCTCTCCAACCCTGGAGAAACATCACCTCCCTCCAACCCTGGAGAAACATCACCTCCAACCCTGGAGAAACATCACCTCCTCTCCAACCCTGGAGAAACATCACCTCCTCTCCAACCCTGGAGAAACATCACCTCCAACCCTGGAGAAACATCACCTCCCCTCCAACCCTGGAGAAACATCACCTCCTCTCCAACCCTGGAGAAACATCACCTCCCTCCAACCCTGGAGAAACATCACCTCCCTCCAACCCTGGAGAAACATCACCTCTCTCCAACCCTGGAGAAACATCACCTCCCTCCAACCCTGGTGAAACGTCACCTCTCAAATCAGTTTGCTTTCTAGAAAACAGGGCGAGAGAGAGCAATACGAGGAGGGAAGCCAAAACGCAAAGAATACGAGCAACTTCATCGTTCAGTGGCCGTGCAATAACTTAATCCTAGTATTTCTAACTCGAATGGTATTCTGGGCCTTTCCTCTGTCCTGTCTTGGTCTTGGTATCTTGACAGAGCTCGTCTATCACAGTTGCATGAACACACACTCTCATACACACACATCCCACACACTCTCTCTCTCTATCTCTCACAGACACAGACACACACACACACACACACACACACACACACACACACACACACACACACACATCCCCCACACACACACTCACTGTCACTCTCGACCGGGGTGAGAACTTAATTATAGCCCCAGCTCGTTAGGTTGAGTGGTCTTAATGAAGCAGCATGGCGATCAGACAGAAATCATGCTGGCTGGGCCCTGCATCATTACACCTCCCTTTAATTACCAAGAGTTATGTCCTGGACGGGTACCATGGGTTGTATATAGTTAGGTCCTGGACAGGTACTGTGGGTTGTATATAGTGATGTCCTAGACGGGTACTGTGGGTGGTATATAGTTATGTCCTGGATGGGTACCGTGGGTGGTACATAGTTATGTCCTGGATGGGTACCGTGGGTGGTATATAGTTATGTCCTGGACGGGTACTGTGGGTGGTATATAGTTATGTCCTGGACGGGTACTGTGGGTGGTATATAGTTATGTCCTGGACGGGTACTTTGGGTTGTATATAGTTGTGTCCTGGACGGGTACTGTTCGTGGTATATAGTTATGTCCTGGACGGGTACTTTGGGTTGTATATAGTTGTGTCCTGGACGGGTACTGTGGGTGGTATATAGTTATGTCCTGGATGGGTACTGTGGGTGGTATATAGTTATGTCCTGGACGGGTACTGTGGGTGGTATATATTTATGTCCTGGACGGGTACTGTGGGTTGTAAATAGTTATGTCCTGGGCGGGTACTGTGGGTGGTATATAGTTATGTCCTGGACGGGTACTGTGGGTGGTATATAGTTATGTCCTGGACGGGTACTGTGGGTTGCATATAGTTATGTCCTGGACGGGTACTGTGGGTTGTATATAGTTATGTCCTGGACGGGTACTGTGGGTTGTATATAGTTATGTCCTGGACGGGTACTGTGGGTGGTATATAGTTATGTCCTGGACGGGTACTGTGGGTTGTATATAGTTATGTCATAGATAGGTAACGTGGGTGGTACAGAATGTAGCAGGGCCCATCAAAACCTCACACACACATACACACGCACACACACTAATTCACACACACACACACACACACACACACACACACACACACACACACACACACACACACACACACACACACACACACACACACACCTCACTGTTACATGGAGAGAGAGGGGATAAAAGAGAGAAGAAACAAAGTTGGAAGTACAAGCTGTAGAACTATAGTACAGTAGGACGTCAGAGATTTGAACACATGTAATCAGTATATATTCAAGCCCAAACACCTTGACAAGGTCGCTAGGTGTTGGTTTAAAGTCGCTACAATATCATCATTAAATCCCATTGAGAGAACAGCCAAACAGGAAAGAGACTCTGTCAAGGTCCCGCTAATCTAGGAACGGAATGGAACTGCCGGCTTGGTAGTGATATTCAAGGAATGTGGACTGTGGGGAAGATACATCCCACCTACTGTTTGTGTGTTTGTGTGTGCGTATCAGTAGGTGGGGGGGTGAGAGTTATAAAATGACATGTTCTTTGTATTTTGACTTTAGAACGTTCTTGTGAAGAAAGAACCAACCTTTTGCAGAAGCTGAGTCTTTGCCTAATTATTATTAAACCCAGGGTCTTACAAACCTCGGGGATTGGTCAAAGTTTAAATAATTGTTTAGTTATCATCATTGGGATTGAAAATTCTCGTGACAGCTTGGTCCTTCGAGCCGGATCTCAATACCTGCTTCTGTCGGTCCATGGGGACACCGAAACCGTGCACAGGCGGATGAAATATCCGTAGATTAAAGACCTGGCCCCATTCGGAGGGTTCTTTACAGGCCGGTGGCGAACTGGTATACGACAGAAACGGTGACGAGATCCAACCAACATTGAAACCTCAGCTGCAAAAAAATAAGGTCAGTGCTCTTTATTCACGGATACAGGGGATAATATCTGTATGATTGCATTAAATGATGTAAAGGATTTTAATACTCTGGGTGTTAGACGCTGAAATATCCGAAGGGGTTTATATCTGGTGACCTGTCTTTAGAATTTTGTGTGGAGAAAAAACGTTTTAAAGGTAACAAAGTATTCTGTGCAAATGGAAGGCAGGAATTGGGCATAGATCCAAATCGAACGTAAGAGTTCTGGGAGGGGGGGTCCGTAATGACCCTAGGCATCTGTGGCCACTGCCGATTTAAACTAGCTAATATTAAGACCTAAGAGGAAACCTGGTCAACATACTGTATATATTAGGCTGAGAACGTAAGAGTTCTGGCCAACGTAAGAGTTCTGGCCAACGTAAGAGTTCTGGCCAACGTAAGAGTTCCTGCCAACGTAAGAATTCTGGTGGGGATAGTCGAGATCTACCGGAGGGGCACAAAAGAGGTCTGATTATTCCATGAAAGGAGGTACACACACATAGAGAGAATACACATTGGGAAATAACTATAGTAATTGAGTGAGAAAATAAAAAGCACACACATAGAAAGTTTTCAACAAGGATAAGAAGATAATTACTTGCGTCAAATATAGATATATTAACCAGTCGAAAGTCATAAGAAACAACGATAAAATGGGCTGTTATCCAGGACCTTAAAACCCCTAGGAAATAGCTTAATGAACGTAAGAGTTCTGTTGTTGTATACGTGTGAGACCTAATAATCTATCAAAAGTCATAAAAATAATTATTCTAAGATCCTGGAGGAAATTAACGGGAGGTATTTATAATCATAGGTTAAGGATAATAACAGTAGAAACCACACACATAGGTTAAGGATAATAACAGTAGAAAGCACACACACATAGGTTAAGGATAATAACAGTAGAAAACACACACACAGGTTAAGGATAATAACAGTAGAAAGCACACACATAGGTTAAGGATAATAACGTTATTAAGCACACACATATGTTAAGGATAATAACGGTAGAAAGCACACACACATAGGTTAAGGATAATAAAGGTAGTAAGCACACACACATAGGTTAAGGATAATAACAGTAGAAAGCACACACACATAGGTTAAGGATAATAACAGTAGAAAACACACACACAGGTTAAGGATAATAACAGTAGAAAGCACACACATAGGTTAAGGATAATAACGGTAGTAAGCACACACATATGTTAAGGATAATAACGGTAGAAAGCACACACACATAGGTTAAGGATAATAAAGGTAGTAAGCACACACACATAGGTTAAGGATAATAACACTAGAAAGCACACACACATAGGTTAAGGATAATAACGGTAGTAAGCACACACATAGGTTAAGGATAATAACGATAGAAAGCACACACATAGGTTAAGGATAATAACGGTAGTAAGCACACACATAGGTTAAGGATAATAACGGTAGAAAGCACACACACATATGTTAAGGATAATAACGATAGAAAGCACACACATAGGTTAAGGATAATAACGGTAGTAAGCACACACATAGGTTAAGGATAATAACGGTAGTAAGCACACACATAGGTTAAGGATAATAACGATAGAAAGCACACACATAGGTTAAGGATAATAACGGTAGTAAGCACACACATAGGTTAAGGATAATAACGATAGAAAGCACACACACAGAGAGTAATAGCACATACACATAGATTGTGAGAAGAAGCATAATAACAACAATAGTAATTGAATAAACATGGGTAGTAAATCCTCTAAGGGAATTCCGGAATTAACTGGAGATGAGAGATATATGGAGGCCAAGGATAAAATAACATTTATTTTGGCCCGAAATGGAGAAAGAAGTACGAATTTGATGGATGTTTAAATATAGAAAAACTAGAATTAATGATAAAGCAGATACATAAGACGTGTGTAGATAATCAAGGGAAACAGCAGGTCGAGGGTTAGATACAGCCAGGGTGTGGCTGTCTGAAACCCGGAAAAGAAGGCAAGAAGGTAATTGTAGAGAAAGAGAAAGTTTCAAGAAGGATATCAGCAGCGGAATAATTATGTGCCTGTGAGACCTAATAACTTATCAAAAGTCACAATAGTAATTATTCCTAAATTCTGAGGAGATAGAGAGAGTGACGAAGTTAGAAAAGAAAGAACGGAAAGGAGATCAGTATCTAATAGTAATTATCGGGGTAATTGAAGATAAGCATAAAGGAGGCTTTAAGGGGAAGAGACCTAAGAGAGAAGGGAAAAAATGGACAGTATCAGACAATAGAAAGTGTTTCATTTACATTTACATTTAAGTCATTTAGCAGACGCTCTTATCCAGAGCGACTTACAAATTGGTGCATTCACCTTATGATATCCAGTGGAACAACCACTTTACAATAGTGCATCTAAATCTTTTGGGGGGGGGGGGGGGGGGTTAGAAGGATTACTTTATCCTATCCTAGGTATTCCTTAAAGAGGTGGGGTTTCAGGTGTCTCCAGAAGGTGGTGATTGACTCCGCTGTCCTGGTGTCGTGAGGGAGCTTGTTCCACCATTGGGGTGCCAGAGCAGTGAACAGTTTTGACTGGGCTGAGCGGGAACTGTGCTTCCTCAGAGGTAGGGAGGCGAGCAGGCCAGAGGTGGATGAACGCAGTGCCCTTGTTTGGGTGTAGGGCCTGATCAGAGCCTGAAGGTATGGAGGTGCCGTTCCCCTCACAGCTCCGTAGGCAAGCACCATGGTCTTGTAGCGGATGCGAGCTTCAACTGGAAGCCAGTGGAGAGAGCGGAGGAGCGGGGTGACGTGAGAGAACTTGGGAAAGTTGAACACCAGACGGGCTGCGGCGTTCTGGATGAGTTGTAGGGGTTTAATGGCACAGGCAGGGAGCCCAGCCAACAGCGAGTTGCAGTAATCCTGCGCCGCTTCCTGTGTGAGGCAGGGTCGTACTCTGCGAATGTTGTAGAGCATGAACCTACAGGATCGGGTCACCGCCTTGATGTTAGTGGAGAACGACAGGGTGTTGTCCAGGGTCACGCCAAGGTTCTTAGCACTCTGGGAGGAGGACACAATGGAGTTGTCAACCGTGATGGTGAGATCATGGAACGGGCAGTCCTTCCCCGGGAGGAAGAGCAGCTCCGTCTTGCCGAGGTTCAGCTTGAGGTGGTGATCCGTCATCCACACTGATATGTCTGCCAGACATGCAGAGATGCGATTCGCCACCTGGTTATCAGAAAGGGGAAAGGAAAAGATTAATTGTGTGTCGTCTGCATAGAAATGATAGGAGAGACCATGTGAGGATATGACAGAGCCAAGTGACTTGGTGTATAGCGAGAATAGGAGAGGGCCTAGAACAGAGCCCTGGGGGACACCAGTGATGAGAGCACGTGGTGCGGAGACAGATTCTCGCCACGCCACCTGGTAGGAGCGACCTGTCAGGTGGGACGCAATCCAAGCGTGGGCCACGCCGGAGATGCCCAACTCGGAGAGGGTGGAGAGGAGGATCTGATGGTTCACAGTATCAAAGGCAGCAGATAGGTCTAGAAGGATGAGAGCAGAGGAGAGAGAGTTAGCTTTAGCAGTGCGGAGAGCCTCCGTGACACAGAGAAGAGCAGTCTCAGTTGAATGACCAGTCTTGAAACCTGACTGATTTGGATCAAGAAGGTCATTCTGAGAGAGATAGCAGGAGAGCTGGCCAAGGACGGCACGTTCAAGAGTTTTGGAGAGAAAAGAAAGAAGGGATACTGGTCTGTAGTTGTTGACATCGGAGGGATAGAGTGTAGGTTTTTTCAGAAGGGGTGCGACTCTCGCTCTCTTGAAGACGGAAGGGACGTAGCCAGCGGTCAAGGCTGAGTTAATGAGCGAGGTGAGGTAAGGGAGAAGGTCTCCGGAAATGGTCTGGAGAAGAGAGGAGGGGATAGGGTCAAGCGGGCAGGTTGTTGGGCGGCCGGCCGTCACAAGACGCGAGATTTCATCTGGAGAGAGAGGGGAGAAAGAGGTCAAAGCACAGGGTAGGGCAGTGTGAGCAGGAACAGCGGTGTCGTTTGACTTAGCAAACGAGGATCGGATGTCGTCGACCTTCTTTTCAAAATGGTTGACGAAGTCATCCGCAGAGAGGGAGGGAAGGATTCAGGAGGGAGGAGAAGGTGGCAAAGAGCTTCCTAGGGTTAGAGGCAGATGCTTGGAATTTAGAGTGGTAGAAAGTGGCTTTAGCAGCAGAGACAGAAGAGGAAAATGTAGAGAGGAGGGAGTGAAAGGATGCCAAGTCCGCAGGGAGGCGAGTTTTCCTCCATTTCCGCTCGGCTTCCCGGAGCCCTGTTCTGTGAGCTTGCAATGAGTCGTCGAGCCACGGAGCAGGAGGGGAGGACCGAGCCGGCCTGGAGGATAGGGGACATAGAGAGTCAAAGGATGCAGAAAGGGAGGAGAGGAGGGTTGAGGAGGCAGAATCAGGAGATAGGTAGGAGAAGGTTTGAGCAGAGGGAAGAGATGATAGGATGGAAGAGGAGAGAGTAGCGGGGGAGAGAGAGCGAAGGTTGGGACGGTGCAATACCATCCGAGTAGGGGCAGAGTGAGAAGTGTTGGATGAGAGCGAGAGGGGAAAGGATACAAGGTAGTGGTCGGAGACTTGGAGGGGAGTTGCAATGAGATTAGTGGAAGAACAGCATCTAGTAAAGATGAGGTCAAGCGTATTGAGGTCAAGCGTATTGCCTGCCTTGTGAGTAGGGGGGAAGGTGAGAGGGTGAGGTCAAAAGAGGAGAGGAGTGGAAAGAAGGAGGCAGAGAGTGAGTCAAAGGTAGACGTGGGGAGGTTAAAGTCACCCAGAACTGTGAGAGGTGAGCCATCCTCAGGAAAGGAACTTATCAAGGCATCAAGCTCATTGATGAACTCTCCAAGGGAACCTGGAGGGCGATAAATGATAAGGATGTTAAGCTTGAAAGGGCTGGTAACTGTGACAGCATGGAATTCAAAGGAGGCGATAGACAGATGGGTCAGGGGAGAAAGAGAGAATGTCCACTTGGGAGAGATGAGGATCCCAGTGCCACCACCCCGCTGACCAGAAGCTCTCGGGGTGTGCGAGAACACGTGGGCAGACGAGGAAAGAGCAGTAGGAGTAGCAGTGTTATCTGTGGTAATCCATGTTTCCATCAGCGCCAAGAAGTCGAGGGACTGGAGGGTAGAATAGGCTGAGATGAACTCTGCCTTGTTGGCCGCAGACCGGCAGTTCCAGAGGCTGCCGGAGACCTGGAACTCCACGTGGGTCGTGCGCGCTGGGACCACCAGGTTAGAGTGGCAGTGGCCACGCGGTGTGAAGCGTTTGTATGGCCTGTGCAGAGGGGAGAGAACAGGGATAGACAGACACATAGTTGACAGGCTACAGAAGAGGCTACGCTAATGCAAAGGAGATTGGAATGACAAGTGGACTACACGTCTTGAATGTTCAGAAAGTTAAGCTTACGTTGCAAAAATCTTATTGACTAAAATGATTCAAATGATACAGTACTGCTGGCTGGTGAAGTAGGCTAGCTAGCAGTGGCTGCGTTGTTGACTTTGTTTGAAAGTGTAGCTGGCTAGGTAACCTCGATAGTTTCAGTACTACACCTTATCATGATACAAAGGCAACTATGTAGCTGGCTAACATAACACTAATCAAGACGTTCCTTTGTAATGTATTTAGTTGCTACAATGCTGCTCGTCGGTAATAGTTGGCTAGGTTTGGAAATGGCGTCGCGGGGGACGAAAATAGCTGGCCAGCTAACCTCGATAATTACTCTAAACTACACAATTATCAAACTATGACAAACTATGACAAAGACAACTTATTGACTAAAATGACTAAAATGATACAGTACTGTTGGCTGGTAAAGTAGGCTAGCTAGCAGTGGCTGCGTTGTTGACTTTGTTTGAAAGTGTAGCTGGCTAGGTAACCTCGATAGTTTCAATACTACACCTTATCATGATACAAAGGCAACTATGTAGCTAGCTAACACTAGATAATCTGGCTAGCTAACCTCGATAATTACTCTAAACTGCACAATTATCTTAGTTACAAAGACAGCAAAGACAACTATGTAGCTAGCTAACACTACACCAATCAAATTGTTCCGTTGTAATGTATTAGTTTCTACAATGCTGCTAGTCGGTAGAAGTTGGCTAGCTAGCTAGCAGTTGTTGACTAAGTAGGAGAACGGTGGCGCGGCGGACGAAAATAGCTGGCTAGCTAACCTCGATAATTACTCTAAACTACACAATTACCTTTGATACAAAGACAGCTAAGTAGCTAGCTAAAAAATTGCTCAGATCAAACAAATCAAACCGTTGTAATGTAATGAGATGTAATATTACCTGCGGAGCGGAGTGCAGCACGACTACTCGCTCCAAACCCGGAAGGTTTCAATTGCGATAAGACAGGACATTTCGCCCGGGAGTGTAAGGCTCCCTGTAAACATTGTGACCGAGTAGGACACAACCACCGAAACTGCAAACATAAGGGGAAGGACAGGCGCGACAATCGAGAGGGAAAGAGAGAGACAGACAATGAGAGCGAGAGTAATGAGAATCATCGCCAGAGAAATGCTTGAACCTTTAAATTAGGGCTATTTTCTGGGAATTGTCTCGGTAGTACGTGCCTGATTTTACGACTACAGACATTTATAAATAGGGTTATTTGCAGGGAGTCTTCGTCATTTCAATAGCTTTGGTGGTTCAGTGGTATCAGTGGTATAATTCTCGCCTGCCACACGGGAGGCTCGGGTTTGTTTCCCAGCCTATGCACCAATGGACTAAAATCTGGGTTTCTGATTGTAATTCAACTATTGGTATGTTTTGCCTGGAAAGATACGGTCATTAGTGTTTGTTCAAGATATAAACTGAACGTTTTAATAGCTTGTTTAGTTTAAATTGAAAGACTAATTCATTCAAAATAATAGTGAGGCGATTTCGATGTAATACGTTGTCTGTTGCCTAAATGGTCCGCTGAAATAGCATATTGAGAAGGAGTCGTATTTAAATAACTGAATCACAGAAGAGACAGTTAACTAAATCTAATGAATTCTAATAATAAGCGGATAGGTAATTGCAATAGAGTTGTGCCCACCGAAATGTGTTTTTTTTTATTCTAAAAGGGTTGACTGATATATTTTATAAATTTGGCGATTTACATGTTATTTTTAAAGTCTTGGACATTTCATAAGTGTGAAGCCGAAAGAGAAGAAAAAAGTTGTAAAGTTTGCTTTTAATCTTATTGACCTTTGGGGCATGTAAACATTGTAGCTATGAGTGGAAAAAGTTAGTTTTGACTCTTACGCTGATGAGACAGCACCAACTTTTTAAAGGTTCGAGATTTGTTAAACAACAGGATTCTTTCTTCCCAGGATAATTGTATCTAAGGGTAGCGCATGTTCAATTAAGTACATATAAACATTGAGGAAGTTTAAAAATAATCATTTGAAGGAGTACAATGGAATTATCATTATTATTAGGTTTTGTTTGTAGTTAACGTTTGGGTTTCTGAATCGGTGTAGTATAATGAATGCTGACCAAGTGTTTGTTTTTTTCCTCTGGGAAAATTAGTGTTTCATTGTCTCTCTTTGGAATGTTTCCTGGGGCTATGATCTTGGGGAGAGTGAGTGAGATAGAGGCATATTTCTACCAAATTGAAAAGGCCTGGAAATGTTTTGTTTGTTTTTAACTTGGGGTTTGCAAATACCCACACACAACAAATAGTGTATAACTATTTGTTGGTGTTTTTAAAATACTATGTTTGGATTCATGTGTACTATTTCTTTTGGGTTTGGTGAGATTTCTATTTGCCTTAGTGCTACGATATCTTAAAAGGGTACGCACACACATGGAGTTTTAATTAAACACGTGAATTCTTTTGATAAAGGAATGTTCTGGGAACCTGGGACACAACATGTAGAAAATGTTTGACGGTTTTTCTTTAATTAGTCTAATATAGTAAGAAACACTTCTTTGAAAGGGTGGTATGACTTATGACCTCTATCATGACTTTCCTCTGTGGTTTGATCAGCCTCATTGGAAAGCCATTTGGATAATGAATTTAAGGTAATTTGTAATACTGATTTTAAGGTAATTTGTGTAATTGATAATTATGATGGAGTTTAATTGTCTGTATTTTCTTAGTCACACACAAACACACACATTTCTCTCCCTTACTTGTCTCGACCAACTTATTGGACTTAAGTTTATCACTCTAATTCATTATATATGTTACATAATCTAATAATTACTAATAGTTACATTTGTCTAATTATTCATTATACATGTTACATAATCTAATAATTACGTTTCAAGGTGGAATTCTTTAGTCATTACCTTAAACATATAAATTCCCTTATCAGCTGTCCTCATCTGAATGAACAGAAACTATCAGCGCTGTCCTCATCTGAATGAACAGAAACTATCAGCGCCGTCCTCATCCGAATGAACAGAAACTATCAGCGCTGTCCTCATCTGAATGAACAGAAACTATCAGCGCCGTCCTCATCCTAATGAACAGAAACTATCAGCGCTGTCCTCATCTGAATGAACAGAAACTATCAGCGCTGTCCTCATCTGAATGAACAGAAACTATCAGCGCCGTCCTCATCCGAATGAACAGAAACCATCAGCGCCGTCCTCATCCGAATGAACAGAAACTATCAGCGCTGTCCTCATCTGAATGAACAGAAACCATCAGCGTCGTCCTCATCCGAATGAACAGAAACCATCAGCGCCGTCCTCATCCGAATGGACAGAAACTATCAGCGCTGTCCTCATCTGAATGAACAGAAACTATCAGCGCCGTCCTCATCCTAATGAACAGAAACTATCAGCGCTGTCCTCATCTGAATGAACAGAAACTATCAGGGCCGTCCTCATCCTAATGAACAGAAACTATCAGCGTCGTCCTCATCCTAATGAACAGAAACTATCAGTGCCGTCCTCTTCCTATTGAACAGAAACTATCAGCACCGTCCTCATCCTAATGAACAGAATCTATCAGCGCTGTCCTCATCCTAACCCTAACTGATGCATGATTTAAATTCTACAGAATCTATCAGCGCCGTCCTCATCCTAATGAACAGAATCTATCAGCGCCGTCCTCATCCTAACCCTAACTGATGCATGATTTAAATTCTACAGAGTCTATCAGCGCCGTCCTCATCCGAATGAACAGAAACTATCAGTGCTGTCCTCATCCTAATGAACAGAATCTATCAGCGTCGTCCTCATCCTAATGGAAGAGAAACTCTAAGCTCTGTCCTCATCCTAATGAACAGAAACTATCAGCGCCGTCCTCATCCTAACGAACAGAAACTATCAGCGCCGTCCTCATCCTAACGAACAGAAACTATCAGCGCTGTCCTCAACCTAACCCTAACTGATGTAGGATTTCAAATCAACAGAAACTACCAGCGCTATCCTTATCCTAATGATGAGAAACTGTCAGTGCCGTCCTCATCCGAGTGAACAGACACTTTTAGTGCCGTCTTCATCCTATTGAACAGAAACTATCAGCGCCATTCTCATCCTAATGAACAGAAACTATCAGTGCCATCCTCAGCCTATTGAACAGAAACTATCAGCGCTGTCCTCATCCCAATGAACAGAAACTAACAGCGTCGTCCTCATCCTAATGAACAGAAACTATCAGCGCCATCCTAATCCTAATCCTACCCGATGTAGGATTTAAATTCTACAGAATCTATCAGCGCCGTCCTCATCCTAACCCTAACTGATGCATGATTTAAATTCTACAGAGTCTATCAGCGCCGTCCTCATCCGAATGAACAGAAACTATCAGTGCTGTCCTCATCCTAATGAACAGAATCTATCAGCGTCGTCCTCATCCTAATGGAAGAGAAACTCTAAGCTCTGTCCTCATCCTAATGAACAGAAACTATCAGCGCCGTCCTCATCCTAACGAACAGAAACTATCAGCGCCGTCCTCATCCTAACGAACAGAAACTATCAGCGCTGTCCTCAACCTAACCCTAACTGATGTAGGATTTCAAATCAACAGAAACTACCAGCGCTATCCTTATCCTAATGATGAGAAACTGTCAGTGCCGTCCTCATCCGAGTGAACAGACACTTTTAGTGCCGTCTTCATCCTATTGAACAGAAACTATCAGCGCCGTTCTCATCCTAATGAACAGAAACTATCAGTGCCATCCTCATCCTATTGAACAGAAACTATCAGGACTGTCCTTATCCTAATGAACAGAAACTAACAGCGTCGTCCTCATCCTAATGAACAGAAACTATCAGCGCCATCCTAATCCTAATCCTACCCGATGTAGGATTTAAATTCTACAGAATCTATCAGCGCCGTCCTCATCCTAATGAACAGAAACTATCAGTGCCGTCCTCATCCTATTGAACAGAAACTATCAGCGCTGTCCTCATCCTAATGAACAGAAACTATCAGCGCTGTCCTCATCCTAATGAACAGAATCTATCAGCGCCGTCCTCATCCTAATGAACAGAAACTTTCAGCGCTGTCCTCATCCTAACCCTAACTGATGCATGATTTAAATTCTACAGAATCTATCAGCGCCGTCCTCATTCTAATGAACAGAAACTATCAGCGCTGTCCTCATCCTAATGAACAGAATCTATCAGCGCCGTCCTCATCCTAATGAACAGAAACTATCAGCGCTGTCCTCATCCTAACCCTAACTGATGCATGATTTAAATTCTACAGAATCTATCAGCGCCGTCCTCATTCTAATGAACAGAAACTATCAGCGCTGTCCTCATCCTAATGAACAGAAACTATCAGCGCCGTCCTCATCCTAACGAACAGAAACTATCAGCGCTGTCCTCAACCTAACCCTAACTGATGAAGGATTTAAAATCAACAGAAACTACCAGCGCTATCCTGATCCTAATGATGAGAAACTGTCAGTGCCGTCCTCATCCGAATGAACAGACACTTTTAGTGCCGTCTTCATCCTATTGAACAGAAACTATCAGCGCCGTCCTCATCCTAATGAACAGAAACTATCAGCGCCGTCCTCATCCTAATGAACAGAAACTATCAGCGCCGTCATCATCCTAATGAACAGAAACTATCAGCGTCGTCCTCATCCTAATGAACAGAAACTATCAGCGCCGTCCTCATCCTAATGAACAGAAACTATCAGGGCCGTCCTCTTCCTATTGAACAGAAACTATCAGCACCGTCCTCATCCTAATGAACAGAATCTATCAGCGCCGTCCTCATCCTAACCCTAACTGATGCATGATTTAAATTCTACAGAATCTATCAGCGCCGTCCTCATCCTAATGAACAGAATCTATCAGCGCCGTCCTCATCCTAACCCTAACTGATGCATGATTTAAATTCTACAGAGTCTATCAGCGCCGTCCTCATCCGAATGAACAGAAACTATCAGTGCTGTCCTCATCCTAATGAACAGAATCTATCAGCGTCGTCCTCATCCTAATGGAAGAGAAACTCTAAGCTCTGTCCTCATCCTAATGAACAGAAACTATCAGCGCCGTCCTCATCCTAACGAACAGAAACTATCAGCGCTGTCCTCAACCTAACCCTAACTGATGTAGGATTTCAAATCAACAGAAACTACCAGCGCTATCCTTATCCTAATGATGAGAAACTGTCAGTGCCGTCCTCATCCGAGTGAACAGACACTTTTAGTGCCGTCTTCATCCTATTGAACAGAAACTATCAGCGCCGTTCTCATCCTAATGAACAGAAACTATCAGTGCCATCCTCATCCTATTTAACAGAAACTATCAGCGCTGTCCTTATCCTAATGAACAGAAACTAACAGCGTCGTCCTCATCCTAATGAACAGAAACTATCAGTGCCATCCTAATCCTAATCCTACCCGATGTAGGATTTAAATTCTACAGAATCTATCAGCGCCGTCCTCATCCTAATGAACAGAAACTATCAGTGCCGTCCTCATCCTATTGAACAGAAACTATCAGCGCTGTCCTCATCCTAATGAACAGAAACTATCAGCGCTGTCCTCATCCTAATGAACAGAATCTATCAGCGCCGTCCTCATCCTAATGAACAGAAACTATCAGCGCTGTCCTCATCCTAACCCTAACTGATGCATGATTTAAATTCTACAGAATCTATCAGCGCCGTCCTCATTCTAATGAACAGAAACTATCAGCGCTGTCCTCATCCTAATGAACAGAATCTATCAGCGCCGTCCTCATCCTAATGAACAGAAACTATCAGCGCTGTCCTCATCCTAACCCTAACTGATGCATGATTTAAATTCTACAGAATCTATCAGCGCCGTCCTCATTCTAATGAACAGAAACTATCAGCGCTGTCCTCATCCTAATGAACAGAAACTATCAGCGCCGTCCTCATCCTAACGAACAGAAACTATCAGCGCTGTCCTCAACCTAACCCTAACTGATGAAGGATTTAAAATCAACAGAAACTACCAGCGCTATCCTGATCCTAATGATGAGAAACTGTCAGTGCCGTCCTCATCCGAATGAACAGACACTTTTAGTGCCGTCTTCATCCTATTGAACAGAAACTATCAGCGCCGTCCTCATCCTAATGAACAGAAACTATCAGCGCCGTCCTCATCCTAATGAACAGAAACTATCAGCGCCGTCATCATCCTAATGAACAGAAACTATCAGCGTCGTCCTCATCCTAATGAACAGAAACTATCAGCGCCGTCCTCATCCTAATGAACAGAAACTATCAGGGCCGTCCTCTTCCTATTGAACAGAAACTATCAGCACCGTCCTCATCCTAATGAACAGAATCTATCAGCGCCGTCCTCATCCTAACCCTAACTGATGCATGATTTAAATTCTACAGAATCTATCAGCGCCGTCCTCATCCTAATGAACAGAATCTATCAGCGCCGTCCTCATCCTAACCCTAACTGATGCATGATTTAAATTCTACAGAGTCTATCAGCGCCGTCCTCATCCGAATGAACAGAAACTATCAGTGCTGTCCTCATCCTAATGAACAGAATCTATCAGCGTCGTCCTCATCCTAATGGAAGAGAAACTCTAAGCTCTGTCCTCATCCTAATGAACAGAAACTATCAGCGCCGTCCTCATCCTAACGAACAGAAACTATCAGCGCTGTCCTCAACCTAACCCTAACTGATGTAGGATTTCAAATCAACAGAAACTACCAGCGCTATCCTTATCCTAATGATGAGAAACTGTCAGTGCCGTCCTCATCCGAGTGAACAGACACTTTTAGTGCCGTCTTCATCCTATTGAACAGAAACTATCAGCGCCGTTCTCATCCTAATGAACAGAAACTATCAGTGCCATCCTCATCCTATTGAACAGAAACTATCAGCGCTGTCCTTATCCTAATGAACAGAAACTAACAGCGTCGTCCTCATCCTAATGAACAGAAACTATCAGTGCCATCCTAATCCTAATCCTACCCGATGTAGGATTTAAATTCTACAGAATCTATCAGCGCCGTCCTCATCCTAATGAACAGAAACTATAAGTGCCGTCCTCATCCTATTGAACAGAAACTATCAGCGCTGTCCTCATCCTAATGAACAGAAACTATCAGCGCTGTCCTCATCCTAATGAACAGAATCTATCAGCGCCGTCCTCATCCTAATGAACAGAAACTATCAGCGCTGTCCTCATCCTAACCCTAACTGATGCATGATTTAAATTCTACAGAATCTATCAGCGCCGTCCTCATTCTAATGAACAGAAACTATCAGCGCTGTCCTCATCCTAATGAACAGAATCTATCAGCGCCGTCCTCATCCTAATGAACAGAAACTATCAGCGCTGTCCTCATCCTAACCCTAACTGATGCATGATTTAAATTCTACAGAATCTATCAGCGCCGTCCTCATTCTAATGAACAGAAACTATCAGCGCTGTCCTCATCCTAATGAACAGAAACTATCAGCGCCGTCCTCATCCTAACGAACAGAAACTATCAGCGCTGTCCTCAACCTAACCCTAACTGATGAAGGATTTAAAATCAACAGAAACTACCAGCGCTATCCTGATCCTAATGATGAGAAACTGTCAGTGCCATCCTCATCCGAATGAACAGACACTTTTAGTGCCGTCCTCATCCTATTGAACAGAAACTATCAGCGCCGTCCTCATCCTAATGAACAGAAACTATCAGCGCCGTCCTCATCCTAATGAACAGAAACTATCAGCGTCGTCATCATCCTAATGAACAGAAACTATCAGCGTCGTCCTCATCCTAATGAACAGAAACTATCAGCGCCGTCCTCATCCTAATGAACAGAAACTATCAGGGCCGTCCTCTTCCTATTGAACAGAAACTATCAGCGCCGTCCTCATCCTAACCCTAACTGATGCATGATTTAAATTCTACAGAATCTATCAGCGCCGTCCTCATCCTAATGAACAGAATCTATCAGCGCCGTCCTCATCCTAACCCTAACTGATGCATGATTTAAATTCTACAGAGTCTATCAGCGCCGTCCTCATCCGAATGAACAGAAACTATCAGTGCTGTCCTCATCCTAATGAACAGAATCTATCAGCGTCGTCCTCATCCTAATGGAAGAGAAACTCTAAGCTCTGTCCTCATCCTAATGAACAGAAACTATCAGCGCCGTCCTCATCCTAACGAACAGAAACTATCAGCGCTGTCCTCAACCTAACCCTAACTGATGTAGGATTTCAAATCAACAGAAACTACCAGCGCTATCCTTATCCTAATGATGAGAAACTGTCAGTGCCGTCCTCATCCGAGTGAACAGACACTTTTAGTGCCGTCTTCATCCTATTGAACAGAAACTATCAGCGCCGTTCTCATCCTAATGAACAGAAACTATCAGTGCCATCCTCATCCTATTGAACAGAAACTATCAGCGCTGTCCTTATCCTAATGAACAGAAACTAACAGCGTCGTCCTCATCCTAATGAACAGAAACTATCAGCGCCATCCTAATCCTAATCCTACCCGATGTAGGATTTAAATTCTACAGAATCTATCAGCGCCGTCCTCATCCTAATGAACAGAAACTATCAGTGCCGTCCTCATCCTATTGAACAGAAACTATCAGCGCTGTCCTCATCCTAATGAACAGAATCTATCAGCGCCGTCCTCATCCTAATGAACAGAAACTATCAGCGCTGTCCTCATCCTAACCCTAACTGATGCATGATTTAAATTCTACAGAATCTATCAGCGCCGTCCTCATTCTAATGAACAGAAACTATCAGCGCTGTCCTCATCCTAATGAACAGAATCTATCAGCGCCGTCCTCATCCTAATGAACAGAAACTATCAGCGCCGTCCTCATCCTAATGAACAGAAACTATCAGCGCCGTCATCATCCTAATGAACAGAAACTATCAGCGTCGTCCTCATCCTAATGAACAGAAACTATCAGCGCCGTCCTCATCCTAATGAACAGAAACTATCAGGGCCGTCCTCATCCTAATGAACAGAAACTATCAGCGCTGTCCTCATCCTAATGAACAGAAACTATCAGCGTCGTCCTCATCCTAATGAACAGAATCTATTAGCGCCGTCCTCATCCTAACGAACAGAAACTATCAGCGCTGTCCTCATCCTAATGAACAGAATCTATCAGCGTCGTCCTCATCCTAACGGAAGAGAAACTCTCAGCTCTGTCCTCATCCTAATGAACAGAAACTATCAGCGCCGTCCTCATCCTAACGAACAGAAACTATCAGCGCCGTCCTCATCCTAACGAACAGAAACTATCAGCGCTGTCCTCAACCTAACCCTAACTGATGTAGGATTTAAAATCAACAGAAACTACCAGCGCTATCCTTATCCTAAGGATGAGAAACTGTCAGTGCCGTCCTCATCCGAGTGAACAGACACTTTTAGTGCCGTCTTCATCCTATTGAACCGAAACTATCAGCGCCGTTCTCATCCTAATGAACAGAAACTATCAGCGCCGTCCTCATCCTAATGAACAGAAACTATCAGCGCTGTCCTTATCCTAATGAACAGAAACTATCAGCGTCGTCCACATCCTAATGAACAGAAACTATCAGCGCCGTCCTCATCCTAATGAACAGAAACTATCAGGGCCGTCCTCATCCTAATGAACAGAAACTATCAGCGCTGTCCTCATCCCAATGAACAGAAACTATCAGCGCCGTCATCATCCTAATGAACAGAAACTATCAGCGTCGTCCTCATCCTAATGAATAGAAACTATCAGCGCCATCCTCATCCTAATGAACAGAATCTATCAGCGCCGTCCTCATCCTAATGAACAGAAACTATCAGGGCCGTCCTCATCCTAATGAACAGAAACTATCAGCGCTGTCCTCATCCCAATGAACAGAAACTATCAGCGCCATCATCATCCTAATGAACAGAAACTATCAGCGTCGTCCTCATCCTAATAAACAGAAACTATCAGCGCCGTCCTCATCCTAATGAACAGAAACTATCAGGGCCGTCCTCATCCTATTGAACAGAAACTATCAGCGCTGTCCTCATCCTAATGAACAGAAACTATCAGTGTCGTCCTCATCCTAATGAACAGAAAGTATCAGCGCCGTCCTCATCCTAATCCTACCTGATGTAGGATTTAAATTCTACAGAATCTATCAGCGCCGTCCTCATCCTAATCCTAACTGATGTAGGATTTAAATTCTACAGAAACTATCAGTGCCGTCCTCATCCTAATGAACAGAAACTATCCCAAATGGTACCCTAATGTTTTTTTCAGTGTACTACTTCTGACCAGGGCCCACAGTCTTTAAAGGGAATTGAGAATAGGGTGTCATTTGGGACCCTCCCATCTCCTCTCAATGTAGAAGTGTTCATTGGTTTTGCTATGAAAGACCATAATTTTTCTTCAAAGCTCCATCAAGTAGAGGTGGATTAGTTCTTGCTCAGTAGGATTGCTTTGTTGTCATTATATTCCGTTTAATAAGGCATTCAACTTCAGCTAATTACTGCATATCTCTCCTACTGTCCTGAACGTGTGAGTTGTTACCCATCCACGCAGTAGCAATACTGTGATAATTTCTTCTCTTAAGGAGAGGAGTTTTACTGCCGATGCGGAACCCCATCGGGCCTTCACGACTGGACTACTGACGTTATCTGCCCGAGGGAGTTATCCAACTGGACCCTCCATCGCGACGTAACCTGAACGCCCATCTGCGGCCCGCTAATCGTTAGCTGTCTTACCAGCTGCTATCTGAATAGGTCTATCGGACAATTTTCTTGGGCCACTATAACTATAACTATTTTGCCAATTGGATTGGTCCCCTCTACCACACGGAACCCCACTAATCTACAGACGGAAACGCACGAGGAGGCTAAAAACAGAGCTCCCTCCATCTTCTGCCAGCTTGCTACCTATGATCCGGCTAGCTGTCTGAATCTCACTGGACCCTTATGATCACTCGGCTAAGCATGCCTCTCCTTAATGTCAATATGCCTTGTCCATTGCTGTTCTGGTTAGTGTTTATTGGCTTATTTCACTGCAGAGCCTCTAGCTCTGCTCATTATACCTTATCCAACCTCTCAGTTCCACCACCCACACATGCTATGACATCACCTGGTTTCAATGATGTTTCTAGAGACAATATCTCTCTCATCATCACTCAATGCCTAGGTTTACCTCCACTGTATTCACATCCTACCATATCTTTATCTGTACATTATACCTTGAAGCTATTTTATCGCCCCCAGAAACCTGCTCCTTTTACTCTCTATTCCGGACGTCATAGACAACCAATTCTCATAGCTTTTAGCCGTACCCTTATCTTACTCCTCCTCTGTTCCTCTGGTGATGTAGAGGTGAATCCAGGCCCTGCAGTGCCTAGCTCCCCGGGCGCTCTCTTTTGATGACTTCTGTAACCATAATAGCCTTGGTTTCATGCATGTTAACATTAGAAGCCTAAGTTTGTTTTATTCACTGCTTTAGCACACTCTGCCAACCCGGATGTGTCTGAATCCTGGCTTAGGAAGACCACCAAAAACTCTGAAATCTTCATCCCTAACTACAACATTTTCAGACAAGATAGAATGGCCAAAGGGGGCGGTGTTGCAATCTACTGCAGAGATAGCCTGCAGAGTTCTGTCCTACTATCCAGGTCTGTACCCAAACAATTTGAACTTCTACTTTTAAAAATCCATCTCTCTAAAAACAAGTCTCTCACCGTTGCCGCCTGCTACAGACCACCCTTTGCCCCCAGCTGTGCTCTGGACACCATATGTGAACTGATTGCCCCCCATCTATCTTCAGAGCTCATGCTGCTAGGTGACCTAAACTGGGACATGCTTAACACCTCAGCCATCCTACAATCTAAGCTTGATGCCCTCAATCTCATACAAATTATCAATGAACCTACCAGGTACCACCCCAAAGCCGTAAACACGGGCACCCTCATAGATATCATCCTAACCAACATGCCCTCTAAATACACCTCTGCTGTTTTCAACCAAGATCTCAGCGATCACTGCCTCATTGCCTGCATCTGTAATGGGTCAGCGGTCAAACGACCTCCACTCATCACTGTCAAACGTTCCCTGAAACACTTCAGCGAGCAAGCCTTTCTAATCGACCTGGCCCGGGTATCCTGGAAGGATATTGACCTCATCCCGTCAGTAGAGGATGCCTGGTTATTTTTTTTAAATGCCTTCCTCACCATCTTAAATAAGCATGCCCCATTCAAGAAATTTAGAACCAGGAACAGATATAGCCCTTGGTTCTCTCCAGACCTGACTGCCCTTAACCAACACAAAAACATCCTGTGGCATTCTGCATTAGCATCGAACAGCCCCCGTGATATTCAACTTTTCAGGGAAGTTAGAAACCAATATACACAGGCAGTTAGAAATGCCAAGGCTAGCTTTTTCAAGCAGAAATTTGCTTCCTGCAACACAAACTCAAAAAAGTTCTGGGACACTGTAAAGTCCATGGAGAATAAGAACACCTCCTCCGAGCTGCCCACTGCACTGAGGATAGGAAACTCTGTCACCACCGATAAATCCACTATAATTGAGAATTTCAATAAGCATTTTTCTACGGCTGGCCATGCTTTCCACCTGGCTACCCCTACCGCGGTCAACAGCACTGCACCCCCACAGCTAAACGCCCAAGCCTTCCCCATTTCTCCTTCTCCCAAATCCAGTCAGCTGATGTTCTGAAAGAGCTGCAAAATCTGGACCCCTACAAATCAGCCGGGCTAGACAATCTGGACCCTTTCTTTCTAAAATTATCTGCCGAAATTGTTGCAACCCCTATTCTGCCTGTTCAACCTCTCTTTCGTGTCGTCTGAGATTCCCAAAGATTGGAAAGCAGCTGCGGTCATCCCCCTCTTCAAAGGGGGGGACACTCTTGACAAAAACTGCTACAGACCTATATCTATCCTACCCTGCCTTTCTAAGGTCTTCGAAAGCCAAGTCAACTAACAGATTACCGAACATTTCGAATCCCACCGCACCTTCTCCGCTATGCAATCTGGTTTCAGAGCTGGTCATGGGTGCACCTCAGACATGCTCAAGGTCCTAAATGATATCGTAACCGCCATCAATAAGAAACAATACTGTGCTGCCGGATTCATTGACCTGGCCAAGGCTTTCGACTCTGTCAATCACCACATCCTCATCGGCAGACTCAATAGCCTTGGTTTCTCAAATGAATGCCTCGCCTGGTTCACCA
Source organism: Salmo salar (assembly GCF_965601325.2). NCBI lineage: Eukaryota > Metazoa > Chordata > Actinopteri > Salmoniformes > Salmonidae > Salmo > Salmo salar. Next base: position 108,640,647 of record NC_138291.1, on the reverse strand, counting down.
ACTACTTCTCTGATAGAGTTCAATGTGTCAAATCGGATGGCCTGTTGTCTGGGCCTCTGGCAGTCTCTATGGGGGTGCCACAGGCTTCAATTGTTGGGCCAACTCTTTTCTCTGTATACATCAATGATGTCGCTCTTGCTGCTGGTGAGTCTCTGATCCACCTCTACGCAGACGATACCATTCTGTATACTTCTGGCCCTTCTTTGGACACTGTGTTAACCTCTTGACGGTCGCCTAGGATAGGGGGCGCTACAGCGATTTTTGAAAAATAATTGTGCCCATTTTAAATGGCCTCCTACTCAAACTCAGAAGCTAGGATATGCATATAATTAATACTTGTGGATAGCAAACACCCTAAAGTTTCTAAAACTGTTTGAATGGTGTCTGTGAGTATAACAGAACTCATATGGCAGTCAAAACCCCGAGACCGATCGTAACAGGATGTGGAATTCTGAATTGCGGACTCAACTTCACCACTTTGCCTGTAATTCACACAGTGAGCAATGGTTCATTGAGCACTTCCTATTGCTTCCACTAGATGTCCCCAGTCTTTACAAAGTGATTTGAGCCTTCTACTGTGAACTGAATGAATGAGACGCTGTGGAAAGTGATCACATGAGGAGGGCCATCACCATTATGACGCCGGCGCCCCTGGCTACCCTCCCCTTTCGAAACGTTTTGAAAGACAATGCAATCATCCCCCTTGAATCTTATTGGAGCTATGTTATATGTTTATGTTATACAACGTTTGACATGTTTGAACGAACCGGAATTAAAAAAAAGCATTTTTTCGAAAGAGGTGTCCCGTACACGACGGAACTTTTGGTGCAGCCTTCAGAACGCGCTAACAAGAACAAGCTATTGGAACATAAAGGATTAACTTTTTCGAACGAAAATACATTTGTTGTGGACCTGGGATTCCTGGAAGTGCTTTCTGATGAAGACAATCAAAGGTAAGGGATTATTGACAATAGTATACAAGACTAGATTTGATATGCGATTGTTCCAAGATGGCGCTGACCTGTATTGCTAGCCTATTTTCTGAGTATCGCATCCCCTTTTATTGCAAAGTGTGATTACCCAGTAAAGTTATTTTTAAATCTGGCATTACAGGTGCTTTCAAGAGATATTCATCTATAAATCTTAGAATGACAATATTACATTTTAAAAATGTTTTCGAATAGTAATTTAGTAAATTGTAGCGCTGTTTCACCGGATGCATTTGAGGGAAAATAGTTAGTCAATGTTACAAGCCGATGTAAAATTCTGTTTTTATATATAAATATGAACTTTATCGAACAAAAGAATGCATGTATTGTGTAACATGATGTCCTAGGAGTGTCATCTGATGAAGTTTGTAAAAGGTTAGTGCTGCATTTAGCTGTTTTTTGGTTATTTGTGATGCATGTGGTTGGTCGGAAAATGCCTATGTGGCTACTTTTATGATATACTCCTCTAACATAATCTAATGTTTTGCTTTTGCTGTAAAGCCTTTTTGAAATCGGACAACGGGGTTTGATTCAGGAGAGGTGTATCTATAAAACGATATAACATAGTCCTATATTTGAAAAAATATATATATTACATTTCGTTATGCTTATGGCGATAGGATTTTTTTCGCTGGATGTCCGTCCCGCATACGGGACGAGCCCGTCAAGAGGTTTTAACAACCCTCCAGACGAGCTTCAATGCCATACAACTCTCCTTCCGTGGCCTCCAACTGCTCTTAAATACAAGTAAAACTAAATGCATGCTCTTCAACTGATCGCTGCCCGCACCTGCCAGCCCGTCCAGCATCACTACTCTGGACTCTCTGACTTAGAATATGTGGACAACTACAAATACCTAGGTGTCTGGTTAGACTGTAAACTCTCCTTCCAGACTCACATCAAACATCTCCAATCCAAAGTTAAATCTAGAATTGGCTTCCTATTTCGCAACAAAGCATCCTTCACTCATGCTGCCAAACATACCCTCGTAAAACTGACCATCCTACCAATCCTCGACTTCGGCGATGTAATTTACAAAATAGCCTCCAATACCCTACTCAATAAACTGGATGCAGTCTATCACAGTGCCATCCGTTTTGTCACCAAAGCCCCATATACTACCCACCACTGCGACTTGTACGCTCTCGTTGGCTGGCCCTCGCTTCATACTCGTCGCCAAACCCACTGGCTCCAGGTCATCTACAAGACCCTGCTAGGTAAAGTCTCCCCTTATCTCAGCTCACTGGTCACCATAGCAGCACCCACCTGTGGCACGCGCTCCAGCAGGTATATCTCTCTGGTCACCCCCAAAGCCAATTCCTCCTTTGGCCATCTCTCCTTCCAGTTCTCTGCTGCCAATGACTGGAACGAACTACAAAAATCCTGAAACTGGAAACACTTATCTCCCTCACTAGTTTTAAGCACCAGCTGTCAGAGCAGCTCACAGATCACTGCACCTGTACATAGCCCATCTATAATTTAGCCTAAACAACTGCCTCTTCCCCTACTGTATTTATTTATTTTGCTCCTTTGCACTCCATTATTTCTATTTCTACTTTGCACTTTCTTCCACTACAAATCTACCATTCCAGTGTTTTACTTGCTATATTGTATTTACTTTGCCACCATGGCCTTTTTTGCCTTTACCTCCCTTATCTCACCTCATTTACGCACATTGTATATAGACTTATTTTTCTACTGTATTATTGACTGTATGTTTGTTTTACTCCATGTGTAACTCTGTTGTTGTATGTGTCGAACTGCTTTGCTTTATCTTGGCCAGGACGCAATTGTAAATGAGAATTTGTTCTCAACTTGCCTACCTGGTTAAATAAAGGTGAAATAAATAAAAATAAATAAAAAAGGATCCGCCCCTTTTTTTCAATTTTCACCTAATATAACATACCCAAATCTAACTGCCTGTAGCTCAGGCCCTGAAGCAAGGATATGCATATTCTTGGTACCATTTGAAAGGAAACACTTTGAAGTTTGTGGAAATGTAAAAGGAATGTAGGAGAATATAACACAATAGATCTGGTAAAAGATAATAAAAAGAAAATACCAACCATTATTTTGTATATTTGTTGTACCATCATCTTGGAAATGCAAGAGAAACGGCATAATGTATTATTCCAGCCCAGGTGCAATTTCGATTTTGGCCACTAGATGGCAGCAGTGTATGTGCACAGTTGTAGACTGATCCAATGAACCATTGCATTTCTGTTCAAATGTTGTATCAAGACTGCCCAAATGACTTTTCATGTTCAAAATTGTGCACTCTCCTCAAACAATAGCATGGTATTCCTTCACTGTAATAGCTACTGTAAATTGGACAGTGCAGTTAGATTAACAAGAATTTAAGCTTTCTGCCAATATCAGATATGTCTATGTCCTGGGAAATGTTCTTGTTACTTACAACCTCATGCTAATCACATTAGCCATACATTAGCTCAACTGTCTCGTGGATGGGACACCGATCCCGAAGAAGTAAAAAAAAAAAAAGTAGGGGCTTGGATCAGAAAACCAGTCAGTATCTGATGTGACCAACATTTGCCTCATGCAGCATGACCAACATCCTTCGTATAGATGTTGATCAGGCTTTTGATTGTGGCCTGTGGAATGTTGTCCCATTCCTCTTCAATGGCTGTGCGAAGTTGCTGGATATTGGCGGGAACTGGAACACACTGTCATACATGTCGATCCAGAGCATCCCAAACATGCTCAATGGGTGACATGTCTGGTGAGAATGCAGGCCATGGAAGAACTGGGACATTTTCAGCTTCCAGGAATTGTGTGCAGATCCTTGCGACATGGGGCCATGCATTATCATACTGAAACATGAGGTGATGGCGGCTGATGAATGGAACGACAATGGGCCTCAGGATTTCATCACGGTATCTCTGTGCATTCAAATTGAAATCCATAAAATGCAATTGTGTTGGTTGTCCGTAGCTTGTGCAAACCCACAGTTTCATCAGGTCTCAGACAATCCAGCAGGTGAATAAGCCGGGTGTGGTGGTCCTTGTCTGGCGTGGTTATGTGTGGTCTGAGGTTGTAAGGCCAGTTGGATGTTCTGCCAAATTCATTAAAAAAAATTGAAGGCAGCTTATGGTAGAGAAATTAACATTCAATTCTCTGGCAACATCTCTGGTGGACATTCCTGCAGTCGGCGTGCCAATTGCACGCTCCCTCAAAATTTGTGGCATTATGTTGTGTGTGAAAACTGCACATTTTAGAGTGGCCTTCTGTAATGATCATGCTGTGTAATCCACTTCTTGATATGCCACACTTGTCAGGTGGATGGATTATCTTGGCAAAGGAGAAATGCTCACTAACAGGGATATAAACAAATTTGTGAACAAAATTTGAGAGAAATAAGCTTTTTGTACATATGGAACGTTTAAGGGAACTTTTATTTCAGCTCATGACACATGGGACCAACATGTTTACATGTTGCGTTTATATTTTTGTTGAATGTAATTAAAGTTTTAATAAGCAATTGATCACATAAAGTCGATATTTGATTCACCTCTGAGTTTAGTTATGTTTTGCTTTGTAAGGACCTCGAGTTAAAACAGTAAGCCTTAAAGGCAAGGCTTCAGCAGTAACCTCCTGTTTCTCTCCCAAAGGCTGGGCCCTGTTATTTTATTTTAGCAAAAATCTAAATAATCAAGAAATGAAATAAGGATTTATTCTAGCAGTTCAGCTGTTAGTCTGTGTAATAATACAAAGGAAAGTAGTCCACAGAAGAAAAACCTCAAATCTATAAGTAGGACTTAGAAATAGCCTTCCACACTGAATAGTCCACACAAAGGAAATTTGATGAGCAATACAATATCTCTTAAAAAAGTATTCTCTTGATGAGCAATGCAATATCTGCTAAACAAGTCTTCTCTTGATGATCAATACAATATCTCTTAAAAAGGTATTTAAAAAGTTGACATTTGATGGTAAACAAGAAATGCGTTGATATAGGTTAACACGTTGATATAGGTTAACACGTTGACATACGTTAACACGTTGACATAGGTTAACACGTTGATATACGTTAACACGTTGATATACGTTAACACGTTGATATACGTTAACACGTTGACATAGGTTAACACGTTGATATACGTTAACACGTTGATATAGGTTAACACGTTGACATAGGTTAACACGTTGACATAGGTTAACATGTTGACATAGGTTAACACATTGATATAGGTTAACACGTTGACATAGGTTAACACGTTGAGATAGGTTAACACGTTGATATAGGTTAACACGTTGACATAGGTTAACACGTTGATATACGTTAACACGTTGATATAGGTTAACACGTTGATATAGCGAAACACGTTGATATAGGTTAACACGTTGATATAGGTTAACACGTTGATATACGTTAACACGTTGATATACGTTAACACGTTGATATAGGTTAACACGTTGATATAGGTTAACACGTTGATATACGTTAACACGTTGATATACGTTAACACCTTGATATAGGTTAAAACGTTGATATAGGTTAACACGTTGATATAGGTTAACACGTTGATATAGGTTAACACGTTGATATAGGGGAACACGTTGATATAGCGTAACACGTTGATATAGCGTAACACGTTGACATAGGGTAACACGTTGACATAGGGTAACACGTTGATATAGGTTAACACGTTGATATACGTTAACAAGTTGATATAGGGTAACACATTGATATAGGTTAGTATATATTCTGCTGACACTCTCAGTCTGAAGGTTCTAGGCAGACATTTGGGACTCAGACCACATGTTCTTAATGTTATTCCTCAACTCTGCTGATATGCTAAGGAAACATTAGTATATACGCAGGTAAAGGATTCATTATTAAACCCCCCCTCCCCTAGAAATGGACCAGGATGCCGGGGTATATGGGTAATATGCTACAGCCCTTACTTACTGTAGGTACTTAATGACCTTCTAAAAGGCTCCGGGTGGAAAATACCTGCATTAGCAGAGCTACAGAGCGAGGTCCAGAGTGGTGTAGTCGCTATAGCAGCACTCACAGCACCTAAATAAAATATGCTATATTGAGCGAGGTAGGTAGAAGAACTGGGTTCAAATAATGTTTGAAATCTTTCAAATACTCTCAGTGTTTTGCTTGAGCTTGCCTGGAGTGCCCCGGTGGGTGGGGTTAAGACTTTTGAAGTGTTTCTATTGGTTCCATCGCAACAGGCAAGATCAATCAAGCACAGCTAATAGAACTTGACATTATTTCAAATAGTATTTGAACCCAGGTGTATTAGGAAGTTGGGGTGAGGAGGAATGTTGTAAGTTTATTATTTAAGCCAAGGTGCTCTAATTGCTAAAAAGGTAAAGCAATGTGGAGAGTTGATCTGGAGTTTTAGGCTGTATGGCGGACCGGGGCGGGTGGCTCCTTGGGAAGTCACAGTCACACTTTAATATGGGCTGGTGGATACAAAAAACCACTTAACCAGGTAGATAGGTACCCAGTCTGAGCATTAAGAGACGGAGATAGAAGGGGAGAGAGAGAGAGGGGCCCAGGGCAGAGTCAAGCTGCGGACTCCCAGCCAGCCAGGTCTGTACATTAAAGGTAGAAACATTAATTATTTTTTAATTTGTGAGGAAGGTTTTACCGACTGGCTCTTTAATATTTTAGACCTACAGCTCTTTACCTGCTCTGAATGGTAGAGAGGAGAGGAGAGGAGAGGAGAGGAGAGGAGAGGAGAGGAGAGGGGAGAGGAGAGGAGAGGAGAGGAGAGGAGAGGAGAGGAGAGGGGAGAGGAGAGGAGAGGAGCTATCAAAATGTAAGGGGTTTTTATGTAGAGAGAGAAGGGTTCTCTTTTATTGAAGGAGGAAAGCACTGGTACTTGGAATACATGAATGGGTCCTTAAGGAGTCGTAGTGCAGAGTACAATATGAGGTAAGAGAGAAAGAAAAACATAAAGCCCAAATCCCATAATTATACGAATTCAATATGACTAGCACACACCCACATCCACGCAAACACACACACACACACCCTACCTAAAAGAGCAACTTTTATGAACAGAAGCATCTATTCTCCAGGGATGTATTTACAGGTGGCCTTGCACTGTATTTGATGCTTCTTCCAGGCTTCTTCCATCCTCCCCTGACTTGGCCGAAGCCGCCACCACACACACACACACACACACACACACACACACACACACACACACACACACACACACACACACACACACACACACACACACATCAACAAATACCAATTTTCATAGTGATGACAGCAGATTAGGCACATTCCACTGCATCCAAGACCTCACGAATGGCACACACACGCACGCACGCACGCACACACACACACACACACACACACACTTTCCTCCTCTCAGTCTGTCGCAAGACCTGGCCCAAAGACAAGTGGTGGAAGAGCAGAGGGCAACTTGGAACAAAACCAGTGTCCTCCTGCGTTCCTTCTCTCCTTCTTCCCTCCCTCCCTTCTTAATCCCTCCTTCCTCACCCCTAGAAAACAAAGACAGGAGAAGGAAAGAAGCTAGAACAAGACAGAAGAAGAGAGAAGAAGAAAACAGACTGAAGGGTCCTGGTGGAGATGGGAGGAGAGAGGAGGAGAAGAGAGGAGAGGAGAAGAGAGGAGAAGAGAGGTGTCGGTCCTGGTGGGGATGGGAGGAGAGAGGGGATAGAGGAGGAGAAGAGAAGAGAGGTGTCGGTCCTGGTTGGGATGGGAGGAGAGAGGGGACAGAGGAGGAGAAGAGAGGAGGAGAGAGGAGAAGAGAGGAGGGGTGTCAGTCCTGGTGGAGATGGGAGGAGAGAGGAGGAGAAGAGGGGAGAGGTGTTGGTCCTGGTGGGGATGGGAGGAGAGAGGGGACAGAGGAGGAGTAGAGAGGAGAAGAGAGGAGGGGTGTCAGTCCTGGTGGAGATGGGAGGAGAGAGGAGGAGAAGAGAGGAGAAGAGAGGAGGAGAGAGGAGGGGTGTCGGTCCTGGTGGAGATGGGAGGAGAGAGGGGAGAGAGGAGGAGAAGAGAGTAGAAGAGAGGAGAAGAGAGGAGGGGTGTCGGTCCTGGTGGAGATGGGAGGAGAGAGGGGAGAGACGAGGAGAAGAGAGGAGAGGGGAGGAGGAGAGAGGAGGGGTGTCGGTCCTGGTGGAGATGGGAGGAGAGAGGGGAGAGAGGAGGAGAAGAGAGGAGAGGAGGGGTATCGGACGGGACCGTGCAGGCGTGTGTGCGTTGGTGTGTGTTTTTGTGTTTGTGTGCGTGTGAGAACACAGGGCCCTGACAGACAGCGGTGAGAAGGACTAAGCTCATTGAGAAAAGTGACAACCCCAGCTGAGATAAAACCAATGATGATTTGTACTGTATCTTCAGGGGATAAAAGCACTTCTATTGGATTTCTGAGGGCCCCACCGCGCATGGGATTTTAGGCCCCAGCATGCAGGGATCTGGTAGGCCCCGGTGCGGAGCAGAGGAGAGAGGAGTGGAAGGGAGAGTACCCAGCTAGGGAAGGGGAGAAAATTCCCATGATTACTGGGGAGTGTTAAACGGCGGTCTGCGGGGACTTGGAGTGTTGATGTTGATGTTTTCAGAGTGAATGAATGCCACGTGCACACGCACACACACACTGGCAGAGAGTGAGAGAAAGAGAGCGATCCACACTCACTATCTGACACTATAAAAAATACAGTATATTATTATCCTTCTCTCTCTACAGTATATTATTATCCTTCTCTCTCTCTCTACAATATATTATTATCCTTCTCTCTCTCTACAATATATTATTATCCTTCTCTAACTCTCTCTACAGTATATTATTATCCTACTCTCTCTACAGTATATTATTATTATTCTCTCTCTACAGTATATTATTTTCCATCTCTCTCTACAGTGTATGATTATCCTTCTCTCTCTACAGGATATTATTATCCTTCTCTCTCTCTACAGTATATTATTATCCTTCTCTCTCTCTCTACAGTGTATGATTATCCTTCTCTCTCTACAGGATATTATTATCCTTCTCTCTCTACAGTATATTATTATCTTTCTATCTCTCTCTACAGTATATTGTTATCCTTCTCTCTCTACAGTATATTATTATCCTTCTCTCTATCTACAATATATTATTATCCTTTCTCTCTCTACAGTATATTATTTTCCTTCTCTCTCTAAAGTATATTATCATCCTTCTCTCTCTCTCTACAGTATATTACTATCCTTCTCTCTCTCTACAGTATATTATTATCCTTCTCTCTCTACAGTATATTATTATCCTTCTCTCTCTCTACAGTATATTATTATCCTTCTCTCTCTCTACAGTATATTAGTATCCTTCTCTCTCTCTACAGTATATTATTATCCTTCTCTCTCTCTCTCTCAACAGTATATTATTGTCCTTCTCTCTCTCTACAGTATATTATTATCCTTCTCTCTCTCTCTACAGTATATTATTATCCTTCTCTCTCTCTACAGTATATTATAATCCTTCTCTCTCTCTCTCTCTACAGTATATTATTGTCCTTCTCTCTCTCTACAGTATATTATTATCCTTCTCTCTCTCCACAGTATATTATTATGCTTCTCTCTCTCTCTCTCTACAGTATATTATTATTATTCTCTCTCTACAGTATATTATTATCCTTCCTTCTCTCTATCTACAATATATTATTATCCTTCTCTCTCTCTCTACAGTATATTATTTTCCTTCTCTCTCTACAGTATATTATCACCCTTCTCTCTCTCTCTACAGTATATTATTATCCTTCTCTCTCTCTACAGCATATTATTATCCTTCTCTCTCTACAGTATATTATTATCCTTCGCTCTCTACATTATATTATTATCCTTCTCTCTCTCTACAGTATATTATTATCCTTCTCTCTCTCTACAGTATATTATTATCCTTCTCTCTCTCTCTACAGTATATTATTATCCTTCTCTCTCTCTCTACAGTATATTATTGTCCTTCTCTCTCTCTACAGTATATTATTATCCTTCTCTCTCTACAGTATATTATTATCCTTCTATCTCTCTACAGTATATTAATATCCTTCTCTCTCGACAGTATATTAATATCCTTCTCTCTACAGTATATTAATATCCTTCTCTCTCTCTACAGTATATTATTATCCTTCTCTCTCTCTCTACAGTATATTATTATCCTTCTCTCTCTCTACAGTATATTATTATCCTTCTCTCTCTACAGTATATTATTATCCTTCTCTCTCTACAGTATATTATTATCCTTCTCTCTCTCTCTACAGTATATTATTATCCTTCTCTCTCTACAGTATATTATTATCCTTCTCTCTCTCTCTACAGTATATTGTTATCATTCTCTCTCTCTACAGTATATTATTATCATACTCTCTCTACAGTATATTGTTATCCTTCTCTCTATCTACGATATATTATTATCCTTCTCTCTCTCTCTACAGTATATTATTATCCTTCTCTCTCTACAGTATATTATCATCCTTCTCTCTCTCTACAGTATATTATTGTCCTTCTCTCTCTCTACAGTATATTATTATCCTTCTCTCTCTCTCTACAGTATATTATTGTCCTTCTCTCTCTCTACAGTATATTATTATCCTTCTCTCTCTACAGTATATTATTATCCTTCTATCTCTCTACAGTATATTAATATCCTTCTCTCTCGACAGTATATTAATATCCTTCTCTCTACAGTATATTAATATCCTTCTCTCTCTCTACAGTATATTATTATCCTTCTCTCTCTCTCTACAGTATATTATTATCCTTCTCTCTCTCTACAGTATATTATTATCCTTCTCTCTCTACAGTATATTATTATCCTTCTCTCTCTACAGTATATTATTATCCTTCTCTCTCTCTCTACAGTATATTATTATCCTTCTCTCTCTACAGTATATTATTATCCTTCTCTCTCTCTCTACAGTATATTGTTATCATTCTCTCTCTCTACAGTATATTATTATCATACTCTCTCTACAGTATATTATTATCCTTCTCTCTATCTACGATATATTATTATCCTTCTCTCTCTACAGTTTATTATTATCCTTCTTTCTGCAGTATATTATTATCCTTCGCTCTCTACATTATATTATTATCCTTCTCTCTCTCTACAGTATATTATTATCCTTCTCTCTCTACAGTATATTATTATCCTTCTATCTCTCTACAGTATATTAATATCCTTCTCTCTCGACAGTATATTAATATCCTTCTCTCTACAGTATATTAATATCCTTCGCTCTCTCTACAGTATATTATTATCCTTCTCTCTCTCTCTACAGTATATTATTATCCTTCTCTCTCTCTACAGTATATTATTATCCTTCTCTCTCTACAGTATATTATTATCCTTCTCTCTCTACAGTATATTATTATCCTTCTCTCTCTCTCTACAGTATATTATTATCCTTCTCTCTCTACAGTATATTATTATCCTTCTCTCTCTCTCTACAGTATATTGTTATCCTTCTCTCTCTCTACAGTATATTATTATCATACTCCCTCTACAGTATATTATTATCCTTCTCTCTATCTACGATATATTATTATCCTTCTCTCTCTCTCTACAGTATATTATTATCCTTCTCTCTCTACAGTATATTATCATCCTTCTCTCTCTCTACAGTATATTATTATCCTTCTCTCTCTCTACAGTATATTATTATCCTTCTTTCTCTCTCTCTACAGTATATTATTATCCTTCTCTCTCTCTACAGTATATTATTATCCTTCTCTCTCTCTACAGTATGTTATTATCCTTCTCTCTCTCTACAGTATATTATTATCCTTCTCTCTCTACAGTATATTATTATCCTTCTCTCTCTACAGTATATTAGTATCCTTCTCTCTCTCTCTACAGTATATTATTATCCTTCTCTCTCTCAACAGTATATTATTGTCCTTCTCTCTCTCTACAGTATATTATTATCCTTCTCTCTCTCTCTACAGTATATTATTATCCTTCTCTCTCTCTACAGTATATTATAATCCTTCTCTCTCTCTCTACAGTATATTATTGTCCTTCTCTCTCTCTACAGTATATTATTATCCTTCTCTCTCTCTACAGTATATTATTATCCTTCTCTCTCTCTACAGTATGTTATTATCCTTCTCTCTCTCTACAATATATTATTATCCTTTCTCTCTCTACAGTATATTATTTTCCTTCTCTCTCTACAGTATATTATCATCCTTCTCTCTCTCTCTACAGTATATTATTATTATTCTCTCTCTCTCTACAGTATATTATTATCCTTCTCTCTCTCTCTCTACAGTATATTATTATCCTTATCTCTCTACAGATTATTATTATCCTTCTCTCTCTGCAGTATATTATCATCCTTCTCTCTCTCTCTACAGTATATTATTATTATTCTCTCTCTCTCTACAGTATATTACTATCCTTCTCTCTCTACAGATTATTATTATCCTTCTCTCTCTGCAGTATATTATTATCCTTCGCTCTCTACATTATATTATTATCCTTCTCTCTCTCTACAGTATATTATTATCCTTCTCTCTCTCTCTCTACAGTATATTATTATCCTTCTCTCTCTCTCTCTACAGTATATTATTGTCCTTCTCTCTCTCTACAGTATATTATTATCCTTCTATCTCTCTACAGTATATTAATATCCTTCTCTCTCTACAGTATATTAATATCCTTCTCTCTACAGTATATTAATATCCTTCTCTCTCTCTACAGTATATTATTATCCTTCTCTCTCTCTCTACAGTATATTATTGTCCTTCTCTCTCTCTACAGTATATTATTATCCTTCTCTCTCTACAGTATATTATTTTCCTTCTCTCTCTCTACAGTATATTATTATCCTTCTCTCTCTCTCTCTCTCTACAGTATATTATTATCCTTCTCTCTCTCAACAGTATATTATTATCCTTCTCTCTCTTTAGTATGTTATTATCCTTCTCTCTCTACAGTATATTATTATCCTTCTCTCTCTCTACAGTATATTATTATCCTTCTCTCTCCACAGTATATTATTATCCTTCTCTCTCTCTCTACAGTATATTATTATCCTTCTCTCTCTCTACAGTATATTATTATCCTTCTCTCTCTCTCTACAGTATATTATTATCCTTCTCTCTCTCAACAGTATATTATTGTCCTTCTCTCTCTCTACAGTATATTATTATCCTTCTCTCTCTCTCTACAGTATATTATTATCCTTCTCTCTCTCTACAGTATATTATAATCCTTCTCTCTCTCTCTACAGTATATTATTGTACTTCTCTCTCTCTACAGTATATTATTATCCTTCTCTCTCTCTACAGTATATTATTATCCTTCTCTCTCTACAGTATATTATTATCCTTCTCTCTCTCTACAGTATATTATTATCCTTCTCTCTCCACAGTATATTATTATCCTTCTCTCTCTCTCTACAGTATATTATTGTCCTTCTCTCTCTCTACAGTATATTATTATCCTTCTCTCTCTCTCTACAGTATATTATTATCCTTCTCTCTCTCTCTACAGTATATTGTTATCCTTCTCTCTCTCTACAGTATATTATTATCCTTCTTTCTCTACAGTATATTATTATCCTTCTCTCTATCTACAATATATTATTATCCTTCTCTCTCTCTACAGTATATTATTATCCTTCTCTCTCTACAGTATATTATTATCCTTCTCTCTATCTAAAATATATTATTATCATTCTCTCTCTACAGTATATTATTATCCTTCTCTCTCTCTCTCTACAGTATATTATTGTCCTTCTCTCTCTCTACAGTATATTATTATCCTTCTCTCTCTACAGTATATTATTATCCTTCTCTCTATCTACAATATATTATTATCCTTCTCTCTCTACAGTATATTATTATCCTTCTCTCTCTACAGTATATTATCATCCTTCTCTCTCTCTACAGTATATTATTATCCTTCTCTCTCTCTACAGTATATTATTATCCTTCTCTCTCTACAGTATATTATCATCGTTCGCTCTCTACATTATATTTTTATCTTTTCTCTCTCTCTACAGTATATTATTATCCTTCTCTCTCTACAGTATATTATTATCCTTCTCTCTCTCTCTCTACAGTATATTATTATCCTTCTCTCTCTCTACAGTATATTATTATCCTTCTCTCTCACTCTACAGTATATTATTATCCTTCTCTCTCTACTGTATATTATTATCATTCTCTCTCTACAGTATATTACTATCCTTCTCTCTCTCTCTACAGTATGTTATTATCCTTCTCTCTCTCTACAATATATTATTATCCTTTCTCTCTCTACAGTATATTATTATCCTTCTCTCTCTACAGTATATTATTATCCTTCTCTCTCTCTCTACAGTATATTATTATCCTTCTCTCTCTCTACAGTATATTATAATCCTTCTCTCTCTCTCTACAGTATATTATTGTACTTCTCTCTCTCTACAGTATATTATTATCCTTCTCTCTCTCTACAGTATATTATTATCCTTCTCTCTCTCTACAGTATGTTATTATCCTTCTCTCTCTTTACAATATATTATTATCCTTCTCTCTCTACAGTATATTATTATCCTTCTCTCTCTCTACAGTATATTATTATCCTTCTCTCTCTCTACAGTATATTATTATCCTTCTCTCTCTCTACAGTATATTACTATTCTTCTCTCTCTCTACAGTATATTACTATTCTTCTCTCTCTCTACAGTATATTAATATCCTTCTCTCTCTCTACAGTATATTATTATCCTTCTCTCTCTCTCTACAGTATATTATTATCCTTCTCTCTCTACAGTATATTATTATCCTTCTCTCTCTCTCTACAGTATATTATTATCCTTCTCTCTCTCTCTACAGTATATTATTATCCTTCTCTCTCTCTCTACAGTATATTGTTATCCTTCTCTCTCTCTACAGTATATTATTATCCTTCTTTCTCTACAGTATATTATTATCCTTCTCTCTATCTACAATATATTATTATCCTTCTCTCTCTACAGTATATTATTATCCTTCTCTCTCTACAGTATATTATTATCCTTCTCTCTATCTACAATATATTATTATCCTTCTCTCTCTACAGTATATTATTATCCTTCTCTCTCTACAGTATATTATCATCCTTCTCTCTCTCTACAGTATATTATTATCCTTCTCTCTCTCTACAGTATATTATTATCCTTCTCTCTCTACAGTATATTATTATCGTTCGCTCTCTACATTATATTTTTATCTTTTTCTCTCTCTCTACAGTATATTATTATCCTTCTCTCTCTACAGTATATTATTATCCTTCTCTCTCTCTCTCTACAGTATATTATTATCCTTCTCTCTCTCTACAGTATATTATTATCCTTCTCTCTCACTCTACAGTATATTATTATCCTTCTCTCTCTACTGTATATTATTATCATTCTCTCTCTACAGTATATTACTATCCTTCTCTCTCTCTCTACAGTATATTATTATCCTTCTCTCTCTCTCTACAGTATATTATTATCCTTCTCTCTCTCTCTACAGTATATTATCATCCTTCTCTCTCACTCTACAGTATATTATTATCCTTCTCTCTCTACAGTATATTATTATCCTTCTCTCTATCTACAATATATTATTATCCTTCTCTCTCTCTACAGTATATTATTATCCTTCTCTCTCTACAGTATATTATTATCCTTCTCTCTATCTACAGTATATTATTATCCTTCTCTCTCTCTCTACAGTATATTATTATCCTTCTCTCTCTACAGTATATTATTATCCTTCTCTCTCTCTCTACAGTATATTATTATCCTTCTCTCTCTCTCTACAGTATATTATTATCCTTCTCTCTCTCTCTACAGTATATTGTTATCCTTCTCTCTCTCTACAGTATATTATTATCCTTCTTTCTCTACAGTATATTATTATCCTTCTCTCTATCTACAATATATTATTATCCTTCTCTCTCTACAGTATATTATTATCCTTCTCTCTCTACAGTATATTATTATCCTTCTCTCTATCTACAATATATTATTATCCTTCTCTCTCTACAGTATATTATTATCCTTCTCTCTCTACAGTATATTATCATCCTTCTCTCTCTCTACAGTATATTATTATCCTTCTCTCTCTCTACAGTATATTATTATCCTTCTCTCTCTACAGTATATTATTATCGTTCGCTCTCTACATTATATTTTTATCTTTTTCTCTCTCTCTACAGTATATTATTATCCTTCTCTCTCTACAGTATATTATTATCCTTCTCTCTCTCTCTCTACAGTATATTATTATCCTTCTCTCTCTCTACAGTATATTATTATCCTTCTCTCTCACTCTACAGTATATTATTATCCTTCTCTCTCTACTGTATATTATTATCATTCTCTCTCTACAGTATATTACTATCCTTCTCTCTCTCTCTACAGTATATTATTATCCTTCTCTCTCTCTCTACAGTATATTATTATCCTTCTCTCTCTCTCTACAGTATATTATCATCCTTCTCTTTCACTCTACAGTATATTATTATCCTTCTCTCTCTACAGTATATTATTATCCTTCTCTCTATCTACAATATATTATTATCCTTCTCTCTCTCTACAGTATATTATTATCCTTCTCTCTCTACAGTATATTATTATCCTTCTCTCTATCTACAATATATTATTATCCTTCTCTCTCTACAGTATATTATTATCCTTCTCTCTCTACAGTATATTATCATCCTTCTCTCTCTCTACAGTATATTATTATCCTTCTCTCTCTCTACAGTATATTATTATCCTTCTCTCTCTACAGTATATTATTATCGTTCGCTCTCTACATTATATTTTTATCTTTTTCTCTCTCTCTACAGTATATTATTATCCTTCTCTCTCTACAGTATATTATTATCCTTCTCTCTCTCTCTCTACAGTATATTATTATCCTTCTCTCTCTCTACAGTATATTATTATCCTTCTCTCTCACTCTACAGTATATTATTATCCTTCTCTCTCTACAGTATATTATTATCCTTCTCTCTCACTCTACAGTATATTATTATCCTTCTCTCTCTCTCTACAGTATATTATTATCCTTCTCTCTCTACAGTATATTATTATCCTTCTCTCTCTCTCTACAGTATATTATTATCCTTCTCTCTCTCTCTACAGTATATTGTTATCCTTCTCTCTCTCTACAGTATATTATTATCCTTCTCTCTCTACAGTATATTATTATCCTTCTCTCTCTACAGTATATTATCATCCTTCTCTCTCTCTACAGTATATTATTATCCTTCTCTCTCTCTACAGTATATGATTATCCTTCTCTCTCTACAGTATATTATTATCGTTCGCTCTCTACATTATATTTTTATCTTTCTCTCTCTCTACAGTATATTATTATCCTTCTCTCTCTACAGTATATTATTATCCTTCTCTCTCTCTCTCTACAGTATATTATTATCCTTCTCTCTCTCTACAGTATATTATTATCCTTCTCTCTCACTCTACAGTATATTATTATCCTTCTCTCTCTACAGTATATTATTATCCTTCTCTCTCACTCTACAGTATATTATTATCCTTCTCTCTCTCTCTACAGTATATTATTATCCTTCTCTCTCTACAGTATATTATTATCCTTCTCTCTCTCTCTACAGTATATTATTATCCTTCTCTCTCTCTCTACAGTATATTATTATCCTTCTCTCTCTCTCTACAGTATATTGCTATCCTTCTCTCTCTCTACAGTATATTATTATCCTTCTCTCTATCTACAATATATTATTATCCTTCTCTCTCTCTACAGTATATTATTATCCTTCTCTCTCTACAGTATATTATTATCCTTCTCTCTATCTACAATATATTATTATCCTTCTCTCTCTACAGTATATTATTATCCTTCTCTCTCTACAGTATATTATCATCCTTCTCTCTCTCTACAGTATATTATTATCCTTCTCTCTCTCTACAGTATATTATTATCCTTCTCTCTCTACAGTATATTATTATTGTTCGCTCTCTACATTATATTTTATCTTTCTCTCTCTCTACAGTATATTATTATCCTTCTCTCTCTACAGTATATTATTATCCTTCTCTCTCTCTCTCTACAGTATATTATTATCCTTCTCTCTCTCTCTACAGTATATTATTATCCTTCTCTCTCTCTCTACAGTATATTGTTATCCTTCTCTCTCTCTACAGTATATTATTATCCTTCTTTCTCTACAGTATATTATTATCCTTCTCTCTATCTACAATATATTATTATCCTTCTCTCTCTCTACAGTATATTATTATCCTTCTCTCTCTACAGTATATTATTATCGTTCTCTCTATCTACAATATATTATTATCCTTCTCTCTCTACAGTATATTATTATCCTTCTCTCTCTACAGTATATTATCATCCTTCTCTCTCTCTACAGTATATTATTATCCTTCTCTCTCTCTTCAGTATATTATTATCCTTCTCTCTCTACAGTATATTATTATCGTTCGCTCTCTACATTATATTTTTATCTTTTTCTCTCTCTCTACAGTATATTATTATGCTTCTCTCTCTACAGTATATTATTATCCTTCTCTCTCTCTCTCTCTCTACAGTATATTATTATCCTTCTCTCTCTCTACAGTATATTATTATCCTTCTCTCTCACTCTACAGTATATTATTATCCTTCTCTCTCTACAGTATATTATCATCCTTCTCTCTCTCTACAGTATATTATTATCCTTCTCTCTCTCTACAGTATATTATTATCATTCTCTCTCTACAGTATATTACTATCCTTCTCTCTCTCTCTACAGTATGTTATTATCCTTCTCTCTCTCTACAATATATTATTATCCTTTCTCTCTCTACAGTATATTATTATCCTTCTCTCTCTACAGTATATTATTATCCTTCTCTCTCTCTCTACAGTATATTATTATCCTTCTCTCTCTCTACAGTATATTATAATCCTTCTCTCTCTCTCTACAGTATATTATTGTACTTCTCTCTCTCTACAGTATATTATTATCCTTCTCTCTCTCTCTACAGTATATTGTTATCCTTCTCTCTCTCTACAGTATATTATTATCCTTCTCTCTATCTACAATATATTATTATCCTTCTCTCTCTCTCTACAGTATATTATTATCCTTCTCTCTCTACAGTATATTATTATCCTTCTCTCTATCTAAAATATATTATTATCCTTCTCTCTCTACAGTATATTATTATCCTTCTCTCTCTACAGTATATTATCATCCTTCTCTCTCTCTACAGTATATTATTATCCTTCTCTCTCTCTTCAGTATATTATTATCCTTCTCTCTCTACAGTATATTATTATCGTTCGCTCTCTACATTATATTTTTATCTTTTTCTCTCTCTCTACAGTATATTATTATCCTTCTCTCTCTACAGTATATTATTATCCTTCTCTCTCTCTCTCTCTCTACAGTATATTATTATCCTTCTCTCTCTCTACAGTATATTATTATCCTTCTCTCTCACTCTACAGTATATTATTATCCTTCTCTCTCTACAGTATATTATCATCCTTCTCTCTCTCTACAGTATATTATTATCCTTCTCTCTCTCTACAGTATATTATTATCATTCTCTCTCTACAGTATATTACTATCCTTCTCTCTCTCTCTACAGTATGTTATTATCCTTCTCTCTCTCTACAATATATTATTATCCTTTCTCTCTCTACAGTATATTATTATCCTTCTCTCTCTACAGTATATTATTATCCTTCTCTCTCTCTCTACAGTATATTATTATCCTTCTCTCTCTCTACAGTATATTATAATCCTTCTCTCTCTCTCTACAGTATATTATTGTACTTCTCTCTCTCTACAGTATATTATTATCCTTCTCTCTCTCTCTACAGTATATTGTTATCCTTCTCTCTCTCTACAGTATATTATTATCCTTCTCTCTATCTACAATATATTATTATCCTTCTCTCTCTCTACAGTATATTATTATCCTTCTCTCTCTACAGTATATTATTATCCTTCTCTCTATCTAAAATATATTATTATCATTCTCTCTCTACAGTATATTATTATCCTTCTCTCTCTACAGTATATTATCATCCTTCTCTCTCACTCTACAGTATATTATTATCCTTCTCTCTCTACAGTATATTATTATCATTCTCTCTCTCTCTACATTATTATATTATCCTTCTCTCTCTACAGTATATTATTATCCTTCTCTCTCTCTACAGTATATTATTATCCTTCTCTCTCTCTACAGTATATTATTATCCTTCTCTCTCTCTACAGTATATTACTATTCTTCTCTCTCTCTACAGTATATTACTATTCTTCTCTCTCTCTACAGTATATTAATATCCTTCTCTCTCTCTACAGTATATTATTATCCTTCTTTCTCTCTCTACAGTATATTATTATCCTTCTCTCTCTCTCTACAGTATATTATTATCCTTCTCTCTCTACAGTATATTATTATCCTTCTCTCTCTCTCTACAGTATATTATTATGCTTCTCTCTCTCTCTACAGTATATTATTATCCTTCTCTCTCTCTCTACAGTATATTGTTATCCTTCTCTCTATCTACAATATATTATTATCCTTCTCTCTCTACAGTATATTATTATCCTTCTCTCTCTACAGTATATTATTATCCTTCTCTCTATCTACAATATATTATTATCCTTCTCTCTCTACAGTATATTATTATCCTTCTCTCTCTACAGTATATTATCATCCTTCTCTCTCTCTACAGTATATTATTATCCTTCTCTCTCTCTACAGTATATTATTATCCTTCTCTCTCTACAGTATATTATTATCGTTCGCTCTCTACATTATATTTTTATCTTTTTCTCTCTCTCTACAGTATATTATTATCTTTCTCTCTCTACAGTATATTATTATCCTTCTCTCTCTCTCTCTACAGTATATTATTATCCTTCTCTCTCTCTACAGTATATTATTATCCTTCTCTCTCACTCTACAGTATATTATTATCCTTCTCTCTCTACTGTATATTATTATCATTCTCTCTCTACAGTATATTACTATCCTTCTCTCTCTCTCTACAGTATATTATTATCCTTCTCTCTCTCTCTACAGTATATTATTATCCTTCTCTCTCTCTCTACAGTATATTATCATCCTTCTCTCTCACTCTACAGTATATTATTATCCTTCTCTCTCTACAGTATATTATTATCCTTCTCTCTATCTACAATATATTATTATCCTTCTCTCTCTCTACAGTATATTATTATCCTTCTCTCTCTACAGTATATTATTATCCTTCTCTCTATCTACAATATATTATTATCCTTCTCTCTCTACAGTATATTATTATCCTTCTCTCTCTACAGTATATTATCATCCTTCTCTCTCTCTACAGTATATTATTATCCTTCTCTCTCTCTACAGTATATTATTATCCTTCTCTCTCTACAGTATATTATTATCGTTCGCTCTCTACATTATATTTTTATCTTTTTCTCTCTCTCTACAGTATATTATTATCCTTCTCTCTCTACAGTATATTATTATCCTTCTCTCTCTCTCTCTACAGTATATTATTATCCTTCTCTCTCTCTACAGTATATTATTATCCTTCTCTCTCACTCTACAGTATATTATTATCCTTCTCTCTCTACAGTATATTATTATCCTTCTCTCTCACTCTACAGTATATTATTATCCTTCTCTCTCTCTACAGTATATTATTATCCTTCTCTCTCTACAGTATATTATTATCCTTCTCTCTCTCTCTACAGTATATTATTATCCTTCTCTCTCTCTCTACAGTATATTGTTATCCTTCTCTCTCTCTACAGTATATTATTATCCTTCTCTCTCTACAGTATATTATTATCCTTCTCTCTCTACAGTATATTATCATCCTTCTCTCTCTCTACAGTATATTATTATCCTTCTCTCTCTCTACAGTATATGATTATCCTTCTCTCTCTACAGTATATTATTATCGTTCGCTCTCTACATTATATTTTTATCTTTCTCTCTCTCTACAGTATATTATTATCCTTCTCTCTCTACAGTATATTATTATCCTTCTCTCTCTCTCTCTACAGTATATTATTATCCTTCTCTCTCTCTACAGTATATTATTATCCTTCTCTCTCACTCTACAGTATATTATTATCCTTCTCTCTCTACAGTATATTATTATCCTTCTCTCTCACTCTACAGTATATTATTATCCTTCTCTCTCTCTCTACAGTATATTATTATCCTTCTCTCTCTACAGTATATTATTATCCTTCTCTCTCTCTCTACAGTATATTATTATCCTTCTCTCTCTCTCTACAGTATATTATTATCCTTCTCTCTCTCTCTACAGTATATTGTTATCCTTCTCTCTCTCTACAGTATATTATTATCCTTCTCTCTATCTACAATATATTATTATCCTTCTCTCTCTCTACAGTATATTATTATCCTTCTCTCTCTACAGTATATTATTATCCTTCTCTCTATCTACAATATATTATTATCCTTCTCTCTCTACAGTATATTATTATCCTTCTCTCTCTACAGTATATTATCATCCTTCTCTCTCTCTACAGTATATTATTATCCTTCTCTCTCTCTACAGTATATTATTATCCTTCTCTCTCTACAGTATATTATTAACGTTCGCTCTCTACATTATATTTTATCTTTCTCTCTCTCTACAGTATATTATTATCCTTCTCTCTCTACAGTATATTATTATCCTTCTCTCTCTCTCTCTACAGTATATTATTATCCTTCTCTCTCTCTCTACAGTATATTATTATCCTTCTCTCTCTCTCTACAGTATATTGTTATCCTTCTCTCTCTCTACAGTATATTATTATCCTTCTTTCTCTACAGTATATTATTATCCTTCTCTCTATCTACAATATATTATTATCCTTCTCTCTCTCTACAGTATATTATTATCCTTCTCTCTCTACAGTATATTATTATCCTTCTCTCTATCTACAATATATTATTATCCTTCTCTCTCTACAGTATATTATTATCCTTCTCTCTCTACAGTATATTATCATCCTTCTCTCTCTCTACAGTATATTATTATCCTTCTCTCTCTCTACAGTATATTATTATCCTTCTCTCTCTACAGTATATTATTATCGTTCGCTCTCTACATTATATTTTTATCTTTTTCTCTCTCTCTACAGTATATTATTATCTTTCTCTCTCTCTACAGTATATTATTATCCTTCTCTCTCTACAGTATATTATTATCCTTCTCTCTCTCTCTCTACAGTATATTATTATCCTTCTCTCTCTCTACAGTATATTATTATCCTTCTCTCTCACTCTACAGTATATTATTATCCTTCTCTCTCTACAGTATATTATTATCCTTCTCTCTCACTCTACAGTATATTATTATCCTTCTCTCTCTCTCTACAGTATATTATTATCCTTCTCTCTCTACAGTATATTATTATCCTTCTCTCTCTCTCTACAGTATATTATTATCCTTCTCTCTCTCTCTACAGTATATTGTTATCCTTCTCTCTCTCTACAGTATATTATTATCCTTCTCTCTCTACAGTATATTATTATCCTTCTCTCTCTACAGTATATTATCATCCTTCTCTCTCTCTACAGTATATTATTATCCTTCTCTCTCTCTACAGTATATGATTATCCTTCTCTCTCTACAGTATATTATTATCGTTCGCTCTCTACATTATATTTTTATCTTTCTCTCTCTCTACAGTATATTATTATCCTTCTCTCTCTACAGTATATTATTATCCTTCTCTCTCTCTCTCTACAGTATATTATTATCCTTCTCTCTCTCTACAGTATATTATTATCCTTCTCTCTCACTCTACAGTATATTATTATCCTTCTCTCTCTACAGTATATTATTATCCTTCTCTCTCACTCTACAGTATATTATTATCCTTCTCTCTCTCTCTACAGTATATTATTATCCTTCTCTCTCTACAGTATATTATTATCCTTCTCTCTCTCTCTACAGTATATTATTATCCTTCTCTCTCTCTCTACAGTATATTATTATCCTTCTCTCTCTCTCTACAGTATATTGTTATCCTTCTCTCTCTCTACAGTATATTATTATCCTTCTCTCTATCTACAATATATTATTATCCTTCTCTCTCTCTACAGTATATTATTATCCTTCTCTCTCTACAGTATATTATTATCCTTCTCTCTATCTACAATATATTATTATCCTTCTCTCTCTACAGTATATTATTATCCTTCTCTCTCTACAGTATATTATCATCCTTCTCTCTCTCTACAGTATATTATTATCCTTCTCTCTCTCTACAGTATATTATTATCCTTCTCTCTCTACAGTATATTATTAACGTTCGCTCTCTACATTATATTTTATCTTTCTCTCTCTCTACAGTATATTATTATCCTTCTCTCTCTACAGTATATTATTATCCTTCTCTCTCTCTCTCTACAGTATATTATTATCCTTCTCTCTCTCTCTACAGTATATTATTATCCTTCTCTCTCTCTCTACAGTATATTGTTATCCTTCTCTCTCTCTACAGTATATTATTATCCTTCTTTCTCTACAGTATATTATTATCCTTCTCTCTATCTACAATATATTATTATCCTTCTCTCTCTCTACAGTATATTATTATCCTTCTCTCTCTACAGTATATTATTATCCTTCTCTCTATCTACAATATATTATTATCCTTCTCTCTCTACAGTATATTATTATCCTTCTCTCTCTACAGTATATTATCATCCTTCTCTCTCTCTACAGTATATTATTATCCTTCTCTCTCTCTACAGTATATTATTATCCTTCTCTCTCTACAGTATATTATTATCGTTCGCTCTCTACATTATATTTTTATCTTTTTCTCTCTCTCTACAGTATATTATTATCCTTCTCTCTCTACAGTATATTATTATCCTTCTCTCTCTCTCTCTACAGTATATTATTATCCTTCTCTCTCTCTACAGTATATTATTATCCTTCTCTCTCACTCTACAGTATATTATTATCCTTCTCTCTCTACTGTATATTATTATCATTCTCTCTCTACAGTATATTACTATCCTTCTCTCTCTCTCTACAGTATATTATTATCCTTCTCTCTCTCTCTACAGTATATTATTATCCTTCTCTCTCTCTCTACAGTATATTATCATCCTTCTCTCTCACTCTACAGTATATTATTATCCTTCTCTCTCTACAGTATATTATTATCCTTCTCTCTATCTACAATATATTATTATCCTTCTCTCTCTCTACAGTATATTATTATCCTTCTCTCTCTACAGTATATTATTATCCTTCTCTCTATCTACAATATATTATTATCCTTCTCTCTCTACAGTATATTATTATCCTTCTCTCTCTACAGTATATTATCATCCTTCTCTCTCTCTACAGTATATTATTATCCTTCTCTCTCTCTACAGTATATTATTATCCTTCTCTCTCTACAGTATATTATTATCGTTCGCTCTCTACATTATATTTTTATCTTTTTCTCTCTCTCTACAGTATATTATTATCCTTCTCTCTCTACAGTATATTATTATCCTTCTCTCTCTCTCTTTACAGTATATTATTATCCTTCTCTCTCTCTACAGTATATTATTATCCTTCTCTCTCACTCTACAGTATATTATTATCCTTCTCTCTCTACAGTATATTATTATCCTTCTCTCTCACTCTACAGTATATTATTATCCTTCTCTCTCTCTACAGTATATTATTATCCTTCTCTCTCTACAGTATATTATTATCCTTCTCTCTCTCTCTACAGTATATTATTATCCTTCTCTCTCTCTCTACAGTATATTGTTATCCTTCTCTCTCTCTACAGTATATTATTATCCTTCTCTCTCTACAGTATATTATTATCCTTCTCTCTCTACAGTATATTATCATCCTTCTCTCTCTCTACAGTATATTATTATCCTTCTCTCTCTCTACAGTATATGATTATCCTTCTCTCTCTACAGTATATTATTATCGTTCGCTCTCTACATTATATTTTTATCTTTCTCTCTCTCTACAGTATATTATTATCCTTCTCTCTCTACAGTATATTATTATCCTTCTCTCTCTCTCTCTACAGTATATTATTATCCTTCTCTCTCTCTACAGTATATTATTATCCTTCTCTCTCACTCTACAGTATATTATTATCCTTCTCTCTCTACAGTATA
The DNA here is from genome assembly GCF_965601325.2 of Salmo salar. Lineage (NCBI taxonomy): Eukaryota > Metazoa > Chordata > Actinopteri > Salmoniformes > Salmonidae > Salmo > Salmo salar. The sequence goes on along the minus strand of NC_138291.1, from coordinate 108,614,536 downwards.
TTATTATCCTTCTCTCTCACTCTACAGTATATTATTATCCTTCTCTCTCTCTCTACAGTATATTATTATCCTTCTCTCTCTACAGTATATTATTATCCTTCTCTCTCTCTCTACAGTATATTATTATCCTTCTCTCTCTCTCTACAGTATATTATTATCCTTCTCTCTCTCTCTACAGTATATTGTTATCCTTCTCTCTCTCTACAGTATATTATTATCCTTCTCTCTATCTACAATATATTATTATCCTTCTCTCTCTCTACAGTATATTATTATCCTTCTCTCTCTACAGTATATTATTATCCTTCTCTCTATCTACAATATATTATTATCCTTCTCTCTCTACAGTATATTATTATCCTTCTCTCTCTACAGTATATTATCATCCTTCTCTCTCTCTACAGTATATTATTATCCTTCTCTCTCTCTACAGTATATTATTATCCTTCTCTCTCTACAGTATATTATTAACGTTCGCTCTCTACATTATATTTTATCTTTCTCTCTCTCTACAGTATATTATTATCCTTCTCTCTCTACAGTATATTATTATCCTTCTCTCTCTCTCTCTACAGTATATTATTATCCTTCTCTCTCTCTCTACAGTATATTATTATCCTTCTCTCTCTCTCTACAGTATATTGTTATCCTTCTCTCTCTCTACAGTATATTATTATCCTTCTTTCTCTACAGTATATTATTATCCTTCTCTCTATCTACAATATATTATTATCCTTCTCTCTCTCTACAGTATATTATTATCCTTCTCTCTCTACAGTATATTATTATCCTTCTCTCTATCTACAATATATTATTATCCTTCTCTCTCTACAGTATATTATTATCCTTCTCTCTCTACAGTATATTATCATCCTTCTCTCTCTCTACAGTATATTATTATCCTTCTCTCTCTCTTCAGTATATTATTATCCTTCTCTCTCTACAGTATATTATTATCGTTCGCTCTCTACATTATATTTTTATCTTTTTCTCTCTCTCTACAGTATATTATTATCCTTCTCTCTCTACAGTATATTATTATCCTTCTCTCTCTCTCTCTCTCTACAGTATATTATTATCCTTCTCTCTCTCTACAGTATATTATTATCCTTCTCTCTCACTCTACAGTATATTATTATCCTTCTCTCTCTACAGTATATTATCATCCTTCTCTCTCTCTACAGTATATTATTATCCTTCTCTCTCTCTACAGTATATTATTATCATTCTCTCTCTACAGTATATTACTATCCTTCTCTCTCTCTCTACAGTATGTTATTATCCTTCTCTCTCTCTACAATATATTATTATCCTTTCTCTCTCTACAGTATATTATTATCCTTCTCTCTCTACAGTATATTATTATCCTTCTCTCTCTCTCTACAGTATATTATTATCCTTCTCTCTCTCTACAGTATATTATAATCCTTCTTTCTCTCTCTACAGTATATTATTGTACTTCTCTCTCTCTACAGTATATTATTATCCTTCTCTCTCTCTACAGTATATTATTATCCTTCTCTCTCTCTACAGTATGTTATTATCCTTCTCTCTCTCTACAATATATTATTATCCTTTCTCTCTCTACAGTATATTATTTTCCTTCTCTCTCTACAGTATATTATCATCCTTCTCTCTCTCTCTACAGTATATTTCTATCCTTCTCTCTCTACAGTTTATTATTATCCTTCTCTCTCTGCAGTATATTATTATCCTTCGCTCTCTACATTATATTATTATCCTTCTCTCTCTCTACAGTATATTATTATCCTTCTCTCTCTCTCTCTACAGTATATTATTATCCTTCTCTCTCTCTCTCTACAGTATATTATTGTCCTTCTCTCTCTCTACAGTATATTATTATCCTTCTCTCTCTACAGTATATTATTATCCTTCTATCTCTCTACAGTATATTAATATCCTTCTCTCTCTACAGTATATTAATATCCTTCTCTCTACAGTATATTAATATCCTTCTCTCTCTCTACAGTATATTATTATCCTTCTCTCTCTCTCTACAGTATATTATTATCCTTCTCTCTCTCTCTACAGTATATTATTATCCTTCTCTCTACAGTATATTATTATCCTTCTCTCTCTACAGTATATTATTAACCTTCTCTCTCTCTACAGTATATTATTATCCTTCTCTCTCTCTCTACAGTATATTATTGTCCTTCTTTCTCTCTACAGTATATTATTATCCTTCTCTCTCTACAGTATATTATTATCCTTCTCTCTCTCTACAGTATATTATTATCCTTCTCTCTCTCTCTCTACAGTATATTATTATCCTTCTCTCTCTCAACAGTATATTATTGTCCTTCTCTCTCTCTACAGTATATTATTGTCCTTCTCTCTCTCTACAGTATATTATTATCCTTCTCTCTCTACAGTATATTATTATCCTTCTCTCTCTCTACAGTATATTATTATCCTTCTCTCTCTCTCTCTACAGTATATTATTATCCTTCTCTCTCTCAACAGTATATTATTGTCCTTCTCTCTCTCTACAGTATGTTATTATCCTTCTCTCTCTCTACAGTATATTATTATCCTTCTCTCTCTCTACAGTATATTATTATCCTTCTCTCTCCACAGTATATTATTATCCTTCTCTCTCTCTCTACAGTATATTATTATCCTTCTCTCTCTCTACAGTATATTATTATCCTTCTCTCTCTACAGTATATTATTATCCTTCTCTCTCTCTCTACAGTATATTATTATCCTTCTCTCTCTCTACAGTATATTATTATCCTTCTCTCTCTCTACAGTATATTATTATCCTTCTCTCTCTACAGTATGTTATTATCCTTCTCTCTCACTCTACAGTTTATTATTATCCTTCTCTCTCTCTACAGTATATTATTATCCTTCTCTCTCTCTACAGTATATTATTATCCTTCTCTCTCTCTCTCTACAGTATATTATTATCCTTCTCTCTCTCTCTCTCTACAGTATATTATTATCCTTCTCTCTCTCTCTAGAGTATATTGTTATCATTCTCTCTCTCTACAGTATATTATTATCCTTCTCTCTCTCTCTCTACAGTATATTATTATCCTTCTCTCTCTCTACAGTATATTATTATCCTTCTCTCTCTCTCTACAGTATATTATTATGCTTCTCTCTCTCTCTACAGTATATTATTATCCTTCTCTCTCTCTCTACAGTATATTGTTATCCTTCTCTCTCTCTACAGTATATTATTATCCTTCTTTCTCTACAGTATATTATTATCCTTCTCTCTATCTACAATATATTATTATCCTTCTCTCTCTACAGTATATTATTATCCTTCTCTCTCTACAGTATATTATTATCCTTCTCTCTATCTACAATATATTATTATCCTTCTCTCTCTACAGTATATTATTATCCTTCTCTCTCTACAGTATATTATCATCCTTCTCTCTCTCTACAGTATATTATTATCCTTCTCTCTCTCTACAGTATATTATTATCCTTCTCTCTCTACAGTATATTATTATCGTTCGCTCTCTACATTATATTTTTATCTTTTTCTCTCTCTCTACAGTATATTATTATCCTTCTCTCTCTACAGTATATTATTATCCTTCTCTCTCTCTCTCTACAGTATATTATTATCCTTCTCTCTCTCTACAGTATATTATTATCCTTCTCTCTCACTCTACAGTATATTATTATCCTTCTCTCTCTACTGTATATTATTATCATTCTCTCTCTACAGTATATTACTATCCTTCTCTCTCTCTCTACAGTATATTATTATCCTTCTCTCTCTCTCTACAGTATATTATTATCCTTCTCTCTCTCTCTACAATATATTATCATCCTTCTCTCTCACTCTACAGTATATTATTATCCTTCTCTCTCTACAGTATATTATTATCCTTCTCTCTATCTACAATATATTATTATCCTTCTCTCTCTCTACAGTATATTATTATCCTTCTCTCTCTACAGTATATTATTATCCTTCTCTCTATCTACAATATATTATTATCCTTCTCTCTCTACAGTATATTATTATCCTTCTCTCTCTCTCTCTACAGTATATTATTATCCTTCTCTCTCTCTACAGTATATTATTATCCTTCTCTCTCTACAGTATATTATTATCCTTCTCTCTCTCTCTCTACAGTATATTATTATCCTTCTCTCTCTCTACAGTATATTATTATCCTTCTCTCTCACTCTACAGTATATTATTATCCTTCTCTCTCTACAGTATATTATTATCCTTCTCTCTCACTCTACAGTATATTATTATCCTTCTCTCTCTCTCTACAGTATATTATTATCCTTCTCTCTCTACAGTATATTATTATCCTTCTCTCTCTCTCTACAGTATATTATTATCCTTCTCTCTCTCTCTACAGTATATTGTTATCCTTCTCTCTCTCTACAGTATATTATTATCCTTCTCTCTCTACAGTATATTATTATCCTTCTCTCTCTACAGTATATTATCATCCTTCTCTCTCTCTACAGTATATTATTATCCTTCTCTCTCTCTACAGTATATGATTATCCTTCTCTCTCTACAGTATATTATTATCGTTCGCTCTCTACATTATATTTTTATCTTTCTCTCTCTCTACAGTATATTATTATCCTTCTCTCTCTACAGTATATTATTATCCTTCTCTCTCTCTCTCTACAGTATATTATTATCCTTCTCTCTCTCTACAGTATATTATTATCCTTCTCTCTCACTCTACAGTATATTATTATCCTTCTCTCTCTACAGTATATTATTATCCTTCTCTCTCACTCTACAGTATATTATTATCCTTCTCTCTCTCTCTACAGTATATTATTATCCTTCTCTCTCTACAGTATATTATTATCCTTCTCTCTCTCTCTACAGTATATTATTATCCTTCTCTCTCTCTCTACAGTATATTGTTATCCTTCTCTCTCTCTACAGTATATTATTATCCTTCTCTCTATCTACAATATATTATTATCCTTCTCTCTCTCTACAGTATATTATTATCCTTCTCTCTCTACAGTATATTATTATCCTTCTCTCTATCTACAATATATTATTATCCTTCTCTCTCTACAGTATATTATTATCCTTCTCTCTCTACAGTATATTATCATCCTTCTCTCTCTCTACAGTATATTATTATCCTTCTCTCTCTCTACAGTATATTATTATCCTTCTCTCTACAGTATATTATTATCGTTCGCTCTCTACATTATATTTTATCTTTCTCTCTCTCTACAGTATATTATTATCCTTCTCTCTCTACAGTATATTATTATCCTTCTCTCTCTCTCTCTACAGTATATTATTATCCTTCTCTCTCTCTCTACAGTATATTATTATCCTTCTCTCTCTCTCTACAGTATATTGTTATCCTTCTCTCTCTCTACAGTATATTATTATCCTTCTTTCTCTACAGTATATTATTATCCTTCTCTCTATCTACAATATATTATTATCCTTCTCTCTCTCTACAGTATATTATTATCCTTCTCTCTCTACAGTATATTATTATCCTTCTCTCTATCTACAATATATTATTATCCTTCTCTCTCTACAGTATATTATTATCCTTCTCTCTCTACAGTATATTATCATCCTTCTCTCTCTCTACAGTATATTATTATCCTTCTCTCTCTCTTCAGTATATTATTATCCTTCTCTCTCTACAGTATATTATTATCGTTCGCTCTCTACATTATATTTTTATCTTTTTCTCTCTCTCTACAGTATATTATTATCCTTCTCTCTCTACAGTATATTATTATCCTCTCTCTCTCTCTCTCTCTCTACAGTATATTATTATCGTTCGCTCTCTACATTATATTTTTATCTTTCTCTCTCTCTACAGTATATTATTATCCTTCTCTCTCTACAGTATATTATTATCCTTCTCTCTCTCTCTCTACAGTATATTATTATCCTTCTCTCTCTCTACAGTATATTATTATCCTTCTCTCTCACTCTACAGTATATTATTATCCTTCTCTCTCTACAGTATATTATTATCCTTCTCTCTCACTCTACAGTATATTATTATCCTTCTCTCTCTCTCTACAGTATATTATTATCCTTCTCTCTCTACAGTATATTATTATCCTTCTCTCTCTCTCTACAGTATATTATTATCCTTCTCTCTCTCTCTACAGTATATTGTTATCCTTCTCTCTCTCTACAGTATATTATTATCCTTCTCTCTATCTACAATATATTATTATCCTTCTCTCTCTCTACAGTATATTATTATCCTTCTCTCTCTACAGTATATTATTATCCTTCTCTCTATCTACAATATATTATTATCCTTCTCTCTCTACAGTATATTATTATCCTTCTCTCTCTACAGTATATTATCATCCTTCTCTCTCTCTACAGTATATTATTATCCTTCTCTCTCTCTACAGTATATTATTATCCTTCTCTCTCTACAGTATATTATTATCGTTCGCTCTCTACATTATATTTTATCTTTCTCTCTCTCTACAGTATATTATTATCCTTCTCTCTCTACAGTATATTATTATCCTTCTCTCTCTCTCTCTACAGTATATTATTATCCTTCTCTCTCTCTCTACAGTATATTATTATCCTTCTCTCTCTCTCTACAGTATATTGTTATCCTTCTCTCTCTCTACAGTATATTATTATCCTTCTTTCTCTACAGTATATTATTATCCTTCTCTCTATCTACAATATATTATTATCCTTCTCTCTCTCTACAGTATATTATTATCCTTCTCTCTCTACAGTATATTATTATCCTTCTCTCTATCTACAATATATTATTATCCTTCTCTCTCTACAGTATATTATTATCCTTCTCTCTCTACAGTATATTATCATCCTTCTCTCTCTCTACAGTATATTATTATCCTTCTCTCTCTCTTCAGTATATTATTATCCTTCTCTCTCTACAGTATATTATTATCGTTCGCTCTCTACATTATATTTTTATCTTTTTCTCTCTCTCTACAGTATATTATTATCCTTCTCTCTCTACAGTATATTATTATCCTTCTCTCTCTCTCTCTCTCTACAGTATATTATTATCCTTCTCTCTCTCTACAGTATATTATTATCCTTCTCTCTCACTCTACAGTATATTATTATCCTTCTCTCTCTACAGTATATTATCATCCTTCTCTCTCTCTACAGTATATTATTATCCTTCTCTCTCTCTACAGTATATTATTATCATTCTCTCTCTACAGTATATTACTATCCTTCTCTCTCTCTCTACAGTATGTTATTATCCTTCTCTCTCTCTACAATATATTATTATCCTTTCTCTCTCTACAGTATATTATTATCCTTCTCTCTCTACAGTATATTATTATCCTTCTCTCTCTCTCTACAGTATATTATTATCCTTCTCTCTCTCTACAGTATATTATAATCCTTCTCTCTCTCTCTACAGTATATTATTGTACTTCTCTCTCTCTACAGTATATTATTATCCTTCTCTCTCTCTACAGTATATTATTATCCTTCTCTCTCTCTACAGTATGTTATTATCCTTCTCTCTCTCTACAATATATTATTATCCTTTCTCTCTCTACAGTATATTATTTTCCTTCTCTCTCTACAGTATATTATCATCCTTCTCTCTCTCTCTACAGTATATTACTATCCTTCTCTCTCTACATTTTATTATTATCCTTCTCTCTCTGCAGTATATTATTATCCTTCGCTCTCTACATTATATTATTATCCTTCTCTCTCTCTACAGTATATTATTATCCTTCTCTCTCTCTCTCTACAGTATATTATTATCCTTCTCTCTCTCTCTCTACAGTATATTATTGTCCTTCTCTCTCTCTACAGTATATTATTATCCTTCTCTCTCTACAGTATATTATTATCCTTCTATCTCTCTACAGTATATTAATATCCTTCTCTCTCTACAGTATATTAATATCCTTCTCTCTACAGTATATTAATATCCTTCTCTCTCTCTACAGTATATTATTATCCTTCTCTCTCTCTCTACAGTATATTATTATCCTTCTCTCTCTCTCTACAATATATTATTATCCTTCTCTCTACAGTATATTATTATCCTTCTCTCTCTACAGTATATTATTAACCTTCTCTCTCTCTACAGTATATTATTATCCTTCTCTCTCTCTCTACAGTATATTATTGTCCTTCTCTCTCTCTACAGTATATTATTATCCTTCTCTCTCTACAGTATATTATTATCCTTCTCTCTCTCTACAGTATATTATTATCCTTCTCTCTCTCTCTCTCTACAGTATATTATTATCCTTCTCTCTCTCAACAGTATATTATTGTCCTTCTCTCTCTCTACAGTATATTATTGTCCTTCTCTCTCTCTACAGTATATTATTATCCTTCTCTCTCTACAGTATATTATTATCCTTCTCTCTCTCTACAGTATATTATTATCCTTCTCTCTCTCTCTCTACAGTATATTATTATCCTTCTCTCTCTCAACAGTATATTATTGTCCTTCTCTCTCTCTACAGTATGTTATTATCCTTCTCTCTCTCTACAGTATATTATTATCCTTCTCTCTCTCTACAGTATATTATTATCCTTCTCTCTCCACAGTATATTATTATCCTTCTCTCTCTCTCTACAGTATATTATTATCCTTCTCTCTCTCTACAGTATATTATTATCCTTCTCTCTCTACAGTATATTATTATCCTTCTCTCTCTCTCTACAGTATATTATTATCCTTCTCTCTCTCTACAGTATATTATTATCCTTCTCTCTCTCTACAGTATATTATTATCCTTCTCTCTCTACACTATGTTATTATCCTTCTCTCTCACTCTACAGTTTATTATTATCCTTCTCTCTCTCTACAGTATATTATTATCCTTCTCTCTCTCTACAGTATATTATTATCCTTCTCTCTCTACAGTATATTATTATCGTTCGCTCTCTACATTATATTTTTATCTTTCTCTCTCTCTACAGTATATTATTATCCTTCTCTCTCTCTCTACAGTATATTATTATCCTTCTCTCTCTCTACAGTATATTATTATCCTTCTCTCTCTACAGTATATTATTATCCTTCTCTCTCTCTCTACAGTATATTATTATCCTTCTCTCTCTCTACAGTATATTATTATCCTTCTCTCTCTCTACAGTATATTATTATCCTTCTCTCTCTACACTATGTTATTATCCTTCTCTCTCACTCTACAGTTTATTATTATCCTTCTCTCTCTCTACAATATATTATTATCCTTCTCTCTCTCTACAGTATATTATTATCCTTCTCTCTCTACAGTATATTATTATCCTTCTCTCTATCTACAATATATTATTATCCTTCTCTCTCTACAGTATATTATTATCCTTCTCTCTCTACAGTATATTATCATCCTTCTCTCTCTCTACAGTATATTATTATCCTTCTCTCTCTCTACAGTATATTATTATCCTTCTCTCTCTACAGTATATTATTATCGTTCGCTCTCTACATTATATTTTATCTTTCTCTCTCTCTACAGTATATTATTATCCTTCTCTCTCTACAGTATATTATTATCCTTCTCTCTCTCTCTCTACAGTATATTATTATCCTTCTCTCTCTCTCTACAGTATATTATTATCCTTCTCTCTCTCTCTACAGTATATTGTTATCCTTCTCTCTCTCTACAGTATATTATTATCCTTCTTTCTCTACAGTATATTATTATCCTTCTCTCTATCTACAATATATTATTATCCTTCTCTCTCTCTACAGTATATTATTATCCTTCTCTCTCTACAGTATATTATTATCCTTCTCTCTATCTACAATATATTATTATCCTTCTCTCTCTACAGTATATTATTATCCTTCTCTCTCTACAGTATATTATCATCCTTCTCTCTCTCTACAGTATATTATTATCCTTCTCTCTCTCTTCAGTATATTATTATCCTTCTCTCTCTACAGTATATTATTATCGTTCGCTCTCTACATTATATTTTTATCTTTTTCTCTCTCTCTACAGTATATTATTATCCTTCTCTCTCTACAGTATATTATTATCCTTCTCTCTCTCTCTCTCTCTACAGTATATTATTATCCTTCTCTCTCTCTACAGTATATTATTATCCTTCTCTCTCACTCTACAGTATATTATTATCCTTCTCTCTCTACAGTATATTATCATCCTTCTCTCTCTCTACAGTATATTATTATCCTTCTCTCTCTCTACAGTATATTATTATCATTCTCTCTCTACAGTATATTACTATCCTTCTCTCTCTCTCTACAGTATGTTATTATCCTTCTCTCTCTCTACAATATATTATTATCCTTTCTCTCTCTACAGTATATTATTATCCTTCTCTCTCTACAGTATATTATTATCCTTCTCTCTCTCTCTACAGTATATTATTATCCTTCTCTCTCTCTACAGTATATTATAATCCTTCTCTCTCTCTCTACAGTATATTATTGTACTTCTCTCTCTCTACAGTATATTATTATCCTTCTCTCTCTCTACAGTATATTATTATCCTTCTCTCTCTCTACAGTATGTTATTATCCTTCTCTCTCTCTACAATATATTATTATCCTTTCTCTCTCTACAGTATATTATTTTCCTTCTCTCTCTACAGTATATTATCATCCTTCTCTCTCTCTCTACAGTATATTACTATCCTTCTCTCTCTACATTTTATTATTATCCTTCTCTCTCTGCAGTATATTATTATCCTTCGCTCTCTACATTATATTATTATCCTTCTCTCTCTCTACAGTATATTATTATCCTTCTCTCTCTCTCTCTACAGTATATTATTATCCTTCTCTCTCTCTCTCTACAGTATATTATTGTCCTTCTCTCTCTCTACAGTATATTATTATCCTTCTCTCTCTACAGTATATTATTATCCTTCTATCTCTCTACAGTATATTAATATCCTTCTCTCTCTACAGTATATTAATATCCTTCTCTCTACAGTATATTAATATCCTTCTCTCTCTCTACAGTATATTATTATCCTTCTCTCTCTCTCTACAGTATATTATTATCCTTCTCTCTCTCTCTACAATATATTATTATCCTTCTCTCTACAGTATATTATTATCCTTCTCTCTCTACAGTATATTATTAACCTTCTCTCTCTCTACAGTATATTATTATCCTTCTCTCTCTCTCTACAGTATATTATTGTCCTTCTCTCTCTCTACAGTATATTATTATCCTTCTCTCTCTACAGTATATTATTATCCTTCTCTCTCTCTACAGTATATTATTATCCTTCTCTCTCTCTCTCTCTACAGTATATTATTATCCTTCTCTCTCTCAACAGTATATTATTGTCCTTCTCTCTCTCTACAGTATATTATTGTCCTTCTCTCTCTCTACAGTATATTATTATCCTTCTCTCTCTACAGTATATTATTATCCTTCTCTCTCTCTACAGTATATTATTATCCTTCTCTCTCTCTCTCTACAGTATATTATTATCCTTCTCTCTCTCAACAGTATATTATTGTCCTTCTCTCTCTCTACAGTATGTTATTATCCTTCTCTCTCTCTACAGTATATTATTATCCTTCTCTCTCTCTACAGTATATTATTATCCTTCTCTCTCCACAGTATATTATTATCCTTCTCTCTCTCTCTACAGTATATTATTATCCTTCTCTCTCTCTACAGTATATTATTATCCTTCTCTCTCTACAGTATATTATTATCCTTCTCTCTCTCTCTACAGTATATTATTATCCTTCTCTCTCTCTACAGTATATTATTATCCTTCTCTCTCTCTACAGTATATTATTATCCTTCTCTCTCTACACTATGTTATTATCCTTCTCTCTCACTCTACAGTTTATTATTATCCTTCTCTCTCTCTACAGTATATTATTATCCTTCTCTCTCTCTACAGTATATTATTATCCTTCTCTCTCTACAGTATATTATTATCGTTCGCTCTCTACATTATATTTTTATCTTTCTCTCTCTCTACAGTATATTATTATCCTTCTCTCTCTACAGTATATTATTATCCTTCTCTCTCTCTCTCTACAGTATATTATTATCCTTCTCTCTCTCTCTCTCTACAGTATATTATTATCCTTCTCTCTTTCTCTACAGTATATTGTTATCATTCTCTCTCTCTACAGTATATTATTATCCTTCTCTCTCTCTCTCTACAGTATATTATTATCCTTCTCTCTCTCTACAGTATATTATTATCCTTCTCTCTCTCTCTACAGTATATTGTTATCCTTCTCTCTCTCTACAGTATATTATTATCCTTCTCTCTATCTACAATATATTATTATCCTTCTCTCTCTCTACAGTATATTATTATCCTTCTCTCTCTACAGTATATTATTATCCTTCTCTCTATCTAAAATATATTATTATCATTCTCTCTCTACAGTATATTATTATCCTTCTCTCTCTACAGTATATTATCATCCTTCTCTCTCACTCTACAGTATATTATTATCCTTCTCTCTCTACAGTATATTATTATCATTCTCTCTCTCTCTACATTATTATATTATCCTTCTCTCTCTACAGTATATTATTATCCTTCTCTCTCTCTACAGTATATTATTATCCTTCTCTCTCTCTACAGTATATTATTATCCTTCTCTCTCTCTACAGTATATTACTATTCTTCTCTCTCTCTACAGTATATTACTATTCTTCTCTCTCTCTACAGTATATTAATATCCTTCTCTCTCTCTACAGTATATTATTATCCTTCTCTCTCTCTCTACAGTATATTATTATCCTTCTCTCTCTCTCTACAGTATATTATTATCCTTCTCTCTCTACAGTATATTATTATCCTTCTCTCTCTCTCTACAGTATATTATTATCCTTCTCTCTCTCTCTACAGTATATTATTATCCTTCTCTCTCTCTCTACAGTATATTGTTATCCTTCTCTCTCTCTACAGTATATTATTATCCTTCTTTCTCTACAGTATATTATTATCCTTCTCTCTATCTACAATATATTATTATCCTTCTCTCTCTACAGTATATTATTATCCTTCTCTCTCTACAGTATATTATTATCCTTCTCTCTATCTACAATATATTATTATCCTTCTCTCTCTACAGTATATTATTATCCTTCTCTCTCTACAGTATATTATCATCCTTCTCTCTCTCTACAGTATATTATTATCCTTCTCTCTCTCTACAGTATATTATTATCCTTCTCTCTCTACAGTATATTATTATCGTTCGCTCTCTACATTATATTTTTATCTTTTTCTCTCTCTCTACAGTATATTATTATCCTTCTCTCTCTACAGTATATTATTATCCTTCTCTCTCTCTCTCTACAGTATATTATTATCCTTCTCTCTCTCTACAGTATATTATTATCCTTCTCTCTCACTCTACAGTATATTATTATCCTTCTCTCTCTACTGTATATTATTATCATTCTCTCTCTACAGTGTATTACTATCCTTCTCTCTCTCTCTACAGTATATTATTATCCTTCTCTCTCTCTCTACAGTATATTATTATCCTTCTCTCTCTCTCTACAGTATATTATCATCCTTCTCTCTCACTCTACAGTATATTATTATCCTTCTCTCTCTACAGTATATTATTATCCTTCTCTCTATCTACAATATATTATTATCCTTCTCTCTCTCTACAGTATATTATTATCCTTCTCTCTCTACAGTATATTATTATCCTTCTCTCTATCTACAATATATTATTATCCTTCTCTCTCTACAGTATATTATTATCCTTCTCTCTCTACAGTATATTATCATCCTTCTCTCTCTCTACAGTATATTATTATCCTTCTCTCTCTCTACAGTATATGATTATCCTTCTCTCTCTACAGTATATTATTATCGTTCGCTCTCTACATTATATTTTTATCTATCTCTCTCTCTACAGTATATTATTATCCTTCTCTCTCTACAGTATATTATTATCCTTCTCTCTCTCTCTCTACAGTATATTATTATCCTTCTCTCTCTCTACAGTATATTATTATCCTTCTCTCTCACTCTACAGTATATTATTATCCTTCTCTCTCTACAGTATATTATTATCCTTCTCTCTCACTCTACAGTATATTATTATCCTTCTCTCTCTCTCTACAGTATATTATTATCCTTCTCTCTCTACAGTATATTATTATCCTTCTCTCTCTCTCTACAGTATATTATTATCCTTCTCTCTCTCTCTACAGTATATTATTATCCTTCTCTCTCTCTCTACAGTATATTGTTATCCTTCTCTCTCTCTACAGTATATTATTATCCTTCTCTCTATCTACAATATATTATTATCCTTCTCTCTCTCTACAGTATATTATTATCCTTCTCTCTCTACAGTATATTATTATCCTTCTCTCTATCTACAATATATTATTATCCTTCTCTCTCTACAGTATATTATTATCCTTCTCTCTCTACAGTATATTATTATCCTTCTCTCTATCTACAATATATTATTATCCTTCTCTCTCTACAGTATATTATTATCCTTCTCTCTCTACAGTATATTATCATCCTTCTCTCTCTCTACAGTATATTATTATCCTTCTCTCTCTCTACAGTATATTATTATCCTTCTCTCTCTACAGTATATTATTATCGTTCGCTCTCTACATTATATTTTATCTTTCTCTCTCTCTACAGTATATTATTATCCTTCTCTCTCTACAGTATATTATTATCCTTCTCTCTCTCTCTATACAGTATATTATTATCCTTCTCTCTCTCTCTACAGTATATTATTATCCTTCTCTCTCTCTCTACAGTATATTGTTATCCTTCTCTCTCTCTACAGTATATTATTATCCTTCATTCTCTACAGTATATTATTATCCTTCTCTCTATCTACAATATATTATTATCCTTCTCTCTCTCTACAGTATATTATTATCCTTCTCTCTCTACAGTATATTATTATCCTTCTCTCTATCTACAATATATTATTATCCTTCTCTCTCTACAGTATATTATTATCCTTCTCTCTCTACAGTATATTATCATCCTTCTCTCTCTCTACAGTATATTATTATCCTTCTCTCTCTCTTCAGTATATTATTATCCTTCTCTCTCTACAGTATATTATTATCCTTCTCTCTATCTACAATATATTATTATCCTTCTCTCTCTACAGTATATTATTATCCTTCTCTCTCTACAGTATATTATTATCCTTCTCTCTATCTACAATATATTATTATCCTTCTCTCTCTCTTCAGTATATTATTATCCTTCTCTCTCTACAGTATATTATTATCCTTCTCTCTCTACAGTATATTATTATCCTTCTCTCTCTCTCTCTCTCTACAGTATATTATTATCCTTCTCTCTCTCTACAGTATATTATTATCCTTCTCTCTCACTCTACAGTATATTATTATCCTTCTCTCTCTACAGTATATTATCATCCTTCTCTCTCTCTACAGTATATTATTATCCTTCTCTCTCTCTACAGTATATTATTATCCTTCTCTCTCTACAGTATATTATTATCGTTCGCTCTCTACATTTTATTTTTATCTTTTTCTCTCTCTCTACAGTATATTATTATCCTTCTCTCTCTACAGTATATTATTATCCTTCTCTCTCTCTCTACAGTATATTATTATCCTTCTCTCTCTCTACAGTATATTATTATCCTTCTCTCTCTACAGTATATTATTATCCTTCTCTCTCACTCTACAGTATATTATTATCCTTCTCTCTCTCTCTACAGTATATTATTATCCTTCTCTCTCTACAGTATATTATTATCCTTCTCTCTCTCTCTACAGTATATTGTTATCCTTCTATCTATCTACAATATATTATTATCCTTCTCTCTCTACAGTATATTATTATCCTTCTCTCTCTACAGTATATTATTATCCTTCTCTCTCTACAGTATATTATTATCGTTCGCTCTCTACATTATATTTTTATCTTTCTCTCTCTCTACAGTATATTATTATCCTTCTCTCTCTACAGTATATTATTATCCTTCTCTCTCTCTCTCTACAGTATATTATTATCCTTCTCTCTCTCTACAGTATATTATTATCCTTCTCTCTCACTCTACAGTATATTATTATCCTTCTCTCTCTACTGTATATTATTATCCTTCTCTCTCACTCTACAGTATATTATTATCCTTCTCTCTCTCTCTACAGTATATTATTATCCTTCTCTCTCTACAGTATATTATTATCCTTCTCTCTCTCTCTACAGTATATTATTATCCTTCTCTCTCTCTCTACAGTATATTATTATCCTTCTCTCTCTCTCTACAGTATATTGTTATCCTTCTCTCTCTCTACAGTATATTATTATCCTTCTCTCTATCTACAATATATTATTATCCTTCTCTCTCTCTACAGTATATTATTATCCTTCTCTCTCTACAGTATATTATTATCCTTCTCTCTATCTACAATATATTATTATCCTTCTCTCTCTACAGTATATTATTATCCTTCTCTCTCTACAGTATATTATCATCCTTCTCTCTCTCTACAGTATATTATTATCCTTCTCTCTCTCTACAGTATATGATTATCCTTCTCTCTCTACAGTATATTATTATCGTTCGCTCTCTACATTATATTTTTATCTTTCTCTCTCTCTACAGTATATTATTATCCTTCTCTCTCTACAGTATATTATTATCCTTCTCTCTCTCTCTCTACAGTATATTATTATCCTTCTCTCTCTCTACAGTATATTATTATCCTTCTCTCTCACTCTACAGTATATTATTATCCTTCTCTCTCTACAGTATATTATTATCCTTCTCTCTCTCTCTACAGTATATTATTATCCTTCTCTCTCTCTCTACAGTATATTGTTATCCTTCTATCTATCTACAATATATTATTATCCTTCTCTCTCTACAGTATATTATTATCCTTCTCTCTCTACAGTATATTATTATCCTTCTCTCTCTACAGTATATTATTATCGTTCGCTCTCTACATTATATTTTATCTTTCTCTCTCTCTACAGTATATTATTATCCTTCTCTCTCTACAGTATATTATTATCCTTCTCTCTCTCTCTCTACAGTATATTATTATCCTTCTCTCTCTCTACAGTATATTATTATCCTTCTCTCTCACTCTACAGTATATTATTATCCTTCTCTCTCTACTGTATATTATTATCCTTCTCTCTCACTCTACAGTATATTATTATCCTTCTCTCTCTCTCTACAGTATATTATTATCCTTCTCTCTCTACAGTATATTATTATCCTTCTCTCTCTCTCTACAGTATATTATTATCCTTCTCTCTCTCTCTACAGTATATTATTATCCTTCTCTCTCTCTCTACAGTATATTGTTATCCTTCTCTCTCTCTACAGTATATTATTATCCTTCTCTCTATCTACGATATATTATTATCCTTCTCTCTCTCTACAGTATATTATTATCCTTCTCTCTCTACAGTATATTATTATCCTTCTCTCTATCTACAATATATTATTATCCTTCTCTCTCTACAGTATATTATTATCCTTCTCTCTCTACAGTATATTATCATCCTTCTCTCTCTCTACAGTATATTATTATCCTTCTCTCTCTCTACAGTATATGATTATCCTTCTCTCTCTACAGTATATTATTATCGTTCGCTCTCTAAATTATATTTTTATCTTTCTCTCTCTCTACAGTATATTATTATCCTTCTCTCTCTACAGTATATTATTATCCTTCTCTCTCTCTCTCTACAGTATATTATTATCCTTCTCTCTCTCTACAGTATATTATTATCCTTCTCTCTCACTCTACAGTATATTATTATCCTTCTCTCTCTACAGTATATTATTATCCTTCTCTCTATCTACAATATATTATTATCCTTCTCTCTCTACAGTATATTATTATCCTTCTCTCTCTACAGTATATTATCATCCTTCTCTCTCTCTACAGTATATTATTATCCTTCTCTCTCTCTACAGTATATGATTATCCTTCTCTCTCTACAGTATATTATTATCGTTCGCTCTCTACATTATATTTTTATCTTTCTCTCTCTCTACAGTATATTATTATCCTTCTCTCTCTACAGTATATTATTATCCTTCTCTCTCTCTCTCTACAGTATATTATTATCCTTCTCTCTCTCTACAGTATATTATTATCCTTCTCTCTCACTCTACAGTATATTATTATCCTTCTCTCTCTACAGTATATTATTATCCTTCTCTCTCTCTCTACAGTATATTATTATCCTTCTCTCTCTCTCTACAGTATATTGTTATCCTTCTATCTATCTACAATATATTATTATCCTTCTCTCTCTACAGTATATTATTATCCTTCTCTCTCTACAGTATATTATTATCCTTCTCTCTCTACAGTATATTATTATCGTTCGCTCTCTACATTATATTTTATCTTTCTCTCTCTCTACAGTATATTATTATCCTTCTCTCTCTACAGTATATTATTATCCTTCTCTCTCTCTCTCTACAGTATATTATTATCCTTCTCTCTCTCTACAGTATATTATTATCCTTCTCTCTCACTCTACAGTATATTATTATCCTTCTCTCTCTACTGTATATTATTATCCTTCTCTCTCACTCTACAGTATATTATTATCCTTCTCTCTCTCTCTACAGTATATTATTATCCTTCTCTCTCTACAGTATATTATTATCCTTCTCTCTCTCTCTACAGTATATTATTATCCTTCTCTCTCTCTCTACAGTATATTATTATCCTTCTCTCTCTCTCTACAGTATATTGTTATCCTTCTCTCTCTCTACAGTATATTATTATCCTTCTCTCTATCTACGATATATTATTATCCTTCTCTCTCTCTACAGTATATTATTATCCTTCTCTCTCTACAGTATATTATTATCCTTCTCTCTATCTACAATATATTATTATCCTTCTCTCTCTACAGTATATTATTATCCTTCTCTCTCTACAGTATATTATCATCCTTCTCTCTCTCTACAGTATATTATTATCCTTCTCTCTCTCTACAGTATATGATTATCCTTCTCTCTCTACAGTATATTATTATCGTTCGCTCTCTAAATTATATTTTTATCTTTCTCTCTCTACAGTATATTATTATCCTTCTCTCTCTACAGTATATTATTATCCTTCTCTCTCTCTCTCTACAGTATATTATTATCCTTCTCTCTCTCTACAGTATATTATTATCCTTCTCTCTCACTCTACAGTATATTATTATCCTTCTCTCTCTACAGTATATTATTATCCTTCTCTCTCACTCTACAGTATATTATTATCCTTCTCTCTCTCTCTACAGTATATTATTATCCTTCTCTCTCTACAGTATATTATTATCCTTCTCTCTCTCTCTACAGTATATTATTATCCTTCTCTCTCTCTCTACAGTATATTATTATCCTTCTCTCTCTCTCTACAGTATATTGTTATCCTTCTCTCTCTCTACAGTATATTATTATCCTTCTCTCTATCTACAATATATTATTATCCTTCTCTCTCTCTACAGTATATTATTATCCTTCTCTCTCTACAGTATATTATTATCCTTCTCTCTATCTACAATATATTATTATCCTTCTCTCTCTACAGTATATTATTATCCTTCTCTCTCTACAGTATATTATCATCCTTCTCTCTCTCTACAGTATATTATTATCCTTCTCTCTCTCTACAGTATATTATTATCCTTCTCTCTCTACAGTATATTATTATCGTTCGCTCTCTACATTATATTTTATCTTTCTCTCTCTCTACAGTATATTATTATCCTTCTCTCTCTACAGTATATTATCATCCTTCTCTCTCTCTACAGTATATTATTATCCTTCTCTCTCTCTTCAGTATATTATTATCCTTCTCTCTCTACAGTATATTATTATCCTTCTCTCTATCTACAATATATTATTATCCTTCTCTCTCTACAGTATATTATTATCCTTCTCTCTCTACAGTATATTATTATCCTTCTCTCTATCTACAATATATTATTATCCTTCTCTCTCTCTTCAGTATATTATTATCCTTCTCTCTCTACAGTATATTATTATCCTTCTCTCTCTACAGTATATTATTATCCTTCTCTCTCTCTCTCTCTCTACAGTATATTATTATCCTTCTCTCTCTCTACAGTATATTATTATCCTTCTCTCTCACTCTACAGTATATTATTATCCTTCTCTCTCTACAGTATATTATCATCCTTCTCTCTCTCTACAGTATATTATTATCCTTCTCTCTCTCTACAGTATATTATTATCCTTCTCTCTCTACAGTATATTATTATCGTTCGCTCTCTACATTTTATTTTTATCTTTTTCTCTCTCTCTACAGTATATTATTATCCTTCTCTCTCTACAGTATATTATTATCCTTCTCTCTCTCTACAGTATATTATTATCCTTCTCTCTCTCTACAGTATATTATTATCCTTCTCTCTCTACAGTATATTATTATCCTTCTCTCTCACTCTACAGTATATTATTATCCTTCTCTCTCTCTCTACAGTATATTATTATCCTTCTCTCTCTACAGTATATTATTATCCTTCTCTCTCTCTCTACAGTATATTGTTATCCTTCTATCTATCTACAATATATTATTATCCTTCTCTCTCTACAGTATATTATTATCCTTCTCTCTCTACAGTATATTATTATCCTTCTCTCTCTACAGTATATTATTATCGTTCGCTCTCTACATTATATTTTTATCTTTCTCTCTCTCTACAGTATATTATTATCCTTCTCTCTCTACAGTATATTATTATCCTTCTCTCTCTCTCTCTACAGTATATTATTATCCTTCTCTCTCTCTACAGTATATTATTATCCTTCTCTCTCACTCTACAGTATATTATTATCCTTCTCTCTCTACTGTATATTATTATCCTTCTCTCTCACTCTACAGTATATTATTATCCTTCTCTCTCTCTCTACAGTATATTATTATCCTTCTCTCTCTACAGTATATTATTATCCTTCTCTCTCTCTCTACAGTATATTATTATCCTTCTCTCTCTCTCTACAGTATATTATTATCCTTCTCTCTCTCTCTACAGTATATTGTTATCCTTCTCTCTCTCTACAGTATATTATTATCCTTCTCTCTATCTACAATATATTATTATCCTTCTCTCTCTCTACAGTATATTATTATCCTTCTCTCTCTACAGTATATTATTATCCTTCTCTCTATCTACAATATATTATTATCCTTCTCTCTCTACAGTATATTATTATCCTTCTCTCTCTACAGTATATTATCATCCTTCTCTCTCTCTACAGTATATTATTATCCTTCTCTCTCTCTACAGTATATGATTATCCTTCTCTCTCTACAGTATATTATTATCGTTCGCTCTCTACATTATATTTTTATCTTTCTCTCTCTCTACAGTATATTATTATCCTTCTCTCTCTACAGTATATTATTATCCTTCTCTCTCTCTCTCTACAGTATATTATTATCCTTCTCTCTCTCTACAGTATATTATTATCCTTCTCTCTCACTCTACAGTATATTATTATCCTTCTCTCTCTACAGTATATTATTATCCTTCTCTCTCTCTCTACAGTATATTATTATCCTTCTCTCTCTCTCTACAGTATATTGTTATCCTTCTATCTATCTACAATATATTATTATCCTTCTCTCTCTACAGTATATTATTATCCTTCTCTCTCTACAGTATATTATTATCCTTCTCTCTCTACAGTATATTATTATCGTTCGCTCTCTACATTATATTTTATCTTTCTCTCTCTCTACAGTATATTATTATCCTTCTCTCTCTACAGTATATTATTATCCTTCTCTCTCTCTCTCTACAGTATATTATTATCCTTCTCTCTCTCTACAGTATATTATTATCCTTCTCTCTCACTCTACAGTATATTATTATCCTTCTCTCTCTACTGTATATTATTATCCTTCTCTCTCACTCTACAGTATATTATTATCCTTCTCTCTCTCTCTACAGTATATTATTATCCTTCTCTCTCTACAGTATATTATTATCCTTCTCTCTCTCTCTACAGTATATTATTATCCTTCTCTCTCTCTCTACAGTATATTATTATCCTTCTCTCTCTCTCTACAGTATATTGTTATCCTTCTCTCTCTCTACAGTATATTATTATCCTTCTCTCTATCTACGATATATTATTATCCTTCTCTCTCTCTACAGTATATTATTATCCTTCTCTCTCTACAGTATATTATTATCCTTCTCTCTATCTACAATATATTATTATCCTTCTCTCTCTACAGTATATTATTATCCTTCTCTCTCTACAGTATATTATCATCCTTCTCTCTCTCTACAGTATATTATTATCCTTCTCTCTCTCTACAGTATATGATTATCCTTCTCTCTCTACAGTATATTATTATCGTTCGCTCTCTAAATTATATTTTTATCTTTCTCTCTCTCTACAGTATATTATTATCCTTCTCTCTCTACAGTATATTATTATCCTTCTCTCTCTCTCTCTACAGTATATTATTATCCTTCTCTCTCTCTACAGTATATTATTATCCTTCTCTCTCACTCTACAGTATATTATTATCCTTCTCTCTCTACAGTATATTATTATCCTTCTCTCTATCTACAATATATTATTATCCTTCTCTCTCTACAGTATATTATTATCCTTCTCTCTCTACAGTATATTATCATCCTTCTCTCTCTCTACAGTATATTATTATCCTTCTCTCTCTCTACAGTATATGATTATCCTTCTCTCTCTACAGTATATTATTATCGTTCGCTCTCTACATTATATTTTTATCTTTCTCTCTCTCTACAGTATATTATTATCCTTCTCTCTCTACAGTATATTATTATCCTTCTCTCTCTCTCTCTACAGTATATTATTATCCTTCTCTCTCTCTACAGTATATTATTATCCTTCTCTCTCACTCTACAGTATATTATTATCCTTCTCTCTCTACAGTATATTATTATCCTTCTCTCTCTCTCTACAGTATATTATTATCCTTCTCTCTCTCTCTACAGTATATTGTTATCCTTCTATCTATCTACAATATATTATTATCCTTCTCTCTCTACAGTATATTATTATCCTTCTCTCTCTACAGTATATTATTATCCTTCTCTCTCTACAGTATATTATTATCGTTCGCTCTCTACATTATATTTTATCTTTCTCTCTCTCTACAGTATATTATTATCCTTCTCTCTCTACAGTATATTATTATCCTTCTCTCTCTCTCTCTACAGTATATTATTATCCTTCTCTCTCTCTACAGTATATTATTATCCTTCTCTCTCACTCTACAGTATATTATTATCCTTCTCTCTCTACTGTATATTATTATCCTTCTCTCTCACTCTACAGTATATTATTATCCTTCTCTCTCTCTCTACAGTATATTATTATCCTTCTCTCTCTACAGTATATTATTATCCTTCTCTCTCTCTCTACAGTATATTATTATCCTTCTCTCTCTCTCTACAGTATATTATTATCCTTCTCTCTCTCTCTACAGTATATTGTTATCCTTCTCTCTCTCTACAGTATATTATTATCCTTCTCTCTATCTACGATATATTATTATCCTTCTCTCTCTCTACAGTATATTATTATCCTTCTCTCTCTACAGTATATTATTATCCTTCTCTCTATCTACAATATATTATTATCCTTCTCTCTCTACAGTATATTATTATCCTTCTCTCTCTACAGTATATTATCATCCTTCTCTCTCTCTACAGTATATTATTATCCTTCTCTCTCTCTACAGTATATGATTATCCTTCTCTCTCTACAGTATATTATTATCGTTCGCTCTCTAAATTATATTTTTATCTTTCTCTCTCTACAGTATATTATTATCCTTCTCTCTCTACAGTATATTATTATCCTTCTCTCTCTCTCTCTACAGTATATTATTATCCTTCTCTCTCTCTACAGTATATTATTATCCTTCTCTCTCACTCTACAGTATATTATTATCCTTCTCTCTCTACAGTATATTATTATCCTTCTCTCTCACTCTACAGTATATTATTATCCTTCTCTCTCTCTCTACAGTATATTATTATCCTTCTCTCTCTACAGTATATTATTATCCTTCTCTCTCTCTCTACAGTATATTATTATCCTTCTCTCTCTCTCTACAGTATATTATTATCCTTCTCTCTCTCTCTACAGTATATTGTTATCCTTCTCTCTCTCTACAGTATATTATTATCCTTCTCTCTATCTACAATATATTATTATCCTTCTCTCTCTCTACAGTATATTATTATCCTTCTCTCTCTACAGTATATTATTATCCTTCTCTCTATCTACAATATATTATTATCCTTCTCTCTCTACAGTATATTATTATCCTTCTCTCTCTACAGTATATTATCATCCTTCTCTCTCTCTACAGTATATTATTATCCTTCTCTCTCTCTACAGTATATTATTATCCTTCTCTCTCTACAGTATATTATTATCGTTCGCTCTCTACATTATATTTTATCTTTCTCTCTCTCTACAGTATATTATTATCCTTCTCTCTCTACAGTATATTATTATCCTTCTCTCTCTCTCTCTACAGTATATTATTATCCTTCTCTCTCTCTCTACAGTATATTATTATCCTTCTCTCTCTCTCTACAGTATATTGTTATCCTTCTCTCTCTCTACAGTATATTATTATCCTTCTTTCTCTACAGTATATTATTATCCTTCTCTCTATCTACAATATATTATTATCCTTCTCTCTCTCTACAGTATATTATTATCCTTCTCTCTCTACAGTATATTATTATCCTTCTCTCTATCTACAATATATTATTATGCTTCTCTCTCTACAGTATATTATTATCCTTCTCTCTCTACAGTATATTATCATCCTTCTCTCTCTCTACAGTATATTATTATCCTTCTCTCTCTACAGTATATTATTATCCTTCTCTCTCTACAGTATATTATTATCGTTCGCTCTCTACATTATATTTTTATCTTTCTCTCTCTCTACAGTATATTATTATCCTTCTCTCTCTACAGTATATTATTATCCTTCTCTCTCTCTCTCTACAGTATATTATTATCCTTCTCTCTCTCTACAGTATATTATTATCCTTCTCTCTCACTCTACAGTATATTATTATCCTTCTCTCTCTACTGTATATTATTATCCTTCTCTCTCACTCTACAGTATATTATTATCCTTCTCTCTCTCTCTACAGTATAATATTATCCTTCTCTCTCTACAGTATATTATTATCCTTCTCTCTCTCTCTACAGTATATTATTATCGTTCTCTCTCTCTCTACAGTATATTATTATCCTTCTCTCTCTCTCTACAGTATATTGTTATCCTTCTCTCTCTCTACAGTATATTATTATCCTTCTCTCTATCTACAATATATTATTATCCTTCTCTCTCTCTACAGTATATTATTATCCTTCTCTCTCTACAGTATATTATTATCCTTCTCTCTATCTACAATATATTATTATCCTTCTCTCTCTACAGTATATTATTATCCTTCTCTCTCTACAGTATATTATCATCCTTCTCTCTCTCTACAGTATATTATTATCCTTCTCTCTCTCTACAGTATATTATTATCCTTCTCTCTCTACAGTATATTATTATCGTTCGCTCTCTACATTATATTTTTATCTTTCTCTCTCTCTACAGTATATTATTATCCTTCTCTCTCTACAGTATATTATTATCCTTCTCTCTCTCTCTCTACAGTATATTATTATCCTTCTCTCTCTCTACAGTATATTATTATCCTTCTCTCTCTCTCTACAGTATATTGTTATCCTTCTATCTCTCTACAGTATATTATTATCCTTCTTTCTCTACAGTATATTATTATCCTTCTCTCTATCTACAATATATTATTATCTTCTCTCTCTCTACAGTATATTATTATCCTTCTCTCTCTACAGTATATTATTATCCTTCTCTCTATCTACAATATATTATTATCATTCTCTCTCTACAGTATATTATTATCCTTCTCTCTCTACAGTATATTATCATCCTTCTCTCTCTCTACAGTATATTATTATCCTTCTCTCTCTCTACAGTATATTATTATCCTTCTCTCTCTACAGTATATTATTATCGTTCGCTCTCTACATTATATTTTTATCTTTTTCTCTCTCTCTACAGTATATTATTATCCTTCTCTCTCTACAGTATATTATTATCCTTCTCTCTCTCTCTCTCTCTACAGTATATTATTATCCTTCTCTCTCTACAGTATATTATTATCCTTCTCTCTCACTCTACAGTATATTATTATCCTTCTCTCTCTCTCTACAGTATATTATTATCCTTCTCTCTCTCTACAGTATATTATTATCCTTCTCTCTCTACAGTATATTATTATCCTTCTCTCTCACTCTACAGTATATTATTATCCTTCTCTCTCTCTCTACATTATATTATTATCCTTCTCTCTCTACAGTATATTATTATCCTTCTCTCTCTCTCTACAGTATATTATTATCCTTCTCTCTCACTCTACAGTATATTATTATCCTTCTCTCTCTACTGTATATTATTATCCTTCTCTCTCACTCTACAGTATATTATTATCCTTCTCTCTCTCTCTACAGTATAATATTATCCTTCTCTCTCTACAGTATATTATTATCCTTCTCTCTCTCTCTACAGTATATTATTATCCTTCTCTCTCTCTCTACAGTATATTATTATCCTTCTCTCTCTCTCTACAGTATATTGGTATCCTTCTCTCTCTCTACAGTATATTATTATCCTTCTCTCTATCTACAATATATTATTATCCTTCTCTCTCTCTACAGTATATTATTATCCTTCTCTCTCTACAGTATATTATTATCCTTCTCTCTATCTACAATATATTATTATCCTTCTCTCTCTACAGTATATTATTATCCTTCTCTCTCTACAGTATATTATCATCCTTCTCTCTCTCTACAGTATATTATTATCCTTCTCTCTCTACAGTATATTATTATCCTTCTCTCTCTACAGTATATTATTATCCTTCTCTCTCTCTACAGTATATTATTATCCTTCTCTCTCTCTCTCTCTACAGTATATTATTATCCTTCTCTCTCTCAACAGTATATTATTGTCCTTCTCTCTCTCTACAGTATATTATTGTCCTTCTCTCTCTCTCTACAGTATATTATTATCCTTCTCTCTCTACAGTATATTATTATCCTTCTCTCTCTCTACAGTATATTATTATCCTTCTCTCTCTCTCTCTACAGTATATTATTATCCTTCTCTCTCTCAACAGTATATTATTGTCCTTCTCTCTCTCTACAGTATGTTATTATCCTTCTCTCTCTCTACAGTATATTATTATCCTTCTCTCTCTCTACAGTATATTATTATCCTTCTCTCTCCACAGTATATTATTATCCTTCTCTCTCTCTCTACAGTATATTATTATCCTTCTCTCTCTCTCTACAGTATATTGTTATCCTTCTCTCTCTCTACAGTATATTATTATCCTTCTTTCTCTACAGTATATTATTATCCTTCTCTCTATCTACAATATATTATTATCCTTCTCTCTCTCTACAGTATATTATTATCCTTCTCTCTCTACAGTATATTATTATCCTTCTCTCTATCTACAATATATTATTATCCTTCTCTCTCTACAGTATATTATTATCCTTCTCTCTCTACAGTATATTATCATCCTTCTCTCTCTCTACAGTATATTATTATCCTTCTCTCTCTACAGTATATTATTATCCTTCTCTCTCTACAGTATATTATTATCGTTCGCTCTCTACATTATATTTTTATCTTTCTCTCTCTCTACAGTATATTATTATCCTTCTCTCTCTACAGTATATTATTATCCTTCTCTCTCTCTCTCTACAGTATATTATTATCCTTCTCTCTCTCTACAGTATATTATTATCCTTCTCTCTCTCTCTACAGTATATTGTTATCCTTCTATCTCTCTACAGTATATTATTATCCTTCTTTCTCTACAGTATATTATTATCCTTCTCTCTATCTACAATATATTATTATCTTCTCTCTCTCTACAGTATATTATTATCCTTCTCTCTCTACAGTATATTATTATCCTTCTCTCTATCTACAATATATTATTATCATTCTCTCTCTACAGTATATTATTATCCTTCTCTCTCTACAGTATATTATCATCCTTCTCTCTCTCTACAGTATATTATTATCCTTCTCTCTCTCTACAGTATATTATTATCCTTCTCTCTCTACAGTATATTATTATCGTTCGCTCTCTACATTATATTTTTATCTTTTTCTCTCTCTCTACAGTATATTATTATCCTTCTCTCTCTACAGTATATTATTATCCTTCTCTCTCTCTCTCTCTCTACAGTATATTATTATCCTTCTCTCTCTACAGTATATTATTATCCTTCTCTCTCACTCTACAGTATATTATTATCCTTCTCTCTCTCTCTACAGTATATTATTATCCTTCTCTCTCTCTACAGTATATTATTATCCTTCTCTCTCTACAGTATATTATTATCCTTCTCTCTCACTCTACAGTATATTATTATCCTTCTCTCTCTCTCTACATTATATTATTATCCTTCTCTCTCTACAGTATATTATTATCCTTCTCTCTCTCTCTACAGTATATTATTATCCTTCTCTCTCACTCTACAGTATATTATTATCCTTCTCTCTCTACTGTATATTATTATCCTTCTCTCTCACTCTACAGTATATTATTATCCTTCTCTCTCTCTCTACAGTATAATATTATCCTTCTCTCTCTACAGTATATTATTATCCTTCTCTCTCTCTCTACAGTATATTATTATCCTTCTCTCTCTCTCTACAGTATATTATTATCCTTCTCTCTCTCTCTACAGTATATTGTTATCCTTCTCTCTCTCTACAGTATATTATTATCCTTCTCTCTATCTACAATATATTATTATCCTTCTCTCTCTCTACAGTATATTATTATCCTTCTCTCTCTACAGTATATTATTATCCTTCTCTCTATCTACAATATATTATTATCCTTCTCTCTCTACAGTATATTATTATCCTTCTCTCTCTACAGTATATTATCATCCTTCTCTCTCTCTACAGTATATTATTATCCTTCTCTCTCTCTACAGTATATTATTATCCTTCTCTCTCTACAGTATATTATTATCCTTCTCTCTCTCTACAGTATATTATTATCCTTCTCTCTCTCTCTCTCTACAGTATATTATTATCCTTCTCTCTCTCAACAGTATATTATTGTCCTTCTCTCTCTCTACAGTATATTATTGTCCTTCTCTCTCTCTCTACAGTATATTATTATCCTTCTCTCTCTACAGTATATTATTATCCTTCTCTCTCTCTACAGTATATTATTATCCTTCTCTCTCTCTCTCTACAGTATATTATTATCCTTCTCTCTCTCAACAGTATATTATTGTCCTTCTCTCTCTCTACAGTATGTTATTATCCTTCTCTCTCTCTACAGTATATTATTATCCTTCTCTCTCTCTACAGTATATTATTATCCTTCTCTCTCCACAGTATATTATTATCCTTCTCTCTCTCTCTACAGTATATTATTATCCTTCTCTCTCTCTCTACAGTATATTGTTATCCTTCTCTCTCTCTACAGTATATTATTATCCTTCTTTCTCTACAGTATATTATTATCCTTCTCTCTATCTACAATATATTATTATCCTTCTCTCTCTCTACAGTATATTATTATCCTTCTCTCTCTACAGTATATTATTATCCTTCTCTCTATCTACAATATATTATTATCCTTCTCTCTCTACAGTATATTATTATCCTTCTCTCTCTACAGTATATTATCATCCTTCTCTCTCTCTACAGTATATTATTATCCTTCTCTCTCTACAGTATATTATTATCCTTCTCTCTCTACAGTATATTATTATCGTTCGCTCTCTACATTATATTTTTATCTTTCTCTCTCTCTACAGTATATTATTATCCTTCTCTCTCTACAGTATATTATTATCCTTCTCTCTCTCTCTCTACAGTATATTATTATCCTTCTCTCTCTCTACAGTATATTATTATCCTTCTCTCTCACTCTACAGTATATTATTATCCTTCTCTCTCTACTGTATATTATTATCCTTCTCTCTCACTCTACAGTATATTATTATCCTTCTCTCTCTCTCTACAGTATAATATTATCCTTCTCTCTCTACAGTATATTATTATCCTTCTCTCTCTCTCTACAGTATATTATTATCGTTCTCTCTCTCTCTACAGTATATTATTATCCTTCTCTCTCTCTCTACAGTATATTGTTATCCTTCTCTCTCTCTACAGTATATTATTATCCTTCTCTCTATCTACAATATATTATTATCCTTCTCTCTCTCTACAGTATATTATTATCCTTCTCTCTCTACAGTATATTATTATCCTTCTCTCTATCTACAATATATTATTATCCTTCTCTCTCTACAGTATATTATTATCCTTCTCTCTCTACAGTATATTATCATCCTTCTCTCTCTCTACAGTATATTATTATCCTTCTCTCTCTCTACAGTATATTATTATCCTTCTCTCTCTACAGTATATTATTATCGTTCGCTCTCTACATTATATTTTTATCTTTCTCTCTCTCTACAGTATATTATTATCCTTCTCTCTCTCTACAGTATATTATTATCCTTCTCTCTCTCTCTACAGTATATTGTTATCCTTCTATCTCTCTACAGTATATTATTATCCTTCTTTCTCTACAGTATATTATTATCCTTCTCTCTATCTACAATATATTATTATCTTCTCTCTCTCTACAGTATATTATTATCCTTCTCTCTCTACAGTATATTATTATCCTTCTCTCTATCTACAATATATTATTATCATTCTCTCTCTACAGTATATTATTATCCTTCTCTCTCTACAGTATATTATTATCGTTCGCTCTCTACATTATATTTTTATCTTTTTCTCTCTCTCTACAGTATATTATTATCCTTCTCTCTCTACAGTATATTATTATCCTTCTCTCTCTCTCTCTCTCTACAGTATATTATTATCCTTCTCTCTCTACAGTATATTATTATCCTTCTCTCTCACTCTACAGTATATTATTATCCTTCTCTCTCTACAGTATATTATCATCCTTCTCTCTCTCTACAGTATATTATTATCCTTCTCTCTCTCTACAGTATATTATTATCCTTCTCTCTCTACAGTATATTATTATCGTTCGCTCTCTACATTTTATTTTTATCTTTTCTCTCTCTCTACAGTATATTATTATCCTTCTCTCTCTACAGTATATTATTATCCTTCTCTCTCTCTCTACAGTATATTATTATCCTTCTCTCTCTCTACAGTATATTATTATCCTTCTCTCTCTACAGTATATTATTATCCTTCTCTCTCACTCTACAGTATATTATTATCCTTCTCTCTCTCTCTACATTATATTATTATCCTTCTCTCTCTACAGTATATTATTATCCTTCTCTCTCTCTCTACAGTATATTATTATCCTTCTCTCTCTCTCTACAGTATATTATTATCCTTCTCTCTCTCTCTACAGTATATTGTTATCCTTCTATCTGTCTACAATATATTATTATCCTTCTCTCTCTACAGTATATTATTATCCTTCTCTCTCTACAGTATATTATTATCCTTCTCTCTCTACAGTATATTATTATCGTTCGCTCTCTACATTATATTTTTATCTTTCTCTCTCTCTACAGTATATTATTATCCTTCTCTCTCTACAGTATATTATTATCCTTCTCTCTCTCTCTCTACAGTATATTATTATCCTTCTCTCTCTCTACAGTATATTATTATCCTTCTCTCTCACTCTACAGTATATTATTATCCTTCTCTCTCTACTGTATATTATTATCCTTCTCTCTCACTCTACAGTATATTATTATCCTTCTCTCTCTCTCTACAGTATAATATTATCCTTCTCTCTCTCTCTACAGTATATTATTATCCTTCTCTCTCTCTCTACAGTATATTATTATCCTTCTCTCTCTCTCTACAGTATATTGTTATCCTTCTCTCTCTCTACAGTATATTATTATCCTTCTCTCTATCTACAATATATTATTATCCTTCTCTCTCTCTACAGTATATTATTATCCTTCTCTCTCTACAGTATATTATTATCCTTCTCTCTATCTACAATATATTATTATCCTTCTCTCTCTACAGTATATTATTATCCTTCTCTCTCTACAGTATATTATCATCCTTCTCTCTCTCTACAGTATATTATTATCCTTCTCTCTCTCTACAGTATATTATTATCCTTCTCTCTCTACAGTATATTATTATCCTTCTCTCTCTCTACAGTATATTATTATCCTTCTCTCTCTCTCTCTCTACAGTATATTATTATCCTTCTCTCTCTCAACAGTATATTATTGTCCTTCTCTCTCTCTACAGTATATTATTGTCCTTCTCTCTCTCTACAGTATATTATTATCCTTCTCTCTCTACAGTATATTATTATCCTTCTCTCTCTCTACAGTATATTATTATCCTTCTCTCTCTCTCTCTACAGTATATTATTATCCTTCTCTCTCTCAACAGTATATTATTGTCCTTCTCTCTCTCTACAGTATGTTATTATCCTTCTCTCTCTCTACAGTATATTATTATCCTTCTCTCTCTCTACAGTATATTATTATAATTCTCTCTCCACAGTATATTATTATCCTTCTCTCTCTCTCTACAGTATATTATTATCCTTCTCTCTCTCTACAGTATATTATTATCCTTCTCTCTCTACAGTATATTATTATCCTTCTCTCTCTCTCTACAGTATATTATTATCCTTCTCTCTCTCTACAGTATATTATTATCCTTCTCTCTCTCTACAGTATATTATTATCCTTCTCTCTCTACAGTATGTTATTATCCTTCTCTCTCACTCTACAGTTTATTATTATCCTTCTCTCTCTCTACAGTATATTATTATCCTTCTCTCTCTCTACAGTATATTATTATCCATCTCTCTCTACAGTATATTATTATCGTTCGCTCTCTACATTATATTTTTATCTTTCTCTCTCTCTACAGTATATTATTATCCTTCTCTCTCTACAGTATATTATTATCCTTCTCTCTCTCTCTCTACAGTATATTATTATCCTTCTCTCTCTCTCTCTCTACAGTATATTATTATCCTTCTCTCTCTCTCTACAGTATATTGTTATCATTCTCTCTCTCTACAGTATATTATTATCCTTCTCTCTCTCTCTCTACAGTATATTATTATCCTTCTCTCTCTCTACAGTATATTATTATCCTTCTCTCTCTCTCTACAGTATATTGTTATCCTTCTCTCTCTCTACAGTATATTATTATCCTTCTCTCTATCTACAATATATTATTATCCTTCTCTCTCTCTACAGTATATTATTATCCTTCTCTCTCTACAGTATATTATTATCCTTCTCTCTATCTAAAATATATTATTATCATTCTCTCTCTACAGTATATTATTATCCTTCTCTCTCTACAGTATATTATCATCCTTCTCTCTCACTCTACAGTATATTATTATCCTTCTCTCTCTACAGTATATTATTATCATTCTCTCTCTCTCTACATTATTATATTATCCTTCTCTCTCTACAGTATATTATTATCCTTCTCTCTCTCTACAGTATATTATTATCCTTCTCTCTCTCTACAGTATATTATTATCCTTCTCTCTCTCTACAGTATATTACTATTCTTCTCTCTCTCTACAGTATATTACTATTCTTCTCTCTCTCTACAGTATATTAATATCCTTCTCTCTCTCTACAGTATATTATTATCCTTCTCTCTCTCTCTACAGTATATTATTATCCTTCTCTCTCTCTCTACAGTATATTATTATCCTTCTCTCTCTACAGTATATTATTATCCTTCTCTCTCTCTCTACAGTATATTATTATCCTTCTCTCTCTCTCTACAGTATATTATTATCCTTCTCTCTCTCTCTACAGTATATTATCATCCTTCTCTCTCACTCTACAGTATATTATTATCCTTCTCTCTCTACAGTATATTATTATCCTTCTCTCTATCTACAATATATTATTATCCTTCTCTCTCTCTACAGTATATTATTATCCTTCTCTCTCTACAGTATATTATTATCCTTCTCTCTATCTACAATATATTATTATCCTTCTCTCTCTACAGTATATTATTATCCTTCTCTCTCTACAGTATATTATCATCCTTCTCTCTCTCTACAGTATATTATTATCCTTCTCTCTCTCTACAGTATATTATTATCCTTCTCTCTCTACAGTATATTATTATCGTTCGCTCTCTACATTATATTTTTATCTTTTTCTCTCTCTCTACAGTATATTATTATCCTTCTCTCTCTACAGTATATTATTATCCTTCTCTCTCTCTCTCTACAGTATATTATTATCCTTCTCTCTCTCTACAGTATATTATTATCCTTCTCTCTCTCTACAGTATATTATTATCCTTCTCTCTCACTCTACAGTATATTATTATCCTTCTCTCTCTACAGTATATTATTATCCTTCTCTCTCACTCTACAGTATATTATTATCCTTCTCTCTCTCTCTACAGTATATTATTATCCTTCTCTCTCTACAGTATATTATTATCCTTCTCTCTCTCTCTACAGTATATTATTATCCTTCTCTCTCTCTCTACAGTATATTGTTATCCTTCTCTCTCTCTACAGTATATTATTATCCTTCTCTCTCTACAGTATATTATTATCCTTCTCTCTCTACAGTATATTATCATCCTTCTCTCTCTCTACAGTATATTATTATCCTTCTCTCTCTCTACAGTATATGATTATCCTTCTCTCTCTACAGTATATTATTATCGTTCGCTCTCTACATTATATTTTTATCTTTCTCTCTCTCTACAGTATATTATTATCCTTCTCTCTCTACAGTATATTATTATCCTTCTCTCTCTCTCTCTACAGTATATTATTATCCTTCTCTCTCTCTACAGTATATTATTATCCTTCTCTCTCACTCTACAGTATATTATTATCCTTCTCTCTCTACAGTATATTATTATCCTTCTCTCTCACTCTACAGTATATTATTATCCTTCTCTCTCTCTCTACAGTATATTATTATCCTTCTCTCTCTACAGTATATTATTATCCTTCTCTCTCTCTCTACAGTATATTATTATCCTTCTCTCTCTCTCTACAGTATATTATTATCCTTCTCTCTCTCTCTACAGTATATTGTTATCCTTCTCTCTCTCTACAGTATATTATTATCCTTCTCTCTATCTACAATATATTATTATCCTTCTCTCTCTCTACAGTATATTATTATCCTTCTCTCTCTACAGTATATTATTATCCTTCTCTCTATCTACAATATATTATTATCCTTCTCTCTCTACAGTATATTATTATCCTTCTCTCTCTACAGTATATTATCATCCTTCTCTCTCTCTACAGTATATTATTATCCTTCTCTCTCTCTACAGTATATTATTATCCTTCTCTCTCTACAGTATATTATTATCGTTCGCTCTCTACATTATATTTTATCTTTCTCTCTCTCTACAGTATATTATTATCCTTCTCTCTCTACAGTATATTATTATCCTTCTCTCTCTCTCTCTACAGTATATTATTATCCTTCTCTCTCTCTCTACAGTATATTATTATCCTTCTCTCTCTCTCTACAGTATATTGTTATCCTTCTCTCTCTCTACAGTATATTATTATCCTTCTTTCTCTACAGTATATTATTATCCTTCTCTCTATCTACAATATATTATTATCCTTCTCTCTCTCTACAGTATATTATTATCCTTCTCTCTCTACAGTATATTATTATCGTTCTCTCTATCTACAATATATTATTATCCTTCTCTCTCTACAGTATATTATTATCCTTCTCTCTCTACAGTATATTATCATCCTTCTCTCTCTCTACAGTATATTATTATCCTTCTCTCTCTCTTCAGTATATTATTATCCTTCTCTCTCTACAGTATATTATTATCGTTCGCTCTCTACATTATATTTTTATCTTTTTCTCTCTCTCTACAGTATATTATTATCCTTCTCTCTCTACAGTATATTATTATCCTTCTCTCTCTCTCTCTCTCTACAGTATATTATTATCCTTCTCTCTCTCTACAGTATATTATTATCCTTCTCTCTCACTCTACAGTATATTATTATCCTTCTCTCTCTACAGTATATTATCATCCTTCTCTCTCTCTACAGTATATTATTATCCTTCTCTCTCTCTACAGTATATTATTATCCTTCTCTCTCTACAGTATATTATTATCCTTCTCTCTCTCTCTACAGTATATTATTATCCTTCTCTCTCTCTACAGTATATTATTATCCTTCTCTCTCTCTACAGTATATTATTATCCTTCTCTCTCTACTGTATATTATTATCATTCTCTCTCTACAGTATATTACTATCCTTCTCTCTCTCTCTACAGTATATTATTATCCTTCTCTCTCTCTCTACAGTATATTATTATCCTTCTCTCTCTCTCTACAGTATATTATCATCCTTCTCTCTCACTCTACAGTATATTATTATCCTTCTCTCTCTACAGTATATTATTATCCTTCTCTCTATCTACAATATATTATTATCCTTCTCTCTCTGTACAGTATATTATTATCCTTCTCTCTCTACAGTATATTATTATCCTTCTCTCTATCTACAATATATTATTATCCTTCTCTCTCTACAGTATATTATTATCCTTCTCTCTCTACAGTATATTATCATCCTTCTCTCTCTCTACAGTATATTATTATCCTTCTCTCTCTCTACAGTATATTATTATCCTTCTCTCTCTACAGTATATTATTATCGTTCGCTCTCTACATTATATTTTTATCTTTTCTCTCTCTCTACAGTATATTATTATCCTTCTCTCTCTACAGTATATTATTATCCTTCTCTCTCTCTCTCTACAGTATATTATTATCCTTCTCTCTCTCTACAGTATATTATTATCCTTCTCTCTCTCTACAGTATATTATTATCCTTCTCTCTCACTCTACAGTATATTATTATCCTTCTCTCTCTACAGTATATTATTATCCTTCTCTCTCACTCTACAGTATATTATTATCCTTCTCTCTCTCTCTACAGTATATTATTATCCTTCTCTCTCTACAGTATATTATTATCCTTCTCTCTCTCTCTACAGTATATTATTATCCTTCTCTCTCTCTCTACAGTATATTGTTATCCTTCTCTCTCTCTACAGTATATTATTATCCTTCTCTCTCTACAGTATATTATTATCCTTCTCTCTCTACAGTATATTATCATCCTTCTCTCTCTCTACAGTATATTATTATCCTTCTCTCTCTCTACAGTATATGATTATCCTTCTCTCTCTACAGTATATTATTATCGTTCGCTCTCTACATTATATTTTTATCTTTCTCTCTCTCTACAGTATATTATTATCCTTCTCTCTCTACAGTATATTATTATCCTTCTCTCTCTCTCTCTACAGTATATTATTATCCTTCTCTCTCTCTACAGTATATTATTATCCTTCTCTCTCACTCTACAGTATATTATTATCCTTCTCTCTCTACAGTATATTATTATCCTTCTCTCTCACTCTACAGTATATTATTATCCTTCTCTCTCTCTCTACAGTATATTATTATCCTTCTCTCTCTACAGTATATTATTATCCTTCTCTCTCTCTCTACAGTATATTATTATCCTTCTCTCTCTCTCTACAGTATATTATTATCCTTCTCTCTCTCTCTACAGTATATTGTTATCCTTCTCTCTCTCTACAGTATATTATTATCCTTCTCTCTATCTACAATATATTATTATCCTTCTCTCTCTCTACAGTATATTATTATCCTTCTCTCTCTACAGTATATTATTATCCTTCTCTCTATCTACAATATATTATTATCCTTCTCTCTCTACAGTATATTATTATCCTTCTCTCTCTACAGTATATTATCATCCTTCTCTCTCTCTACAGTATATTATTATCCTTCTCTCTCTCTACAGTATATTATTATCCTTCTCTCTCTACAGTATATTATTATCGTTCGCTCTCTACATTATATTTTATCTTTCTCTCTCTCTACAGTATATTATTATCCTTCTCTCTCTACAGTATATTATTATCCTTCTCTCTCTCTCTCTACAGTATATTATTATCCTTCTCTCTCTCTCTACAGTATATTATTATCCTTCTCTCTCTCTCTACAGTATATTGTTATCCTTCTCTCTCTCTACAGTATATTATTATCCTTCTTTCTCTACAGTATATTATTATCCTTCTCTCTATCTACAATATATTATTATCCTTCTCTCTCTCTACAGTATATTATTATCCTTCTCTCTCTACAGTATATTATTATCGTTCTCTCTATCTACAATATATTATTATCCTTCTCTCTCTACAGTATATTATTATCCTTCTCTCTCTACAGTATATTATCATCCTTCTCTCTCTCTACAGTATATTATTATCCTTCTCTCTCTCTTCAGTATATTATTATCCTTCTCTCTCTACAGTATATTATTATCGTTCGCTCTCTACATTATATTTTTATCTTTTTCTCTCTCTCTACAGTATATTATTATCCTTCTCTCTCTACAGTATATTATTATCCTTCTCTCTCTCTCTCTCTACAGTATATTATTATCCTTCTCTCTCTCTACAGTATATTATTATCCTTCTCTCTCACTCTACAGTATATTATTATCCTTCTCTCTCTACAGTATATTATCATCCTTCTCTCTCTCTACAGTATATTATTATCCTTCTCTCTCTCTACAGTATATTATTATCCTTCTCTCTCTACAGTATATTATTATCCTTCTCTCTCTCTCTACAGTATATTATTATCCTTCTCTCTCTCTACAGTATATTATTATCCTTCTCTCTCTCTAGAGTATATTATTATCCTTCTCTCTCTACAGTATGTTATTATCCTTCTCTCTCACTCTACAGTTTATTATTATCCTTCTCTCTCTCTACAGTATATTATTATCCTTCTCTCTCTCTACAGTATATTATTATCCATCTCTCTCTACAGTATATTATTATCGTTCGCTCTCTACATTATATTTTTATCTTTCTCTCTCTCTACAGTATATTATTATCCTTCTCTCTCTACAGTATATTATTATCCTTCTCTCTCTCTCTCTACAGTATATTATTATCCTTCTCTCTCTCTCTCTCTACAGTATATTATTATCCTTCTCTCTCTCTCTACAGTATATTGTTATCATTCTCTCTCTCTACAGTATATTATTATCCTTCTCTCTCTCTCTCTACAGTATATTATTATCCTTCTCTCTCTCTACAGTATATTATTATCCTTCTCTCTCTCTCTACAGTATATTGTTATCCTTCTCTCTCTCTACAGTATATTATTATCCTTCTCTCTATCTACAATATATTATCCTTCTCTCTCTCTACAGTATATTATTATCCTTCTCTCTCTACAGTATATTATTATCCTTCTCTCTATCTAAAATATATTATTATCATTCTCTCTCTACAGTATATTATTATCCTTCTCTCTCTACAGTATATTATCATCCTTCTCTCTCACTCTACAGTATATTATTATCCTTCTCTCTCTACAGTATATTTTTATCATTCTCTCTCTCTCTACATTATTATATTATCCTTCTCTCTCTACAGTATATTATTATCCTTCTCTCTCTCTACAGTATATTATTATCCTTCTCTCTCTCTACAGTATATTATTATCCTTCTCTCTCTCTACAGTATATTACTATTCTTCTCTCTCTCTACAGTATATTACTATTCTTCTCTCTCTCTACAGTATATTAATATCCTTCTCTCTCTCTACAGTATATTATTATCCTTCTCTCTCTCTCTACAGTATATTATTATCCTTCTCTCTCTCTCTACAGTATATTATTATCCTTCTCTCTCTACAGTATATTATTATCCTTCTCTCTCTCTCTACAGTATATTATTATCCTTCTCTCTCTCTCTACAGTATATTATTATCCTTCTCTCTCTCTCTACAGTATATTGTTATCCTTCTCTCTCTCTACAGTATATTATTATCCTTCTTTCTCTACAGTATATTATTATCCTTCTCTCTATCTACAATATATTATTATCCTTCTCTCTCTACAGTATATTATTATCCTTCTCTCTCTACAGTATATTATTATCCTTCTCTCTATCTACAATATATTATTATCCTTCTCTCTCTACAGTATATTATTATCCTTCTCTCTCTACAGTATATTATCATCCTTCTCTCTCTCTACAGTATATTATTATCCTTCTCTCTCTCTACAGTATATTATTATCCTTCTCTCTCTACAGTATATTATTATCGTTCGCTCTCTACATTATATTTTTATCTTTTTCTCTCTCTCTACAGTATATTATTATCCTTCTCTCTCTACAGTATATTATTATCCTTCTCTCTCTCTCTCTACAGTATATTATTATCCTTCTCTCTCTCTACAGTATATTATTATCCTTCTCTCTCACTCTACAGTATATTATTATCCTTCTCTCTCTACTGTATATTATTATCATTCTCTCTCTACAGTATATTACTATCCTTCTCTCTCTCTCTACAGTATATTATTATCCTTCTCTCTCTCTCTACAGTATATTATTATCCTTCTCTCTCTCTCTACAGTATATTATCATCCTTCTCTCTCACTCTACAGTATATTATTATCCTTCTCTCTCTACAGTATATTATTATCCTTCTCTCTATCTACAATATATTATTATCCTTCTCTCTCTCTACAGTATATTATTATCCTTCTCTCTCTACAGTATATTATTATCCTTCTCTCTATCTACAATATATTATTATCCTTCTCTCTCTACAGTATATTATTATCCTTCTCTCTCTACAGTATATTATCATCCTTCTCTCTCTCTACAGTATATTATTATCCTTCTCTCTCTCTACAGTATATTATTATCCTTCTCTCTCTACAGTATATTATTATCGTTCGCTCTCTACATTATATTTTTATCTTTTTCTCTCTCTCTACATTATATTATTATCCTTCTCTCTCTACAGTATATTATTATCCTTCTCTCTCTCTCTCTACAGTATATTATTATCCTTCTCTCTCTCTACAGTATATTATTATCCTTCTCTCTCACTCTACAGTATATTATTATCCTTCTCTCTCTACAGTATATTATTATCCTTCTCTCTCACTCTACAGTATATTATTATCCTTCTCTCTCTCTCTACAGTATATTATTATCCTTCTCTCTCTACAGTATATTATTATCCTTCTCTCTCTCTCTACAGTATATTATTATCCTTCTCTCTCTCTCTACAGTATATTGTTATCCTTCTCTCTCTCTACAGTATATTATTATCCTTCTCTCTCTACAGTATATTATTATCCTTCTCTCTCTACAGTATATTATCATCCTTCTCTCTCTCTACAGTATATTATTATCCTTCTCTCTCTCTACAGTATATGATTATCCTTCTCTCTCTACAGTATATTATTATCGTTCGCTCTCTACATTATATTTTTATCTTTCTCTCTCTCTACAGTATATTATTATCCTTCTCTCTCTACAGTATATTATTATCCTTCTCTCTCTCTCTCTACAGTATATTATTATCCTTCTCTCTCTCTACAGTATATTATTATCCTTCTCTCTCACTCTACAGTATATTATTATCCTTCTCTCTCTACAGTATATTATTATCCTTCTCTCTCACTCTACAGTATATTATTATCCTTCTCTCTCTCTCTACAGTATATTATTATCCTTCTCTCTCTACAGTATATTATTATCCTTCTCTCTCTCTCTACAGTATATTATTATCCTTCTCTCTCTCTCTACAGTATATTATTATCCTTCTCTCTCTCTCTACAGTATATTGTTATCCTTCTCTCTCTCTACAGTATATTATTATCCTTCTCTCTATCTACAATATATTATTATCCTTCTCTCTCTCTACAGTATATTATTATCCTTCTCTCTCTACAGTATATTATTATCCTTCTCTCTATCTACAATATATTATTATCCTTCTCTCTCTACAGTATATTATTATCCTTCTCTCTCTACAGTATATTATCATCCTTCTCTCTCTCTACAGTATATTATTATCCTTCTCTCTCTCTACAGTATATTATTATCCTTCTCTCTCTACAGTATATTATTATCGTTCGCTCTCTACATTATATTTTATCTTTCTCTCTCTCTACAGTATATTATTATCCTTCTCTCTCTACAGTATATTATTATCCTTCTCTCTCTCTCTCTACAGTATATTATTATCCTTCTCTCTCTCTCTACAGTATATTATTATCCTTCTCTCTCTCTCTACAGTATATTGTTATCCTTCTCTCTCTCTACAGTATATTATTATCCTTCTTTCTCTACAGTATATTATTATCCTTCTCTCTATCTACAATATATTATTATCCTTCTCTCTCTCTACAGTATATTATTATCCTTCTCTCTCTACAGTATATTATTATCGTTCTCTCTATCTACAATATATTATTATCCTTCTCTCTCTACAGTATATTATTATCCTTCTCTCTCTACAGTATATTATCATCCTTCTCTCTCTCTACAGTATATTATTATCCTTCTCTCTCTCTTCAGTATATTATTATCCTTCTCTCTCTACAGTATATTATTATAGTTCGCTCTCTACATTATATTTGTATCTTTTTCTCTCTCTCTACAGTATATTATTATCCTTCTCTCTCTACAGTATATTATTATCCTTCTCTCTCTCTCTCTCTACAGTATATTATTATCCTTCTCTCTCTCTACAGTATATTATTATCCTTCTCTCTCACTCTACAGTATATTATTATCCTTCTCTCTCTACAGTATATTATCATCCTTCTCTCTCTCTACAGTATATTATTATCCTTCTCTCTCTACAGTATATTACTATCCTTCTCTCTCTCTCTACAGTATGTTATTATCCTTCTCTCTCTCTACAATATATTATTATCCTTTCTCTCTCTACAGTATATTATTATCCTTCTCTCTCTACAGTATATTATTATCCTTCTCTCTCTCTCTACAGTATATTATTATCCTTCTCTCTCTCTACAGTATATTATAATCCTTCTCTCTCTCTCTACAGTATATTATTGTACTTCTCTCTCTCTACAGTATATTATTATCCTTCTCTCTCTCTCTACAGTATATTGTTATCCTTCTCTCTCTCTACAGTATATTATTATCCTTCTCTCTATCTACAATATATTATTATCCTTCT
Source organism: Salmo salar (assembly GCF_965601325.2). Lineage (NCBI taxonomy): Eukaryota > Metazoa > Chordata > Actinopteri > Salmoniformes > Salmonidae > Salmo > Salmo salar. Next base: position 108,571,356 of record NC_138291.1, on the reverse strand, counting down.
CTCTCTCTACAGTATATTATTATCCTTCTCTCTCTACAGTATATTATTATCCTTCTCTCTATCTAAAATATATTATTATCATTCTCTCTCTACAGTATATTATTATCCTTCTCTCTCTACAGTATATTATCATCCTTCTCTCTCACTCTACAGTATATTATTATCCTTCTCTCTCTACAGTATATTATTATCATTCTCTCTCTCTCTACATTATTATATTATCCTTCTCTCTCTACAGTATATTATTATCCTTCTCTCTCTCTACAGTATATTATTATCCTTCTCTCTCTCTACAGTATATTATTATCCTTCTCTCTCTCTACAGTATATTACTATTCTTCTCTCTCTCTACAGTATATTACTATTCTTCTCTCTCTCTACAGTATATTAATATCCTTCTCTCTCTCTACAGTATATTATTATCCTTCTCTCTCTCTCTACAGTATATTATTATCCTTCTCTCTCTCTCTACAGTATATTATTATCCTTCTCTCTCTACAGTATATTATTATCCTTCTCTCTCTCTCTACAGTATATTATTATCCTTCTCTCTCTCTCTACAGTATATTATTATCCTTCTCTCTCTCTCTACAGTATATTGTTATCCTTCTCTCTCTCTACAGTATATTATTATCCTTCTTTCTCTACAGTATATTATTATCCTTCTCTCTATCTACAATATATTATTATCCTTCTCTCTCTACAGTATATTATTATCCTTCTCTCTCTACAGTATATTATTATCCTTCTCTCTATCTACAATATATTATTATCCTTCTCTCTCTACAGTATATTATTATCCTTCTCTCTCTACAGTATATTATCATCCTTCTCTCTCTCTACAGTATATTATTATCCTTCTCTCTCTCTACAGTATATTATTATCCTTCTCTCTCTACAGTATATTATTATCGTTCGCTCTCTACATTATATTTTTATCTTTTTCTCTCTCTCTACAGTATATTATTATCCTTCTCTCTCTACAGTATATTATTATCCTTCTCTCTCTCTCTCTACAGTATATTATTATCCTTCTCTCTCTCTACAGTATATTATTATCCTTCTCTCTCACTCTACAGTATATTATTATCCTTCTCTCTCTACTGTATATTATTATCATTCTCTATCTACAGTATATTACTATCCTTCTCTCTCTCTCTACAGTATATTATTATCCTTCTCTCTCTCTACAGTATATTATTATCCTTCTCTCTCTCTCTACAGTATATTATCATCCTTCTCTCTCACTCTACAGTATATTATTATCCTTCTCTCTCTACAGTATATTATTATCCTTCTCTCTATCTACAATATATTATTATCCTTCTCTCTCTCTACAGTATATTATTATCCTTCTCTCTCTACAGTATATTATTATCCTTCTCTCTATCTACAATATATTATTATCCTTCTCTCTCTACAGTATATTATTATCCTTCTCTCTCTACAGTATATTATCATCCTTCTCTCTCTCTACAGTATATTATTATCCTTCTCTCTCTCTACAGTATATTATTATCCTTCTCTCTCTACAGTATATTATTATCGTTCGCTCTCTACATTATATTTTTATCTTTTTCTCTCTCTCTACAGTATATTATTATCCTTCTCTCTCTACAGTATATTATTATCCTTCTCTCTCTCTCTCTACAGTATATTATTATCCTTCTCTCTCTCTACAGTATATTATTATCCTTCTCTCTCACTCTACAGTATATTATTATCCTTCTCTCTCTACAGTATATTATTATCCTTCTCTCTCACTCTACAGTATATTATTATCCTTCTCTCTCTCTCTACAGTATATTATTATCCTTCTCTCTCTACAGTATATTATTATCCTTCTCTCTCTCTCTACAGTATATTATTATCCTTCTCTCTCTCTCTACAGTATATTGTTATCCTTCTCTCTCTCTACAGTATATTATTATCCTTCTCTCTCTACAGTATATTATTATCCTTCTCTCTCTACAGTATATTATCATCCTTCTCTCTCTCTACAGTATATTATTATCCTTCTCTCTCTCTACAGTATATGATTATCCTTCTCTCTCTACAGTATATTATTATCGTTCGCTCTCTACATTATATTTTTATCTTTCTCTCTCTCTACAGTATATTATTATCCTTCTCTCTCTACAGTATATTATTATCCTTCTCTCTCTCTCTCTACAGTATATTATTATCCTTCTCTCTCTCTACAGTATATTATTATCCTTCTCTCTCACTCTACAGTATATTATTATCCTTCTCTCTCTACAGTATATTATTATCCTTCTCTCTCACTCTACAGTATATTATTATCCTTCTCTCTCTCTCTACAGTATATTATTATCCTTCTCTCTCTACAGTATATTATTATCCTTCTCTCTCTCTCTACAGTATATTATTATCCTTCTCTCTCTCTCTACAGTATATTATTATCCTTCTCTCTCTCTCTACAGTATATTGTTATCCTTCTCTCTCTCTACAGTATATTATTATCCTTCTCTCTATCTACAATATATTATTATCCTTCTCTCTCTCTACAGTATATTATTATCCTTCTCTCTCTACAGTATATTATTATCCTTCTCTCTATCTACAATATATTATTATCCTTCTCTCTCTACAGTATATTATTATCCTTCTCTCTCTACAGTATATTATCATCCTTCTCTCTCTCTACAGTATATTATTATCCTTCTCTCTCTCTACAGTATATTATTATCCTTCTCTCTCTACAGTATATTATTATCGTTCGCTCTCTACATTATATTTTATCTTTCTCTCTCTCTACAGTATATTATTATCCTTCTCTCTCTACAGTATATTATTATCCTTCTCTCTCTCTCTCTACAGTATATTATTATCCTTCTCTCTCTCTCTACAGTATATTATTATCCTTCTCTCTCTCTCTACAGTATATTGTTATCCTTCTCTCTCTCTACAGTATATTATTATCCTTCTTTCTCTACAGTATATTATTATCCTTCTCTCTATCTACAATATATTATTATCCTTCTCTCTCTCTACAGTATATTATTATCCTTCTCTCTCTACAGTATATTATTATCCTTCTCTCTATCTACAATATATTATTATCCTTCTCTCTCTACAGTATATTATTATCCTTCTCTCTCTACAGTATATTATCATCCTTCTCTCTCTCTACAGTATATTATTATCCTTCTCTCTCTCTTCAGTATATTATTATCCTTCTCTCTCTACAGTATATTATTATCGTTCGCTCTCTACATTATATTTTTATATTTTTCTCTCTCTCTACAGTATATTATTATCCTTCTCTCTCTACAGTATATTATTATCCTTCTCTCTCTCTCTCTCTCTACAGTATATTATTATCCTTCTCTCTCTCTACAGTATATTATTATCCTTCTCTCTCTCTACAGTATATTATTATCATTCTCTCTCTACAGTATATTACTATCCTTCTCTCTCTCTCTACAGTATGTTATTATCCTTCTCTCTCTCTACAATATATTATTATCCTTTCTCTCTCTACAGTATATTATTATCCTTCTCTCTCTACAGTATATTATTATCCTTCTCTCTCTCTCTACAGTATATTATTATCCTTCTCTCTCTACACTATATTATTATCCTTCTCTCTATCTACAATATATTATTATCCTTCTCTCTCTACAGTATATTATTATCCTTCTCTCTCTACAGTATATTATCATCCTTCTCTCTCTCTACAGTATATTATTATCCTTCTCTCTCTCTTCAGTATATTATTATCCTTCTCTCTCTACAGTATATTATTATCGTTCGCTCTCTACATTATATTTTTATATTTTTCTCTCTCTCTACAGTATATTATTATCCTTCTCTCTCTACAGTATATTATTATCCTTCTCTCTCTCTCTCTCTCTACAGTATATTATTATCCTTCTCTCTCTCTACAGTATATTATTATCCTTCTCTCTCTCTACAGTATATTATTATCATTCTCTCTCTACAGTATATTACTATCCTTCTCTCTCTCTCTACAGTATGTTATTATCCTTCTCTCTCTCTACAATATATTATTATCCTTTCTCTCTCTACAGTATATTATTATCCTTCTCTCTCTACAGTATATTATTATCCTTCTCTCTCTCTCTACAGTATATTATTATCCTTCTCTCTCTCTACAGTATATTATAATCCTTCTCTCTCTCTCTACAGTATATTATTGTACTTCTCTCTCTCTACAGTATATTATTATCCTTCTCTCTCTCTACAGTATATTATTATCCTTCTCTCTCTCTACAGTATGTTATTATCCTTCTCTCTCTCTACAATATATTATTATCCTTTCTCTCTCTACAGTATATTATTTTCCTCCTCTCTCTACAGTATATTATCATCCTTCTCTCTCTCTCTACAGTATATTACTATCCTTCTCTCTCTACAGTTTATTATTATCCTTCTCTCTCTGCAGTATATTATTATCCTTCGCTCTCTACATTATATTATTATCCTTCTCTCTCTCTACAGTATATTATTATCCTTCTCTCTCTCTCTCTACAGTATATTATTATCCTTCTCTCTCTCTCTCTACAGTATATTATTGTCCTTCTCTCTCTCTACAGTATATTATTATCCTTCTCTCTCTACAGTATATTATTATCCTTCTATCTCTCTACAGTATATTAATATCCTTCTCTCTCTACAGTATATTAATATCCTTCTCTCTACAGTATATTAATATCCTTCTCTCTCTCTACAGTATATTATTATCCTTCTCTCTCTCTCTACAGTATATTATTATCCTTCTCTCTCTCTCTACAGTATATTATTATCCTTCTCTCTACAGTATATTATTATCCTTCTCTCTCTACAGTATATTATTAACCTTCTCTCTCTCTACAGTATATTATTATCCTTCTCTCTCTCTCTACAGTATATTATTGTCCTTCTCTCTCTCTACAGTATATTATTATCCTTCTCTCTCTACAGTATATTATTATCCTTCTCTCTCTCTACAGTATATTATTATCCTTCTCTCTCTCTCTCTCTACAGTATATTATTATCCTTCTCTCTCTCAACAGTATATTATTGTCCTTCTCTCTCTCTACAGTATATTATTGTCCTTCTCTCTCTCTACAGTATATTATTATCCTTCTCTCTCTACAGTATATTATTATCCTTCTCTCTCTCTACAGTATATTATTATCCTTCTCTCTCTCTCTCTACAGTATATTATTATCCTTCTCTCTCTCAACAGTATATTATTGTCCTTCTCTCTCTCTACAGTATGTTATTATCCTTCTCTCTCTCTACAGTATATTATTATCCTTCTCTCTCTCTACAGTATATTATTATCCTTCTCTCTCCACAGTATATTATTATCCTTCTCTCTCTCTCTACAGTATATTATTATCCTTCTCTCTCTCTACAGTATATTATTATCCTTCTCTCTCTACAGTATATTATTATCCTTCTCTCTCTCTCTACAGTATATTATTATCCTTCTCTCTCTCTACAGTATATTATTATCCTTCTCTCTCTCTACAGTATATTATTATCCTTCTCTCTCTACAGTATGTTATTATCCTTCTCTCTCACTCTACAGTTTATTATTATCCTTCTCTCTCTCTACAGTATATTATTATCCTTCTCTCTCTCTACAGTATATTATTATCCTTCTCTCTCTACAGTATATTATTATCGTTCGCTCTCTACATTATATTTTTATCTTTCTCTCTCTCTACAGTATATTATTATCCTTCTCTCTCTACAGTATATTATTATCCTTCTCTCTCTCTCTCTACAGTATATTATTATCCTTCTCTCTCTCTCTCTCTACAGTATATTATTATCCTTCTCTCTCTCTCTACAGTATATTGTTATCATTCTCTCTCTCTACAGTATATTATTATCCTTCTCTCTCTCTCTCTACAGTATATTATTATCCTTCTCTCTCTCTACAGTATATTATTATCCTTCTCTCTCTCTCTACAGTATATTGTTATCCTTCTCTCTCTCTACAGTATATTATTATCCTTCTCTCTATCTACAATATATTATTATCCTTCTCTCTCTCTACAGTATATTATTATCCTTCTCTCTCTACAGTATATTATTATCCTTCTCTCTATCTAAAATATATTATTATCATTCTCTCTCTACAGTATATTATTATCCTTCTCTCTCTACAGTATATTATCATCCTTCTCTCTCACTCTACAGTATATTATTATCCTTCTCTCTCTACAGTATATTATTATCATTCTCTCTCTCTCTACATTATTATATTATCCTTCTCTCTCTACAGTATATTATTATCTTTCTCTCTCTCTACAGTATATTATTATCCTTCTCTCTCTACAGTATATTATTATCCTTCTCTCTCTCTCTCTACAGTATATTATTATCCTTCTCTCTCTCTACAGTATATTATTATCCTTCTCTCTCACTCTACAGTATATTATTATCCTTCTCTCTCTACAGTATATTATTATCCTTCTCTCTCACTCTACAGTATATTATTATCCTTCTCTCTCTCTCTACAGTATATTATTATCCTTCTCTCTCTACAGTATATTATTATCCTTCTCTCTCTCTCTACAGTATATTATTATCCTTCTCTCTCTCTCTACAGTATATTATTATCCTTCTCTCTCTCTCTACAGTATATTGTTATCCTTCTCTCTCTCTACAGTATATTATTATCCTTCTCTCTATCTACAATATATTATTATCCTTCTCTCTCTCTACAGTATATTATTATCCTTCTCTCTCTACAGTATATTATTATCCTTCTCTCTATCTACAATATATTATTATCCTTCTCTCTCTACAGTATATTATTATCCTTCTCTCTCTACAGTATATTATCATCCTTCTCTCTCTCTACAGTATATTATTATCCTTCTCTCTCTCTACAGTATATTATTATCCTTCTCTCTCTACAGTATATTATTATCGTTCGCTCTCTACATTATATTTTATCTTTCTCTCTCTCTACAGTATATTATTATCCTTCTCTCTCTACAGTATATTATTATCCTTCTCTCTCTCTCTCTACAGTATATTATTATCCTTCTCTCTCTCTCTACAGTATATTATTATCCTTCTCTCTCTCTCTACAGTATATTGTTATCCTTCTCTCTCTCTACAATATATTATTATCCTTTCTCTCTCTACAGTATATTATTATCCTTCTCTCTCTACAGTATATTATTATCCTTCTCTCTCTCTCTACAGTATATTATTATCCTTCTCTCTCTACACTATATTATTATCCTTCTCTCTATCTACAATATATTATTATCCTTCTCTCTCTACAGTATATTATTATCCTTCTCTCTCTACAGTATATTATCATCCTTCTCTCTCTCTACAGTATATTATTATCCTTCTCTCTCTCTTCAGTATATTATTATCCTTCTCTCTCTACAGTATATTATTATCGTTCGCTCTCTACATTATATTTTTATATTTTTCTCTCTCTCTACAGTATATTATTATCCTTCTCTCTCTACAGTATATTATTATCCTTCTCTCTCTCTCTCTCTCTACAGTATATTATTATCCTTCTCTCTCTCTACAGTATATTATTATCCTTCTCTCTCTCTACAGTATATTATTATCATTCTCTCTCTACAGTATATTACTATCCTTCTCTCTCTCTCTACAGTATGTTATTATCCTTCTCTCTCTCTACAATATATTATTATCCTTTCTCTCTCTACAGTATATTATTATCCTTCTCTCTCTACAGTATATTATTATCCTTCTCTCTCTCTCTACAGTATATTATTATCCTTCTCTCTCTCTACAGTATATTATAATCCTTCTCTCTCTCTCTACAGTATATTATTGTACTTCTCTCTCTCTACAGTATATTATTATCCTTCTCTCTCTCTACAGTATATTATTATCCTTCTCTCTCTCTACAGTATGTTATTATCCTTCTCTCTCTCTACAATATATTATTATCCTTTCTCTCTCTACAGTATATTATTTTCCTCCTCTCTCTACAGTATATTATCATCCTTCTCTCTCTCTCTACAGTATATTACTATCCTTCTCTCTCTACAGTTTATTATTATCCTTCTCTCTCTGCAGTATATTATTATCCTTCGCTCTCTACATTATATTATTATCCTTCTCTCTCTCTACAGTATATTATTATCCTTCTCTCTCTCTCTCTACAGTATATTATTATCCTTCTCTCTCTCTCTCTACAGTATATTATTGTCCTTCTCTCTCTCTACAGTATATTATTATCCTTCTCTCTCTACAGTATATTATTATCCTTCTATCTCTCTACAGTATATTAATATCCTTCTCTCTCTACAGTATATTAATATCCTTCTCTCTACAGTATATTAATATCCTTCTCTCTCTCTACAGTATATTATTATCCTTCTCTCTCTCTCTACAGTATATTATTATCCTTCTCTCTCTCTCTACAGTATATTATTATCCTTCTCTCTACAGTATATTATTATCCTTCTCTCTCTACAGTATATTATTAACCTTCTCTCTCTCTACAGTATATTATTATCCTTCTCTCTCTCTCTACAGTATATTATTGTCCTTCTCTCTCTCTACAGTATATTATTATCCTTCTCTCTCTACAGTATATTATTATCCTTCTCTCTCTCTACAGTATATTATTATCCTTCTCTCTCTCTCTCTCTACAGTATATTATTATCCTTCTCTCTCTCAACAGTATATTATTGTCCTTCTCTCTCTCTACAGTATATTATTGTCCTTCTCTCTCTCTACAGTATATTATTATCCTTCTCTCTCTACAGTATATTATTATCCTTCTCTCTCTCTACAGTATATTATTATCCTTCTCTCTCTCTCTCTACAGTATATTATTATCCTTCTCTCTCTCAACAGTATATTATTGTCCTTCTCTCTCTCTACAGTATGTTATTATCCTTCTCTCTCTCTACAGTATATTATTATCCTTCTCTCTCTCTACAGTATATTATTATCCTTCTCTCTCCACAGTATATTATTATCCTTCTCTCTCTCTCTACAGTATATTATTATCCTTCTCTCTCTCTACAGTATATTATTATCCTTCTCTCTCTACAGTATATTATTATCCTTCTCTCTCTCTCTACAGTATAATATTATCCTTCTCTCTCTCTACAGTATATTATTATCCTTCTCTCTCTCTACAGTATATTATTATCCTTCTCTCTCTACAGTATGTTATTATCCTTCTCTCTCACTCTACAGTTTATTATTATCCTTCTCTCTCTCTACAGTATATTATTATCCTTCTCTCTCTCTACAGTATATTATTATCCTTCTCTCTCTACAGTATATTATTATCGTTCGCTCTCTACATTATATTTTTATCTTTCTCTCTCTCTACAGTATATTATTATCCTTCTCTCTCTACAGTATATTATTATCCTTCTCTCTCTCTCTCTACAGTATATTATTATCCTTCTCTCTCTCTCTCTCTACAGTATATTATTATCCTTCTCTCTCTCTCTACAGTATATTGTTATCATTCTCTCTCTCTACAGTATATTATTATCCTTCTCTCTCTCTCTCTACAGTATATTATTATCCTTCTCTCTCTCTACAGTATATTATTATCCTTCTCTCTCTCTCTACAGTATATTGTTATCCTTCTCTCTCTCTACAGTATATTATTATCCTTCTCTCTATCTACAATATATTATTATCCTTCTCTCTCTCTACAGTATATTATTATCCTTCTCTCTCTACAGTATATTATTATCCTTCTCTCTATCTAAAATATATTATTATCATTCTCTCTCTACAGTATATTATTATCCTTCTCTCTCTACAGTATATTATCATCCTTCTCTCTCACTCTACAGTATATTATTATCCTTCTCTCTCTACAGTATATTATTATCATTCTCTCTCTCTCTACATTATTATATTATCCTTCTCTCTCTACAGTATATTATTATCCTTCTCTCTCTCTACAGTATATTATTATCCTTCTCTCTCTCTACAGTATATTATTATCCTTCTCTCTCTCTACAGTATATTACTATTCTTCTCTCTCTCTACAGTATATTACTATTCTTCTCTCTCTCTACAGTATATTAATATCCTTCTCTCTCTCTACAGTATATTATTATCCTTCTCTCTCTCTCTACAGTATATTATTATCCTTCTCTCTCTCTCTACAGTATATTATTATCCTTCTCTCTCTACAGTATATTATTATCCTTCTCTCTCTCTCTACAGTATATTATTATCCTTCTCTCTCTCTCTACAGTATATTATTATCCTTCTCTCTCTCTCTACAGTATATTGTTATCCTTCTCTCTCTCTACAGTATATTATTATCCTTCTTTCTCTACAGTATATTATTATCCTTCTCTCTATCTACAATATATTATTATCCTTCTCTCTCTACAGTATATTATTATCCTTCTCTCTCTACAGTATATTATTATCCTTCTCTCTATCTACAATATATTATTATCCTTCTCTCTCTACAGTATATTATTATCCTTCTCTCTCTACAGTATATTATCATCCTTCTCTCTCTCTACAGTATATTATTATCCTTCTCTCTCTCTACAGTATATTATTAACCTTCTCTCTCACTCTACAGTATATTATTATCCTTCTCTCTCTACTGTATATTATTATCATTCTCTCTCTACAGTATATTACTATCCTTCTCTCTCTCTCTACAGTATATTATTATCCTTCTCTCTCTCTCTACAGTATATTATTATCATTCTCTCTCTCTCTACAGTATATTATCATCCTTCTCTCTCACTCTACAGTATATTATTATCCTTCTCTCTCTACAGTATATTATTATCCTTCTCTCTATCTACAATATATTATTATCCTTCTCTCTCTCTACAGTATATTATTATCCTTCTCTCTCTACAGTATATTATTATCCTTCTCTCTATCTACAATATATTATTATCCTTCTCTCTCTACAGTATATTATTATCCTTCTCTCTCTACAGTATATTATCATCCTTCTCTCTCTCTACAGTATATTATTATCCTTCTCTCTCTCTACAGTATATTATTATCCTTCTCTCTCTACAGTATATTATTATCGTTCGCTCTCTACATTATATTTTTATCTTTTTCTCTCTCTCTACAGTATATTATTATCCTTCTCTCTCTACAGTATATTATTATCCTTCTCTCTCTCTCTCTACAGTATATTATTATCCTTCTCTCTCTCTACAGTATATTATTATCCTTCTCTCTCACTCTACAGTATATTATTATCCTTCTCTCTCTACAGTATATTATTATCCTTCTCTCTCACTCTACAGTATATTATTATCCTTCTCTCTCTCTCTACAGTATATTATTATCCTTCTCTCTCTACAGTATATTATTATCCTTCTCTCTCTCTCTACAGTATATTATTATCCTTCTCTCTCTCTCTACAGTATATTGTTATCCTTCTCTCTCTCTACAGTATATTATTATCCTTCTCTCTCTACAGTATATTATTATCCTTCTCTCTCTACAGTATATTATCATCCTTCTCTCTCTCTACAGTATATTATTATCCTTCTCTCTCTCTACAGTATATGATTATCCTTCTCTCTCTACAGTATATTATTATCGTTCGCTCTCTACATTATATTTTTATCTTTCTCTCTCTCTACAGTATATTATTATCCTTCTCTCTCTACAGTATATTATTATCCTTCTCTCTCTCTCTCTACAGTATATTATTATCCTTCTCTCTCTCTACAGTATATTATTATCCTTCTCTCTCACTCTACAGTATATTATTATCCTTCTCTCTCTACAGTATATTATTATCCTTCTCTCTCACTCTACAGTATATTATTATCCTTCTCTCTCTCTCTACAGTATATTATTATCCTTCTCTCTCTACAGTATATTATTATCCTTCTCTCTCTCTCTACAGTATATTATTATCCTTCTCTCTCTCTCTACAGTATATTATTATCCTTCTCTCTCTCTCTACAGTATATTGTTATCCTTCTCTCTCTCTACAGTATATTATTATCCTTCTCTCTATCTACAATATATTATTATCCTTCTCTCTCTCTACAGTATATTATTATCCTTCTCTCTCTACAGTATATTATTATCCTTCTCTCTATCTACAATATATTATTATCCTTCTCTCTCTACAGTATATTATTATCCTTCTCTCTCTACAGTATATTATCATCCTTCTCTCTCTCTACAGTATATTATTATCCTTCTCTCTCTCTACAGTATATTATTATCCTTCTCTCTCTACAGTATATTATTATCGTTCGCTCTCTACATTATATTTTATCTTTCTCTCTCTCTACAGTATATTATTATCCTTCTCTCTCTACAGTATATTATTATCCTTCTCTCTCTCTCTCTACAGTATATTATTATCCTTCTCTCTCTCTCTACAGTATATTATTATCCTTCTCTCTCTCTCTACAGTATATTGTTATCCTTCTCTCTCTCTACAGTATATTATTATCCTTCTTTCTCTACAGTATATTATTATCCTTCTCTCTATCTACAATATATTATTATCCTTCTCTCTCTCTACAGTATATTATTATCCTTCTCTCTCTACAGTATATTATTATCCTTCTCTCTATCTACAATATATTATTATCCTTCTCTCTCTACAGTATATTATTATCCTTCTCTCTCTACAGTATATTATCATCCTTCTCTCTCTCTACAGTATATTATTATCCTTCTCTCTCTCTTCAGTATATTATTATCCTTCTCTCTCTACAGTATATTATTATCGTTCGCTCTCTACATTATATTTTTATCTTTTTCTCTCTCTCTACAGTATATTATTATCCTTCTCTCTCTACAGTATATTATTATCCTTCTCTCTCTCTCTCTCTCTACAGTATATTATTATCCTTCTCTCTCTCTACAGTATATTATTATCCTTCTCTCTCACTCTACAGTATATTATTATCCTTCTCTCTCTACAGTATATTATCATCCTTCTCTCTCTCTACAGTATATTATCATCCTTCTCTCTCTCTACAGTATATTATTATCCTTCTCTCTCTACAGTATATTATTATCGTTCGCTCTCTACATTTTATTTTTATCTTTTTCTCTCTCTCTACAGTATATTATTATCCTTCTCTCTCTACAGTATATTATTATCCTTCTCTCTCTCTCTACAGTATATTATTATCCTTCTCTCTCTCTACAGTATATTATTATCCTTCTCTCTCTACAGTATATTATTATCCTTCTCTCTCACTCTACAGTTTATTATTATCCTTCTCTCTCTCTCTACAGTATATTATTATCCTTCTCTCTCTACAGTATATTATTATCCTTCTCTCTCTACAGTATATTATTATCCTTCTCTCTCTACAGTATATTATTATCGTTCGCTCTCTACATTATATTTTTATCTTTCTCTCTCTCTACAGTATATTATTATCCTTCTCTCTCTACAGTATATTATTATCCTTCTCTCTCTCTCTCTACAGTATATTATTATCCTTCTCTCTCTCTACAGTATATTATTATCCTTCTCTCTCACTCTACAGTATATTATTATCCTTCTCTCTCTACTGTATATTATTATCCTTCTCTCTCACTCTACAGTACATTATTATCCTTCTCTCTCTCTCTACAGTATATTATTATCCTTCTCTCTCTACAGTATATTATTATCCTTCTCTCTCTCTCTACAGTATATTATTATCCTTCTCTCTCTCTCTACAGTATATTATTATCCTTCTCTCTCTCTCTACAGTATATTGTTATCCTTCTCTCTCTCTACAGTATATTATTATCCTTCTCTCTATCTACAATATATTATTATCCTTCTCTCTCTCTACAGTATATTATTATCCTTCTCTCTCTACAGTATATTATTATCCTTCTCTCTATCTACAATATATTATTATCCTTCTCTCTCTACAGTATATTATTATCCTTCTCTCTCTACAGTATATTATCATCCTTCTCTCTCTCTACAGTATATTATTATCCTTCTCTCTCTCTACAGTATATGATTATCCTTCTCTCTCTACAGTATATTATTATCGTTCGCTCTCTACATTATATTTTTATCTTTCTCTCTCTCTACAGTATATTATTATCCTTCTCTCTCTACAGTATATTATTATCCTTCTCTCTCTCTCTCTACAGTATATTATTATCCTTCTCTCTCTCTACAGTATATTATTATCCTTCTCTCTCACTCTACAGTATATTATTATCCTTCTCTCTCTACAGTATATTATTATCCTTCTCTCTCACTCTACAGTATATTATTATCCTTCTCTCTCTCTCTACAGTATATTATTATCCTTCTCTCTCTACAGTATATTATTATCCTTCTCTCTCTCTCTACAGTATATTATTATCCTTCTCTCTCTCTCTACAGTATATTATTATCCTTCTCTCTCTCTCTACAGTATATTGTTATCCTTCTCTCTCTCTACAGTATATTATTATCCTTCTCTCTATCTACAATATATTATTATCCTTCTCTCTCTCTACAGTATATTATTATCCTTCTCTCTCTACAGTATATTATTATCCTTCTCTCTATCTACAATATATTATTATCCTTCTCTCTCTACAGTATATTATTATCCTTCTCTCTCTACAGTATATTATCATCCTTCTCTCTCTCTACAGTATATTATTATCCTTCTCTCTCTCTACAGTATATTATTATCCTTCTCTCTCTACAGTATATTATTATCGTTCGCTCTCTACATTATATTTTATCTTTCTCTCTCTCTACAGTATATTATTATCCTTCTCTCTCTACAGTATATTATTATCCTTCTCTCTCTCTCTCTACAGTATATTATTATCCTTCTCTCTCTCTCTACAGTATATTATTATCCTTCTCTCTCTCTCTACAGTATATTGTTATCCTTCTCTCTCTCTACAGTATATTATTATCCTTCTTTCTCTACAGTATATTATTATCCTTCTCTCTATCTACAATATATTATTATCCTTCTCTCTCTCTACAGTATATTATTATCCTTCTCTCTCTACAGTATATTATTATCCTTCTCTCTATCTACAATATATTATTATCCTTCTCTCTCTACAGTATATTATTATCCTTCTCTCTCTACAGTATATTATCATCCTTCTCTCTCTCTACAGTATATTATTATCCTTCTCTCTCTCTTCAGTATATTATTATCCTTCTCTCTCTACAGTATATTATTATCGTTCGCTCTCTACATTATATTTTTATCTTTTTCTCTCTCTCTACAGTATATTATTATCCTTCTCTCTCTACAGTATATTATTATCCTTCTCTCTCTCTCTCTCTCTACAGTATATTATTATCCTTCTCTCTCTACAGTATATTATTATCCTTCTCTCTCACTCTACAGTATATTATTATCCTTCTCTCTCTACAGTATATTATCATCCTTCTCTCTCTCTACAGTATATTATTATCCTTCTCTCTCTCTACAGTATATTATTATCCTTCTCTCTCTACAGTATATTATTATCGTTCGCTCTCTACATTTTATTTTTATCTTTTTCTCTCTCTCTACAGTATATTATTATCCTTCTCTCTCTACAGTATATTATTATCCTTCTCTCTCTCTCTACAGTATATTATTATCCTTCTCTCTCTCTACAGTATATTATTATCCTTCTCTCTCTACAGTATATTATTATCCTTCTCTCTCACTCTACAGTATATTATTATCCTTCTCTCTCTCTCTACAGTATATTATTATCCTTCTCTCTCTACAGTATATTATTATCCTTCTCTCTCTCTCTACAGTATATTATTATCCTTCTCTCTCTCTCTACAGTATATTATTATCCTTCTCTCTCTCTCTACAGTATATTGTTATCCTTCTATCTGTCTACAATATATTATTATCCTTCTCTCTCTACAGTATATTATTATCCTTCTCTCTCTACAGTATATTATTATCCTTCTCTCTCTACAGTATATTATTATCGTTCGCTCTCTACATTATATTTTTATCTTTTTCTCTCTCTCTACAGTATATTATTATCCTTCTCTCTCTACAGTATATTATTATCCTTCTCTCTCTCTCTCTCTCTACAGTATATTATTATCCTTCTCTCTCTACAGTATATTATTATCCTTCTCTCTCACTCTACAGTATATTATTATCCTTCTCTCTCTACAGTATATTATCATCCTTCTCTCTCTCTACAGTATATTATTATCCTTCTCTCTCTCTACAGTATATTATTATCCTTCTCTCTCTACAGTATATTATTATCGTTCGCTCTCTACATTTTATTTTTATCTTTTTCTCTCTCTCTACAGTATATTATTATCCTTCTCTCTCTACAGTATATTATTATCCTTCTCTCTCTCTCTACAGTATATTATTATCCTTCTCTCTCTCTACAGTATATTATTATCCTTCTCTCTCTACAGTATATTATTATCCTTCTCTCTCACTCTACAGTATATTATTATCCTTCTCTCTCTCTCTACAGTATATTATTATCCTTCTCTCTCTACAGTATATTATTATCCTTCTCTCTCTCTCTACAGTATATTATTATCCTTCTCTCTCTCTCTACAGTATATTATTATCCTTCTCTCTCTCTCTACAGTATATTGTTATCCTTCTATCTGTCTACAATATATTATTATCCTTCTCTCTCTACAGTATATTATTATCCTTCTCTCTCTACAGTATATTATTATCCTTCTCTCTCTACAGTATATTATTATCGTTCGCTCTCTACATTATATTTTTATCTTTCTCTCTCTCTACAGTATATTATTATCCTTCTCTCTCTACAGTATATTATTATCCTTCTCTCTCTCTCTCTACAGTATATTATTATCCTTCTCTCTCTCTACAGTATATTATTATCCTTCTCTCTCACTCTACAGTATATTATTATCCTTCTCTCTCTACTGTATATTATTATCCTTCTCTCTCACTCTACAGTATATTATTATCCTTCTCTCTCTCTCTACAGTATAATATTATCCTTCTCTCTCTACAGTATATTATTATCCTTCTCTCTCTCTCTACAGTATATTATTATCGTTCTCTCTCTCTCTACAGTATATTATTATCCTTCTCTCTCTCTCTACAGTATATTGTTATCCTTCTCTCTCTCTACAGTATATTATTATCCTTCTCTCTATCTACAATATATTATTATCCTTCTCTCTCTCTACAGTATATTATTATCCTTCTCTCTCTACAGTATATTATTATCCTTCTCTCTATCTACAATATATTATTATCCTTCTCTCTCTACAGTATATTATTATCCTTCTCTCTCTACAGTATATTATCATCCTTCTCTCTCTCTACAGTATATTATTATCCTTCTCTCTCTCTACAGTATATTATTATCCTTCTCTCTCTACAGTATATTATTATCGTTCGCTCTCTACATTATATTTTTATCTTTCTCTCTCTCTACAGTATATTATTATCCTTCTCTCTCTACAGTATATTATTATCCTTCTCTCTCTCTCTCTACAGTATATTATTATCCTTCTCTCTCTCTACAGTATATTATTATCCTTCTCTCTCTCTCTACAGTATATTGTTATCCTTCTATCTCTCTACAGTATATTATTATCCTTCTTTCTCTACAGTATATTATTATCCTTCTCTCTATCTACAATATATTATTATCTTCTCTCTCTCTACAGTATATTATTATCCTTCTCTCTCTACAGTATATTATTATCCTTCTCTCTATCTACAATATATTATTATCATTCTCTCTCTACAGTATATTATTATCCTTCTCTCTCTACAGTATATTATCATCCTTCTCTCTCTCTACAGTATATTATTATCCTTCTCTCTCTCTACAGTATATTATTATCCTTCTCTCTCTACAGTATATTATTATCGTTCGCTCTCTACATTATATTTTTATCTTTTTCTCTCTCTCTACAGTATATTATTATCCTTCTCTCTCTACAGTATATTATTATCCTTCTCTCTCTCTCTCTCTCTACAGTATATTATTATCCTTCTCTCTCTACAGTATATTATTATCCTTCTCTCTCACTCTACAGTATATTATTATCCTTCTCTCTCTACAGTATATTATCATCCTTCTCTCTCTCTACAGTATATTATTATCCTTCTCTCTCTCTACAGTATATTATTATCCTTCTCTCTCTACAGTATATTATTATCGTTTGCTCTCTACATTTTATTTTTATCTTTTTCTCTCTCTCTACAGTATATTATTATCCTTCTCTCTCTACAGTATATTATTATCCTTCTCTCTCTCTCTACAGTATATTATTATCCTTCTCTCTCTCTACAGTATATTATTATCCTTCTCTCTCTACAGTATATTATTATCCTTCTCTCTCACTCTACAGTATATTATTATCCTTCTCTCTCTCTCTACAGTATATTATTATCCTTCTCTCTCTACAGTATATTATTATCCTTCTCTCTCTCTCTACAGTATATTATTATCCTTCTCTCTCTCTCTACAGTATATTATTATCCTTCTCTCTCTCTCTACAGTATATTGTTATCCTTCTATCTGTCTACAATATATTATTATCCTTCTCTCTCTACAGTATATTATTATCCTTCTCTCTCTACAGTATATTATTATCCTTCTCTCTCTACAGTATATTATTATCGTTCGCTCTCTACATTATATTTTTATCTTTCTCTCTCTCTACAGTATATTATTATCCTTCTCTCTCTACAGTATATTATTATCCTTCTCTCTCTCTCTCTACAGTATATTATTATCCTTCTCTCTCTCTACAGTATATTATTATCCTTCTCTCTCACTCTACAGTATATTATTATCCTACTCTCTCTACTGTATATTATTATCCTTCTCTCTCACTCTACAGTATATTATTATCCTTCTCTCTCTCTCTACAGTATAATATTATCCTTCTCTCTCTACGGTATATTATTATCCTTCTCTCTCTCTCTACAGTATATTATTATCCTTCTCTCTCTCTCTACAGTATATTATTATCCTTCTCTCTCTCTCTACAGTATATTGTTATCCTTCTCTCTCTCTACAGTATATTATTATCCTTCTCTCTATCTACAATATATTATTATCCTTCTCTCTCTCTACAGTATATTATTATCCTTCTCTCTCTACAGTATATTATTATCCTTCTCTCTATCTACAATATATTATTATCCTTCTCTCTCTACAGTATATTATTATCCTTCTCTCTCTACAGTATATTATCATCCTTCTCTCTCTCTACAGTATATTATTATCCTTCTCTCTCTCTACAGTATATTATTATCCTTCTCTCTCTACAGTATATTATTATCGTTCGCTCTCTACATTATATTTTTATCTTTCTCTCTCTCTACAGTATATTATTATCCTTCTCTCTCTACAGTATATTATTATCCTTCTCTATCTCTCTCTACAGTATATTATTATCCTTCTCTCTCTCTACAGTATATTATTATCCTTCTCTCTCTCTCTACAGTATATTGTTATCCTTCTATCTCTCTACAGTATATTATTATCCTTCTTTCTCTACAGTATATTATTATCCTTCTCTCTATCTACAATATATTATTATCTTCTCTCTCTCTACAGTATATTATTATCCTTCTCTCTCTACAGTATATTATTATCCTTCTCTCTATCTACAATATATTATTATCATTCTCTCTCTACAGTATATTATTATCCTTCTCTCTCTACAGTATATTATCATCCTTCTCTCTCTCTACAGTATATTATTATCCTTCTCTCTCACTCTACAGTATATTATTATCCTTCTCTCTCTCTCTACAGTATATTATTATCCTTCTCTCTCTACAGTATATTATTATCCTTCTCTCTCTCTCTACAGTATATTATTATCCTTCTCTCTCTCTCTACAGTATATTATTATCCTTCTCTCTCTCTCTACAGTATATTGTTATCCTTCTATCTGTCTACAATATATTATTATCCTTCTCTCTCTACAGTATATTATTATCCTTCTCTCTCTACAGTATATTATTATCCTTCTCTCTCTACAGTATATTATTATCGTTCGCTCTCTACATTATATTTTTATCTTTTTCTCTCTCTCTACAGTATATTATTATCCTTCTCTCTCTACAGTATATTATTATCCTTCTCTCTCTCTCTCTCTCTACAGTATATTATTATCCTTCTCTCTCTACAGTATATTATTATCCTTCTCTCTCACTCTACAGTATATTATTATCCTTCTCTCTCTACAGTATATTATCATCCTTCTCTCTCTCTACAGTATATTATTATCCTTCTCTCTCTCTACAGTATATTATTATCCTTCTCTCTCTACAGTATATTATTATCGTTCGCTCTCTACATTTTATTTTTATCTTTTTCTCTCTCTCTACAGTATATTATTATCCTTCTCTCTCTACAGTATATTATTATCCTTCTCTCTCTCTCTACAGTATATTATTATCCTTCTCTCTCTCTACAGTATATTATTATCCTTCTCTCTCTACAGTATATTATTATCCTTCTCTCTCACTCTACAGTATATTATTATCCTTCTCTCTCTCTCTACAGTATATTATTATCCTTCTCTCTCTACAGTATATTATTATCCTTCTCTCTCTCTCTACAGTATATTATTATCCTTCTCTCTCTCTCTACAGTATATTATTATCCTTCTCTCTCTCTCTACAGTATATTGTTATCCTTCTATCTGTCTACAATATATTATTATCCTTCTCTCTCTACAGTATATTATTATCCTTCTCTCTCTACAGTATATTATTATCCTTCTCTCTCTACAGTATATTATTATCGTTCGCTCTCTACATTATATTTTTATCTTTCTCTCTCTCTACAGTATATTATTATCCTTCTCTCTCTACAGTATATTATTATCCTTCTCTCTCTCTCTCTACAGTATATTATTATCCTTCTCTCTCTCTACAGTATATTATTATCCTTCTCTCTCACTCTACAGTATATTATTATCCTTCTCTCTCTACTGTATATTATTATCCTTCTCTCTCACTCTACAGTATATTATTATCCTTCTCTCTCTCTCTACAGTATAATATTATCCTTCTCTCTCTACAGTATATTATTATCCTTCTCTCTCTCTCTACAGTATATTATTATCGTTCTCTCTCTCTCTACAGTATATTATTATCCTTCTCTCTCTCTCTACAGTATATTGTTATCCTTCTCTCTCTCTACAGTATATTATTATCCTTCTCTCTATCTACAATATATTATTATCCTTCTCTCTCTCTACAGTATATTATTATCCTTCTCTCTCTACAGTATATTATTATCCTTCTCTCTATCTACAATATATTATTATCCTTCTCTCTCTACAGTATATTATTATCCTTCTCTCTCTACAGTATATTATCATCCTTCTCTCTCTCTACAGTATATTATTATCCTTCTCTCTCTCTACAGTATATTATTATCCTTCTCTCTCTACAGTATATTATTATCGTTCGCTCTCTACATTATATTTTTATCTTTCTCTCTCTCTACAGTATATTATTATCCTTCTCTCTCTACAGTATATTATTATCCTTCTCTCTCTCTCTCTACAGTATATTATTATCCTTCTCTCTCTCTACAGTATATTATTATCCTTCTCTCTCTCTCTACAGTATATTGTTATCCTTCTATCTCTCTACAGTATATTATTATCCTTCTTTCTCTACAGTATATTATTATCCTTCTCTCTATCTACAATATATTATTATCTTCTCTCTCTCTACAGTATATTATTATCCTTCTCTCTCTACAGTATATTATTATCCTTCTCTCTATCTACAATATATTATTATCATTCTCTCTCTACAGTATATTATTATCCTTCTCTCTCTACAGTATATTATCATCCTTCTCTCTCTCTACAGTATATTATTATCCTTCTCTCTCTCTACAGTATATTATTATCCTTCTCTCTCTACAGTATATTATTATCGTTCGCTCTCTACATTATATTTTTATCTTTTTCTCTCTCTCTACAGTATATTATTATCCTTCTCTCTCTACAGTATATTATTATCCTTCTCTCTCTCTCTCTCTCTACAGTATATTATTATCCTTCTCTCTCTACAGTATATTATTATCCTTCTCTCTCACTCTACAGTATATTATTATCCTTCTCTCTCTACAGTATATTATCATCCTTCTCTCTCTCTACAGTATATTATTATCCTTCTCTCTCTCTACAGTATATTATTATCCTTCTCTCTCTACAGTATATTATTATCGTTTGCTCTCTACATTTTATTTTTATCTTTTTCTCTCTCTCTACAGTATATTATTATCCTTCTCTCTCTACAGTATATTATTATCCTTCTCTCTCTCTCTACAGTATATTATTATCCTTCTCTCTCTCTACAGTATATTATTATCCTTCTCTCTCTACAGTATATTATTATCCTTCTCTCTCACTCTACAGTATATTATTATCCTTCTCTCTCTCTCTACAGTATATTATTATCCTTCTCTCTCTACAGTATATTATTATCCTTCTCTCTCTCTCTACAGTATATTATTATCCTTCTCTCTCTCTCTACAGTATATTATTATCCTTCTCTCTCTCTCTACAGTATATTGTTATCCTTCTATCTGTCTACAATATATTATTATCCTTCTCTCTCTACAGTATATTATTATCCTTCTCTCTCTACAGTATATTATTATCCTTCTCTCTCTACAGTATATTATTATCGTTCGCTCTCTACATTATATTTTTATCTTTCTCTCTCTCTACAGTATATTATTATCCTTCTCTCTCTACAGTATATTATTATCCTTCTCTCTCTCTCTCTACAGTATATTATTATCCTTCTCTCTCTCTACAGTATATTATTATCCTTCTCTCTCACTCTACAGTATATTATTATCCTACTCTCTCTACTGTATATTATTATCCTTCTCTCTCACTCTACAGTATATTATTATCCTTCTCTCTCTCTCTACAGTATAATATTATCCTTCTCTCTCTACGGTATATTATTATCCTTCTCTCTCTCTCTACAGTATATTATTATCCTTCTCTCTCTCTCTACAGTATATTATTATCCTTCTCTCTCTCTCTACAGTATATTGTTATCCTTCTCTCTCTCTACAGTATATTATTATCCTTCTCTCTATCTACAATATATTATTATCCTTCTCTCTCTCTACAGTATATTATTATCCTTCTCTCTCTACAGTATATTATTATCCTTCTCTCTATCTACAATATATTATTATCCTTCTCTCTCTACAGTATATTATTATCCTTCTCTCTCTACAGTATATTATCATCCTTCTCTCTCTCTACAGTATATTATTATCCTTCTCTCTCTCTACAGTATATTATTATCCTTCTCTCTCTACAGTATATTATTATCGTTCGCTCTCTACATTATATTTTTATCTTTCTCTCTCTCTACAGTATATTATTATCCTTCTCTCTCTACAGTATATTATTATCCTTCTCTATCTCTCTCTACAGTATATTATTATCCTTCTCTCTCTCTACAGTATATTATTATCCTTCTCTCTCTCTCTACAGTATATTGTTATCCTTCTATCTCTCTACAGTATATTATTATCCTTCTTTCTCTACAGTATATTATTATCCTTCTCTCTATCTACAATATATTATTATCTTCTCTCTCTCTACAGTATATTATTATCCTTCTCTCTCTACAGTATATTATTATCCTTCTCTCTATCTACAATATATTATTATCATTCTCTCTCTACAGTATATTATTATCCTTCTCTCTCTACAGTATATTATCATCCTTCTCTCTCTCTACAGTATATTATTATCCTTCTCTCTCTCTACAGTATATTATTATCCTTCTCTCTCTACAGTATATTATTATCGTTCGCTCTCTACATTAGATTTTTATCTTTTTCTCTCTCTCTACAGTATATTATTATCCTTCTCTCTCTCTCTCTACAGTATATTATTATCCTTCTCTCTCTCTACAGTATATTATTATCCTTCTCTCTCACTCTACAGTATATTATTATCCTTCTCTCTCTACAGTATATTATTATCCTTCTCTCTCACTCTACAGTATATTATTATCCTTCTCTCTCTCTCTACAGTATATTATTATCCTTCTCTCTCTACAGTATATTATTATCCTTCTCTCTCTCTCTACAGTATATTATTATCCTTCTCTCTCTCTCTACAGTATATTATTATCCTTCTCTCTCTCTCTACAGTATATTGTTATCCTTCTCTCTATCTACAATATATTATTATCCTTCTCTCTCTACAGTATATTATTATCCTTCTCTCTCTACAGTATATTATCATCCTTCTCTCTCTCTACAGTATATTATTATCCTTCTCTCTCTCTACAGTATATTATTATCCTTCTCTCTCTACAGTATATTATTATCGTTCGCTCTCTACATTATATTTTTATCTTTCTCTCTCTCTACAGTATATTATTATCCTTCTCTCTCTACAGTATATTATTATCCTTCTCTCTCTCTCTCTACAGTATATTATTATCCTTCTCTCTCTCTACAGTATATTATTATCCTTCTCTCTCACTCTACAGTATATTATTATCCTTCTCTCTCTACAGTATATTATTATCCTTCTCTCTCTCTCTACAGTATATTATTATCCTTCTCTCTCTCTACAGTATATTATTATCCTTCTCTCTCTCTCTACAGTATATTGTTATCCTTCTCTCTCTCTACAGTATATTATTATCCTTCTCTCTATCTACAATATATTATTATCCTTCTCTCTCTCTACAGTATTTTATTATCCTTCTCTCTCTACAGTATATTATTATCCTTCTCTCTATCTACAATACATTATTATCCTTCTCTCTCTACAGTATATTATTATCCTTCTCTCTCTACAGTATATTATCATCCTTCTCTCTCTCTACAGTATATTATTATCCTTCTCTCTCTCTACAGTATATTATTATCCTTCTCTCTCTACAGTATATTATTATTGTTCGCTCTCTACATTATATTTTTATCTTTCTCTCTCTCTACAGTATATTATTATCCTTCTCTCTCTACAGTATATTATTATCCTTCTCTCTCTCTCTACAGTATATTATTATCCTTCTCTCTCTCTACAGTATATTATTATCCTTCTCTCTCACTCTACAGTATATTATTATCCTTCTCTCTCTACAGTATATTATTATCCTTCTCTCTCACTCTACAGTATATTACTATCCTTCTCTCTCTCTACAGTATATTATTATCCTTCTCTCTCTACTGTATATTATTATCATTCTCTCTCTACAGTATATTATTATCCTTCTCTCTCTCTCTACAGTATATTATTATCCTTCTCTCTCTCTCTACAGTATATTATTATCCTTCTCTCTCTACAGTATATTATCATCCTTCTCTCTCACTCTACAGTATATTATTATCCTTCTCTCTCTACAGTATATTATTATCCTTCTCTCTCTACAGTATATTACTATCCTTCTCTCTCTACAGTATATTATTATACTTCTCTCTCACTCTACAGTATATTATTATCCTTCTCTCTCTACAGTATATTATTATCCTTCTCTCTCACTCTACAGTATATTATTATCCTTCTCTCTCTCTCTCTAGAGTATATTATTATCCTTCTCTCTCTACAGTATATTATTATCGTTCTCTCTCTACAGTATATTATTATCCTTCTCTCTCTCTCTACAGTATATTATTATCCTTCTCTCTCTCTCTACAGTATATTATTATCCTTCTCTCTCTACAGTATATTATCATCCTTCTCTCTCACTCTACAGTATAATATTATCCTTCTCTCTCTACAGTATATTATTATCCTTCTCTCTCTCTACAGTATATTATTATCCTCCTCTCTCTCTACAGTATATTATTATCCTTCTCTCTCTACAGTATATTATTATCGTACTCTCTCACTACAGTATATTATTATCCTTCTCTCTCTCTCTACAGTATATTATTATCCTTCTCTCTCTCTACAGTATATTATTATCCTTATCTCTCTCTACATTATATTATTATCCTTCTCTCTCTCTACAGTATATTATTATCCTTCTCTCTCTACAGTATATTATTATCCTTCTCTCTCTACAGTATATTATTTTCCTTCTCTCTCTCTACAGTATATTATTATCCTTCTCTCTCTCTACAGTATATTATTATCCTTCTCTCTCTACAGTATGTTATTATCCTTCTCTCTCACTCTACAGTTTATTATTATCCTTCTCTCTCTCTACAGTATATTATTATCCTTCTCTCTCTCTACAGTATGTTATTATCCTTCTCTCTCTCTCTACAGTATATTATTATCCTTCTCTCTCTACAGTATATTATTATCCTTCTCTCTCTACAGTATATTATTATCCTTCTCTCTCTCTACAGTATATTATTATCCTTCTCTCTCTCCACAGTATATTATTATCCTTCTCTCTCACTCTACAGTATATTATTATCCTTCTCTCTCTACAGTATATTATTATCCTTCTCTCTCACTCTACAGTATATTATTATCCTTCTCTCTCTACAGTATATTATTATCCTTCTCTCTCACTCTACAGTATATTATTATCCTTCTCTCTCTCTCTACAGTATATTATTATCCTTCTCTCTCTACAGTATATTATTATCCTTCTCTCTCTCTCTACAGTATATTATTATCCTTCTCTCTCTCTACAGTATATTATTATCCTTCTCTCTCTCTCTACAGTATATTGTTATCCTTCTCTCTCTCTACAGTATATTATTATCCTTCTCTCTATCTACAATATATTATTATCCTTCTCTCTCTCTACAGTATATTATTATCCTTCTCTCTCTACAGTATATTATTATCCTTCTCTCTATCTACAATACATTATTATCCTTCTCTCTCTACAGTATATTATTATCCTTCTCTCTCTACAGTATATTATCATCCTTCTCTCTCTCTACAGTATATTATTATCCTTCTCTCTCTCTACAGTATATTATTATCCTTCTCTCTCTACAGTATATTATTATTGTTCGCTCTCTACATTATATTTTTATCTTTCTCTCTCTCTACAGTATATTATTATCCTTCTCTCTCTACAGTATATTATTATCCTTCTCTCTCTCTCTACAGTATATTATTATCCTTCTCTCTCTCTACAGTATATTATTATCCTTCTCTCTCACTCTACAGTATATTATTATCCTTCTCTCTCTACAGTATATTATTATCCTTCTCTCTCACTCTACAGTATATTATTATCCTTCTCTCTCTCTCTACAGTATATTATTATCCTTCTCTCTCTACTGTATATTATTATCATTCTCTCTCTACAGTATATTATTATCCTTCTCTCTCTCTCTACAGTATATTATTATCCTTCTGTCTCTCTCTACAGTATATTATTATCCTTCTCTCTCTACAGTATATTATCATCCTTCTCTCTCACTCTACAGTATATTATTATCCTTCTCTCTCTACAGTATATTATTATCCTTCTCTCTCTACAGTATATTACTATCCTTCTCTCTCTACAGTATATTATTATACTTCTCTCTCACTCTACAGTATATTATTATCCTTCTCTCTCTACAGTATATTATTATCCTTCTCTCTCACTCTACAGTATATTATTATCCTTCTCTCTCTCTCTCTACAGTATATTATTATCCTTCTCTCTCTACAGTATATTATTATCGTTCTCTCTCTACAGTATATTATTATCCTTCTCTCTCTCTCTACAGTATATTATTATCCTTCTCTCTCTCTCTACAGTATATTATTATCCTTCTCTCTCTACAGTATATTATCATCCTTCTCTCTCACTCTACAGTATATTATTATCCTTCTCTCTCTACAGTATATTATTATCCTTCTCTCTCTCTACAGTATATTATTATCCTCCTCTCTCTCTACAGTATATTATTATCCTTCTCTCTCTACAGTATATTATTATCGTACTCTCTCACTACAGTATATTATTATCCTTCTCTCTCTCTCTACAGTATATTATTATCCTTCTCTCTCTCTACAGTATATTATTATCCTTATCTCTCTCTACATTATATTATTATCCTTCTCTCTCTCTACAGTATATTATTATCCTTCTCTCTCTACAGTATATTATTATCCTTCTCTCTCTACAGTATATTATTTTCCTTCTCTCTCTCTACAGTATATTATTATCCTTCTCTCTCACTCTACAGTATATTATTATCCTTCTCTCTCTACAGTATATTATTATCCTTCTCTCTCACTCTACAGTATATTATTATCCTTCTCTCTCTCTCTACAGTATATTATTATCCTTCTCTCTCTACAGTATATTATTATCCTTCTCTCTCTACAGTATATTATTATCCTTCTCTCTCTCTACAATATATTATTATCCTTCTCTCTCTCCACAGTATATTATTATCCTTCTCTCTCACTCTACAGTATATTATTATCCTTCTCTCTCTACAGTATATTATTATCCTTCTCTCTCTCTCTACAGTATATTATTATCCTTCTCTCTCTCTACAGTATATTATTATCCTTCTCTCTCACTCTACAGTATATTATTATCCTTCTCTCTCTACAGTATATTATTATCCTTCTCTCTCACTCTACAGTATATTATTATCCTTCTCTCTCTCTCTACAGTATATTATTATCCTTCTCTCTCTACTGTATATTATTATCATTCTCTCTCTACAGTATATTATTATCCTTCTCTCTCTCTCTACAGTATATTATTATCCTTCTGTCTCTCTCTACAGTATATTATTATCCTTCTCTCTCTACAGTATATTAT
Source organism: Salmo salar (assembly GCF_965601325.2). Lineage (NCBI taxonomy): Eukaryota > Metazoa > Chordata > Actinopteri > Salmoniformes > Salmonidae > Salmo > Salmo salar. Next base: position 108,542,705 of record NC_138291.1, on the reverse strand, counting down.
CATCCTTCTCTCTCACTCTACAGTATATTATTATCCTTCTCTCTCTACAGTATATTATTATCCTTCTCTCTCTACAGTATATTACTATCCTTCTCTCTCTACAGTATATTATGATACTTCTCTCTCACTCTACAGTATATTATTATCCTTCTCTCTCTACAGTATATTATTATCCTTCTCTCTCACTCTACAGTATATTATTATCCTTCTCTCTCTCTCTCTACAGTATATTATTATCCTTCTCTCTCTACAGTATATTATTATCGTTCTCTCTCTACAGTATATTATTATCCTTCTCTCTCTCTACAGTATATTATTATCCTTCTCTCTCTCTCTACAGTATATTATTATCCTTCTCTCTCTACAGTATATTATCATCCTTCTCTCTCACTCTACAGTATATTATTATCCTTCTCTCTCTACAGTATATTATTATCCTTCTCTCTCTCTACAGTATATTATTATCCTCCTCTCTCTCTACAGTATATTATTATCCTTCTCTCTCTACAGTATATTATTATCGTACTCTCTCACTACAGTATATTATTATCCTTCTTTCTCTCTCTACAGTATATTATTATCCTTCTCTCTCTCTACAGTATATTATTATCCTTATCTCTCTCTACATTATATTATTATCCTTCTCTCTCTCTACAGTATATTATTATCCTTCTCTCTCTACAGTCTATTATTATCCTTCTCTCTCTACAGTATATTATTTTCCTTCTCTCTCTCTACAGTATATTATTATCCTTCTCTCTCACTCTACAGTATATTATTATCCTTCTCTCTCTACAGTATATTATTATCCTTCTCTCTCACTCTACAGTATATTATTATCCTTCTCTCTCTCTCTACAGTATATTATTATCCTTCTCTCTCTACAGTATATTATTATCCTTCTCTCTCTCTCTACAGTATATTATTATCCTTCTCTCTCTCTCTACAGTATATTATTATCCTTCTCTCTCTCTCTACAGTATATTGTTATCCTTCTCTCTATCTACAATATATTATTATCCTTCTCTCTCTACAGTATATTATTATCCTTCTCTCTCTACAGTATATTATCATCCTTCTCTCTCTCTACAGTATATTATTATCCTTCTCTCTCTCTACAGTATATTATTATCCTTCTCTCTCTACAGTATATTATTATCGTTCGCTCTCTACATTATATTTTTATCTTTCTCTCTCTCTACAGTATATTATTATCCTTCTCTCTCTACAGTATATTATTATCCTTCTCTCTCTCTCTCTACAGTATATTATTATCCTTCTCTCTCTCTACAGTATATTATTATCCTTCTCTCTCACTCTACAGTATATTATTATCCTTCTCTCTCTACAGTATATTATTATCCTTCTCTCTCTCTCTACAGTATATTATTATCCTTCTCTCTCTCTACAGTATATTATTATCCTTCTCTCTCTCTCTACAATATATTGTTATCCTTCTCTCTCTCTACAGTATATTATTATCCTTCTCTCTATCTACAATATATTATTATCCTTCTCTCTCTCTACAGTATTTTATTATCCTTCTCTCTCTACAGTATATTATTATCCTTCTCTCTATCTACAATACATTATTATCCTTCTCTCTCTACAGTATATTATTATCCTTCTCTCTCTACAGTATATTATCATCCTTCTCTCTCTCTACAGTATATTATTATCCTTCTCTCTCTCTACAGTATATTATTATCCTTCTCTCTCTACAGTATATTATTATTGTTCGCTCTCTACATTATATTTTTATCTTTCTCTCTCTCTACAGTATATTATTATCCTTCTCTCTCTACAGTATATTATTATCCTTCTCTCTCTCTCTACAGTATATTATTATCCTTCTCTCTCTCTACAGTATATTATTATCCTTCTCTCTCACTCTACAGTATATTATTATCCTTCTCTCTCTACAGTATATTATTATCCTTCTCTCTCACTCTACAGTATATTATTATCCTTCTCTCTCTCTCTACAGTATATTATTATCCTTCTCTCTCTACTGTATATTATTATCATTCTCTCTCTACAGTATATTATTATCCTTCTCTCTCTCTCTACAGTATATTATTATCCTTCTCTCTCTCTCTACAGTATATTATTATCCTTCTCTCTCTACAGTATATTATCATCCTTCTCTCTCACTCTACAGTATATTATTATCCTTCTCTCTCTACAGTATATTATTATCCTTCTCTCTCTACAGTATATTACTATCCTTCTCTCTCTACAGTATATTATTATACTTCTCTCTCACTCTACAGTATATTATTATCCTTCTCTCTCTACAGTATATTATTATCCTTCTCTCTCACTCTACAGTATATTATTATCCTTCTCTCTCTCTCTCTACAGTATATTATTATCCTTCTCTCTCTACAGTATATTATTATCGTTCTCTCTCTACAGTATATTATTATCCTTCTCTCTCTCTCTACAGTATATTATTATCCTTCTCTCTCTCTCTACAGTATATTATTATCCTTCTCTCTCTACAGTATATTATCATCCTTCTCTCTCACTCTACAGTATAATATTATCCTTCTCTCTCTACAGTATATTATTATCCTTCTCTCTCTCTACAGTATATTATTATCCTCCTCTCTCTCTCTACAGTATATTATTATCCTTCTCTCTCTACAGTATATTATTATCGTACTCTCTCACTACAGTATATTATTATCCTTCTCTCTCTCTCTACAGTATATTATTATCCTTCTCTCTCTCTACAGTATATTATTATCCTTATCTCTCTCTACATTATATTATTATCCTTCTCTCTCTCTACAGTATATTATTATCCTTCTCTCTCTACAGTATATTATTATCCTTCTCTCTCTACAGTATATTATTTTCCTTCTCTCTCTCTACAGTATATTATTATCCTTCTCTCTCTCTACAGTATATTATTATCCTTCTCTCTCTACAGTATGTTATTATCCTTCTCTCTCACTCTACAGTTTATTATTATCCTTCTCTCTCTCTACAGTATATTATTATCCTTCTCTCTCTCTACAGTATGTTATTATCCTTCTCTCTCTCTCTACAGTATATTATTATCCTTCTCTCTCTACAGTATATTATTATCCTTCTCTCTCTACAGTATATTATTATCCTTCTCTCTCTCTACAGTATATTATTATCCTTCTCTCTCTCCACAGTATATTATTATCCTTCTCTCTCACTCTACAGTATATTATTATCCTTCTCTCTCTGCAGTATATTATTATCCTTCTCTCTCACTCTACAGTATATTATTATCCTTCTCTCTCTACAGTATATTATTATCCTTCTCTCTCACTCTACAGTATATTATTATCCTTCTCTCTCTCTCTACAGTATATTATTATCCTTCTCTCTCTACAGTATATTATTATCCTTCTCTCTCTCTCTACAGTATATTATTATCCTTCTCTCTCTCTACAGTATATTATTATCCTTCTCTCTCTCTCTACAGTATATTGTTATCCTTCTCTCTCTCTACAGTATATTATTATCCTTCTCTCTATCTACAATATATTATTATCCTTCTCTCTCTCTACAGTATATTATTATCCTTCTCTCTCTACAGTATATTATTATCCTTCTCTCTCTCTCTACAGTATATTATTATCCTTCTCTCTCTACAGTATATTATCATCCTTCTCTCTCACTCTACAGTATAATATTATCCTTCTCTCTCTACAGTATATTATTATCCTTCTCTCTCTCTACAGTATATTATTATCCTCCTCTCTCTCTCTACAGTATATTATTATCCTTCTCTCTCTACAGTATATTATTATCGTACTCTCTCACTACAGTATATTATTATCCTTCTCTCTCTCTCTACAGTATATTATTATCCTTCTCTCTCTCTACAGTATATTATTATCCTTATCTCTCTCTACATTATATTATTATCCTTCTCTCTCTCTACAGTATATTATTATCCTTCTCTCTCTACAGTATATTATTATCCTTCTCTCTCTACAGTATATTATTTTCCTTCTCTCTCTCTACAGTATATTATTATCCTTCTCTCTCTCTACAGTATATTATTATCCTTCTCTCTCTACAGTATGTTATTATCCTTCTCTCTCACTCTACAGTTTATTATTATCCTTCTCTCTCTCTACAGTATATTATTATCCTTCTCTCTCTCTACAGTATGTTATTATCCTTCTCTCTCTCTCTACAGTATATTATTATCCTTCTCTCTCTACAGTATATTATTATCCTTCTCTCTCTACAGTATATTATTATCCTTCTCTCTCTCTACAGTATATTATTATCCTTCTCTCTCTCCACAGTATATTATTATCCTTCTCTCTCACTCTACAGTATATTATTATCCTTCTCTCTCTGCAGTATATTATTATCCTTCTCTCTCACTCTACAGTATATTATTATCCTTCTCTCTCTACAGTATATTATTATCCTTCTCTCTCACTCTACAGTATATTATTATCCTTCTCTCTCTCTCTACAGTATATTATTATCCTTCTCTCTCTACAGTATATTATTATCCTTCTCTCTCTCTCTACAGTATATTATTATCCTTCTCTCTCTCTACAGTATATTATTATCCTTCTCTCTCTCTCTACAGTATATTGTTATCCTTCTCTCTCTCTACAGTATATTATTATCCTTCTCTCTATCTACAATATATTATTATCCTTCTCTCTCTCTACAGTATATTATTATCCTTCTCTCTCTACAGTATATTATTATCCTTCTCTCTATCTACAATACATTATTATCCTTCTCTCTCTACAGTATATTATTATCCTTCTCTCTCTACAGTATATTATCATCCTTCTCTCTCTCTACAGTATATTATTATCCTTCTCTCTCTCTACAGTATATTATTATCCTTCTCTCTCTACAGTATATTATATTGTTCGCTCTCTACATTATATTTTTATCTTTCTCTCTCTCTACAGTATATTATTATCCTTCTCTCTCTACAGTATATTATTATCCTTCTCTCTCTCTCTACAGTATATTATTATCCTTCTCTCTCTCTACAGTATATTATTATCCTTCTCTCTCACTCTAGAGTATATTATTATCCTTCTCTCTCTACAGTATATTATTATCCTTCTCTCTCACTCTACAGTATATTATTATCCTTCTCTCTCTCTCTACAGTATATTATTATCCTTCTCTCTCTACTGTATATTATTATCATTCTCTCTCTACAGTATATTATTATCCTTCTCTCTCTCTCTACAGTATATTATTATCCTTCTGTCTCTCTCTACAGTATATTATTATCCTTCTCTCTCTACAGTATATTATCATCCTTCTCTCTCACTCTACAGTATATTATTATCCTTCTCTCTCTACAGTATATTATTATCCTTCTCTCTCTACAGTATATTACTATCCTTCTCTCTCTACAGTATATTATTATACTTCTCTCTCACTCTACAGTATATTATTATCCTTCTCTCTCTACAGTATATTATTATCCTTCTCTCTCACTCTACAGTATATTATTATCCTTCTCTCTCTCTCTCTACAGTATATTATTATCCTTCTCTCTCTACAGTATATTATTATCGTTCTCTCTCTACAGTATATTATTATCCTTCTCTCTCTCTCTACAGTATATTATTATCCTTCTCTCTCTCTCTACAGTATATTATCATCCTTCTCTCTCACTCTACAGTATATTATTATCATTCTCTCTCTACAGTATATTATTATCCTTCTCTCTCTCTACAGTATATTATTATCCTCCTCTCTCTCTACAGTATATTATTATCCTTCTCTCTCTACAGTATATTATTATCGTACTCTCTCACTACAGTATATTATTATCCTTCTCTCTCTCTCTACAGTATATTATTATCCTTCTCTCTCTCTACAGTATATTATTATCCTTATCTCTCTCTACATTATATTATTATCCTTCTCTCTCTCTACAGTATATTATTATCCTTCTCTCTCTACAGTATATTATTATCCTTCTCTCTCTACAGTATATTATTTTCCTTCTCTCTCTCTACAGTATATTATTATCCTTCTCTCTCTCTACAGTATATTATTATCCTTCTCTCTCTACAGTATGTTATTATCCTTCTCTCTCACTCTACAGTTTATTATTATCCTTCTCTCTCTCTACAGTATATTATTATCCTTCTCTCTCTCTACAGTATGTTATTATCCTTCTCTCTCTCTCTACAGTATATTATTATCCTTCTCTCTCTACAGTATATTATTATCCTTCTCTCTCTACAGTATATTATTATCCTTCTCTCTCTCTACAGTATATTATTATCCTTCTCTCTCTCCACAGTATATTATTATCCTTCTCTCTCACTCTACAGTATATTATTATCCTTCTCTCTCTACAGTATATTATTATCCTTCTCTCTCACTCTACAGTATATTATTATCCTTCTCTCTCTCTCTACAGTATATTATTATCCTTCTCTCTCTACTGTATATTATTATCATTCTCTCTCTACAGTATATTATTATCCTTCTCTCTCTCTCTACAGTATATTATTATCCTTCTCTCTCTCTCTACAGTATATTATTATCCTTCTCTCTCTACAGTATATTATCATCCTTCTCTCTCACTCTACAGTATATTATTATCCTTCTCTCTCACTCTACAGTATATTATTATCCTTCTCTCTCTACAGTATATTACTATCCTTCTCTCTCTACAGTATATTATTATACTTCTCTCTCACTCTACAGTATATTATTATCCTTCTCTCTCTACAGTATATTATTATCCTTCTCTCTCACTCTACAGTATATTATTATCCTTCTCTCTCTCTCTCTACAGTATATTATTATCCTTCTCTCTCTACAGTATATTATTATCGTTCTCTCTCTACAGTATATTATTATCCTTCTCTCTCTCTCTACAGTATATTATTATCCTTCTCTCTCTACAGTATATTATCATCCTTCTCTCTCACTCTACAGTATATTATTATCCTTCTCTCTCTACAGTATATTATTATCCTTCTCTCTCTCTACAGTATATTATTATCCTTCTCTCTCTACAGTATATTATTATCGTACTCTCTCACTACAGTATATTATTATCCTTCTCTCTCTCTACAGTATATTATTATCCTTCTCTCTCTCTACAGTATATTATTATCCTTATCTCTCTCTACATTATATTATTATCCTTCTCTCTCTCTACAGTATATTATTATCCTTCTCTCTCTACAGTATATTATTATCCTTCTCTCTCTACAGTATATTATTATCCTTCTCTCTCTCTACAGTATATTATTATCCTTCTCTCTCTCTACAGTATATTATTATCCTTCTCTCTCTACAGTATGTTATTATCCTTCTCTCTCACTCTACAGTTTATTATTATCCTTCTCTCTCTCTACAGTATATTATTATCCTTCTCTCTCTCTACAGTATGTTATTATCCTTCTCTCTCTCTCTACAGTATATTATTATCCTTCTCTCTCTACAGTATATTATTATCCTTCTCTCACTGCAGTATATTATTATCCTTCTCTCTCTCTCTACAGTATATTATTATCGTTCGCTCTCTACATTAGATTTTTATCTTTTTCTCTCTCTCTACAGTATATTATTATCCTTCTCTCTCTCTCTCTACAGTATATTATTATCCTTCTCTCTCTCTACAGTATATTATTATCCTTCTCTCTCACTCTACAGTATATTATTATCCTTCTCTCTCTACAGTATATTATTATCCTTCTCTCTCACTCTACAGTATATTATTATCCTTCTCTCTCTCTCTACAGTATATTATTATCCTTCTCTCTCTACAGTATATTATTATCCTTCTCTCTCTACAGTATATTATTATCCTTCTCTCTCTACAGTATATTATTTTCCTTCTCTCTCTCTACAGTATATTATTATCCTTCTCTCTCTCTACAGTATATTATTATCCTTCTCTCTCTACAGTATGTTATTATCCTTCTCTCTCACTCTACAGTTTATTATTATCCTTCTCTCTCTCTACAGTATATTATTATCCTTCTCTCTCTCTACAGTATGTTATTATCCTTCTCTCTCTCTCTCTACAGTATATTATTATCCTTCTCTCTCTACAGTATATTATTATCCTTCTCTCTCTACAGTATATTATTATCCTTCTCTCTCTCTACAGTATATTATTATCCTTCTCTCTCTCCACAGTATATTATTATCCTTCTCTCTCACTCTACAGTATATTATTATCCTTCTCTCTCTACAGTATATTATTATCCTTCTCTCTCACTCTACAGTATATTATTATCCTTCTCTCTCTCTCTACAGTATATTATTATCCTTCTCTCTCTACTGTATATTATTATCATTCTCTCTCTACAGTATATTATTATCCTTCTCTCTCTCTCTACAGTATATTATTATCCTTCTCTCTCTCTCTACAGTATATTATTATCCTTCTCTCTCTACAGTATATTATCATCCTTCTCTCTCACTCTACAGTATATTATTATCCTTCTCTCTCACTCTACAGTATATTATTATCCTTCTCTCTCTACAGTATATTACTATCCTTCTCTCTCTACAGTATATTATTATACTTCTCTCTCACTCTACAGTATATTATTATCCTTCTCTCTCTACAGTATATTATTATCCTTCTCTCTCACTCTACAGTATATTATTATCCTTCTCTCTCTCTCTCTACAGTATATTATTATCCTTCTCTCTCTACAGTATATTATTATCGTTCTCTCTCTACAGTATATTATTATCCTTCTCTCTCTCTCTACAGTATATTATTATCCTTCTCTCTCTACAGTATATTATCATCCTTCTCTCTCACTCTACAGTATATTATTATCCTTCTCTCTCTACAGTATATTATTATCCTTCTCTCTCTCTACAGTATATTATTATCCTTCTCTCTCTACAGTATATTATTATCGTACTCTCTCACTACAGTATATTATTATCCTTCTCTCTCTCTACAGTATATTATTATCCTTCTCTCTCTCTACAGTATATTATTATCCTTATCTCTCTCTACATTATATTATTATCCTTCTCTCTCTCTACAGTATATTATTATCCTTCTCTCTCTACAGTATATTATTATCCTTCTCTCTCTACAGTATATTATTATCCTTCTCTCTCTCTACAGTATATTATTATCCTTCTCTCTCTCTACAGTATATTATTATCCTTCTCTCTCTACAGTATGTTATTATCCTTCTCTCTCACTCTACAGTTTATTATTATCCTTCTCTCTCTCTACAGTATATTATTATCCTTCTCTCTCTCTACAGTATGTTATTATCCTTCTCTCTCTCTCTACAGTATATTATTATCCTTCTCTCTCTACAGTATATTATTATCCTTCTCTCACTGCAGTATATTATTATCCTTCTCTCTCTCTCTACAGTATATTATTATCGTTCGCTCTCTACATTAGATTTTTATCTTTTTCTCTCTCTCTACAGTATATTATTATCCTTCTCTCTCTCTCTCTACAGTATATTATTATCCTTCTCTCTCTCTACAGTATATTATTATCCTTCTCTCTCACTCTACAGTATATTATTATCCTTCTCTCTCTACAGTATATTATTATCCTTCTCTCTCACTCTACAGTATATTATTATCCTTCTCTCTCTCTCTACAGTATATTATTATCCTTCTCTCTCTACAGTATATTATTATCCTTCTCTCTCTCTCTACAGTATATTATTATCCTTCTCTCTCTCTCTACAGTATATTATTATCCTTCTCTCTCTCTCTACAGTATATTGTTATCCTTCTCTCTATCTACAATATATTATTAATCTTCTCTCTCTACAGTATATTATTATCCTTCTCTCTCTACAGTATATTATCATCCTTCTCTCTCTCTACAGTATATTATTATCCTTCTCTCTCTCTACAGTATATTATTATCCTTCTCTCTCTACAGTATATTATTATCGTTCGCTCTCTACATTATATTTTTATCTTTCTCTCTCTCTACAGTATATTATTATCCTTCTCTCTCTACAGTATATTATTATCCTTCTCTCTCTCTCTCTACAGTATATTATTATCCTTCTCTCTCTCTACAGTATATTATTATCCTTCTCTCTCACTCTACAGTATATTATTATCCTTCTCTCTCTACAGTATATTATTATCCTTCTCTGTCACTCTACAGTATATTATTATCCTTCTCTCTCTCTCTACAGTATATTATTATCCTTCTCTCTCTACAGTATATTATTATCCTTCTCTCTATCTACAATATATTATTATCCTTCTCTCTCTCTACAGTATATTATTATCCTTCTCTCTCTACAGTATATTATTATCCTTCTCTCTATCTACAATACATTATTATCCTTCTCTCTCTACAGTATATTATTATCCTTCTCTCTCTACAGTATATTAACATCCTTCTCTCTCTCTACAGTATATTATTATCCTTTTCTCTCTCTACAGTATATTATTATCCTTCTCTCTCTACAGTATATTATTATCCTTCTCTCTCTCTCTACAGTATATTATTATCCTTCTCTCTCTCTACAGTATATTATTATCCTTCTCTCTCTCTACAGTATATTGTTATCCTTCTCTCTCTCTACAGTATATTATTATCCTTCTCTCTATCTACAATATATTATTATCCTTCTCTCTCTCTACAGTATATTATTATCCTTCTCTCTCTACAGTATATTATTATCCTTCTCTCTATCTACAATACATTATTATCCTTCTCTCTCTACAGTATATTATTATCCTTCTCTCTCTACAGTATATTAACATCCTTCTCTCTCTCTACAGTATATTATTATCCTTCTCTCTCTCTACAGTATATTATTATCCTTCTCTCTCTACAGTATATTATTATTGTTCGCTCTCTACATTATATTTTTATCTTTCTCTCTCTCTACAGTATATTATTATCCTTCTCTCTCTACAGTATATTATTATCCTTCTCTCTCTATCTACAGTATATTATTATCCTTCTCTCTCTCTACAGTATATTATTATCCTTCTCTCTCACTCTACAGTATATTATTATCCTTCTCTCTCTACAGTATATTATTATCCTTCTCTCTCACTCTACAGTATATTATTATCCTTCTCTCTCTCTCTACAGTATATTATTATCCTTCTCTCTCTACTGTATATTATTATCATTCTCTCTCTACAGTATATTATTATCCTTCTCTCTCTCTCTACAGTATATTATTATCCTTCTCTCTCTCTCTACAGTATATTATTATCCTTCTCTCTCTACAGTATATTATCATCCTTCTCTCTCACTCTACAGTATATTATTATCCTTCTCTCTCTACAGTATATTATTATCCTTCTCTCTCTACAGTATATTACTATCCTTCTCTCTCTACAGTATATTATTATACTTCTCTCTCACTCTACAGTATATTATTATCCTTCTCTCTCTACAGTATATTATTATCCTTCTCTCTCACTCTACAGTATATTATTATCCTTCTCTCTCTCTCTCTACAGTATATTATTATCCTTCTCTCTCTACAGTATATTATTATCCTTCTCTCTCTACAGTATATTATTATCCTTCTCTCTCTCTCTACAGTATATTATTATCCTTCTCTCTCTCTCTACAGTATATTATTATCCTTCTCTCTCTACAGTATATTATCATCCTTCTCTCTCACTCTACAGTATATTATTATCCTTCTCTCTCTACAGTATATTATTATCCTTCTCTCTCTCTACAGTATATTATTATCCTCCTCTCTCTCTACAGTATATTATTATCCTTCTCTCTCTACAGTATATTATTATCGTACTCTCTCACTACAGTATATTATTATCCTTCTCTCTCTCTACAGTATATTATTATCCTTCTCTCTCTCTACAGTATATTATTATCCTTATCTCTCTCTACATTATATTATTATCCTTCTCTCTCTCTACAGTATATTATTATCCTTCTCTCTCACTCTACAGTATATTATTATCCTTCTCTCTCTACAGTATGTTATTATCCTTCTCTCTCACTCTACAGTTTATTATTATCCTTCTCTCTCTCTACAGTATATTATTATCCTTCTCTCTCTCTACAGTATGTTATTATCCTTCTCTCTCTCTCTACAGTATATTATTATCCTTCTCTCTCTACAGTATATTATTATCCTTCTCTCTCTACAGTATATTATTATCCTTCTCTCTCTCTCTACAGTATATTATTATCCTTCTCTCTCTCTACAGTATATTATTATCCTTCTCTCTCACTCTACAGTATATTATTATCCTTCTCTCTCTACAGTATATTATTATCCTTCTCTCTCACTCTACAGTATATTATTATCCTTCTCTCTCTCTCTACAGTATATTATTATCCTTCTCTCTCACTCTACAGTATATTATTATCCTTCTCTCTCTCTCTACAGTATATTATTATCCTTCTCTCTCTCTACAGTATATTATTATCCTTCTCTCTCTCTCTACAGTATATTATTATCCTTCTCTCTATCTACAATACATTATTATCCTTCTCTCTCTACAGTATATTATTATCCTTCTCTCTCTACAGTATATTAACATCCTTCTCTCTCTCTACAGTATATTATTATCCTTCTCTCTCTCTACAGTATATTATTATCCTTCTCTCTCTACAGTATATTATTATTGTTCGCTCTCTACATTATATTTTTATCTTTCTCTCTCTCTACAGTATATTATTATCCTTCTCTCTCTACAGTATATTATTATCCTTCTCTCTCTATCTACAGTATATTATTATCCTTCTCTCTCTCTACAGTATATTATTATCCTTCTCTCTCACTCTACAGTATATTATTATCCTTCTCTCTCTACAGTATATTATTATCCTTCTCTCTCACTCTACAGTATATTATTATCCTTCTCTCTCTCTCTACAGTATATTATTATCCTTCTCTCTCTACTGTATATTATTATCATTCTCTCTCTACAGTATATTATTATCCTTCTCTCTCTCTCTACAGTATATTATTATCCTTCTCTCTCTCTCTACAGTATATTATTATCCTTCTCTCTCTACAGTATATTATCATCCTTCTCTCTCACTCTACAGTATATTATTATCCTTCTCTCTCTACAGTATATTATTATACTTCTCTCTCACTCTACAGTATATTATTATCCTTCTCTCTCTACAGTATATTATTATCCTTCTCTCTCACTCTACAGTATATTATTATCCTTCTCTCTCTCTCTCTACAGTATATTATTATCCTTCTCTCTCTACAGTATATTATTATCGTTCTCTCTCTACAGTATATTATTATCCTTCTCTCTCTCTCTACAGTATATTATTATCCTTCTCTCTCTCTCTACAGTATATTATTATCCTTCTCTCTCTACAGTATATTATCATCCTTCTCTCTCACTCTACAGTATATTATTATCCTTCTCACTCTACAGTATATTATTATCCTTCTCTCTCTCTCTACAGTATATTATTATCCTCCTCTCTCTCTACAGTAATTATTATCCTTCTCTCTCTACAGTATATTATTATCGTACTCTCTCACTACAGTATATTATTATCCTTCTCTCTCTCTACAGTATATTATTATCCTTCTCTCTCTCTACAGTATATTATTATCCTTATCTCTCTCTACATTATATTATTATCCTTCTCTCTCTCTACAGTATATTATTATCCTTCTCTCTCTACAGTATATTATTATCCTTCTCTCTCTACAGTATATTATTTTCCTTCTCTCTCTCTACAGTATATTATTATCCTTCTCTCTCTCTACAGTATATTATTATCCTTCTCTCTCTACAGTATGTTATTATCCTTCTCTCTCACTCTACAGTTTATTATTATCCTTCTCTCTCTACAGTATATTATTATCCTTCTCTCTCTCTACAGTATGTTATTATCCTTCTCTCTCTCTCTACAGTATATTATTATCCTTCTCTCTCTACAGTATATGATTATCCTTCTCTCTCTACAGTATATTATTATCCTTCTCTCTCTCTCTACAGTATATTATTATCCTTCTCTCTCTCTACAGTATATTATTATCCTTCTCTCTCACTCTACAGTATATTATTATCCTTCTCTCTCTACAGTATATTATTATCCTTCTCTCTCACTCTACAGTATATTATTATCCTTCTCTCTCTCTCTACAGTATATTATTATCCTTCTCTCTCTACTGTATATTATTATCATTCTCTCTCTACAGTATATTATTATCCTTCTCTCTCTCTCTACAGTATATTATTATCCTTCTCTCTCTCTCTACAGTATATTATTATCCTTCTCTCTCTACAGTATATTATCATCCTTCTCTCTCACTCTACAGTATATTATTATCCTTCTCTCTCTACAGTATATTATTATCCTTCTCTCTATCTACAATATATTATTATCCTTCTCTCTCTCTCTACAGTATATTATTATCCTTCTCTCTCTACAGTATATTATCATCCTTCTCTCTCTCTCTACAGTATATTATTATCCTTCTCTCTCTCTACAGTATATTATTATCCTTCTCTCTCTACAGTATATTATTATCCTTCGCTCTCTACATTAAATTATTATCTTTCTCTCTCTCTACAGTATATTATTATCCTTCTCTCTCTCTACAGTATATTATCATCCTTCTCTCTCACTCTAAAGTATATTATTATCCTTCTCTCTCTACAGTATATTATTATCCTTCTGTCTCTACAGTATATTATTATCCTTCTCTCTCTCTACAGTATATTATTATCCTTCTCACTCTACAGTATATTATTATCCTTCTCTCTCTACAGTATATTATTATCCTTCTCACTTTACAGTATATTATTATCCTTCTCTCTCTCTCTACAGTATATTATTATCCTTCTCTCTCTCTACAGTATATTATTATCCTTCTCTCTCTACAGTATGTTATTATCCTTCTCTCTCACTCTACAGTATATTATTATCCTTCTCTCTCTCTACAGTATATTATTATCATTCTCTCTCTCTACATTATTATATTATCCTTCTCTCTCTACAGTATATTATTATCCTTCTCTCTCTCTCTACAGTATATTAGTATCCTTCTCTCTCTCTACAGTATATTATTATCCTTCTCTCTCTCTACAGTATATTACTATTCTTCTCTCTCTCTACAGTATATTACTATTCTTCTCTCTCTCTACAGTATATTAATATCCTTCTCTCTCTCTACAGTATATTATTATCCTCTCTCTCTCTACAGTATATTATTATCCTTCTCTCTCTACAGTATATTATTATCATTCTCTCTCTCTCTACAGTATATTATTATCCTTCTCTCTCTCTCTACAGTATATTATTATCCTTCTCTCTCTCTCTACAGTATATTGTTATCCTTCTCTCTCTCTACAGTATATTATTATCCTTCTCTCTCTACAGTATATTATTATCCTTCTCTCTATCTACAATATATTATTATCCTTCTCTCTCTCTACAGTATATTATTATCCTTCTTTCTCTACAGTATATTATTATCCTTCTCTCTATCTACAATATATTATTATCCTTCCCTCCCTACAGTATATTATTACCCTTCTATCTCTCTACAGTATATTATCATCCTTCTCTCTCTCTACAGTATATTATTATCCTTCTCTCTCTCTACAGTATATTATTATCCTTCTCTCTCTACAGTATATTATTATCGTTCGCTCTCTACATTATATTATTATCTTCCTCTCTCTCTACAGTATATTATTATCCTTCTCTCTCTACAGTATATTATTATCCTTCTCTCTCTCTCTCTACAGTATATTATTATCCTTCTCTCTCTCTACAGTATATTATTATCATTCTCTCTCTCTACAGTATATTATTTTCCTTCTCTCTCTCTACAGCATGTTATTATCATTCTCTCTCTCTACAGTATATTATTATCCTTCTCTCTCTACAGTATATTATTATCCTTCTCTCTCTCTACAGTATATTATTATCCTTCTCTCTCTACAGTATATTATCATCATTCTATCTCACTACAGTATATTATTATCCTTCTCTCTCTACAGTATGTTATTATCCTTCTCTCTCTCTCTCTACAGTATGTTATTATCCTTCTCTCTCTACAGTATATTATTATCCTTCTCTCTCTGCAGTATATTATTATCCTTCTCTCTCTACAGTATATTATTATCCTTCTCTCTCTCTACAGTATATTGTTATCCTTCTCTCTCTCTACAGTATATTATTATCCTTCTCTCTCTCTCTACAGTATATTATTATCCTTCTCTCTCTCTCTACAGTATATTATTATCCTTATCTCTCTCTACATTATATTATTATCCTTCTCTCTCTCTTCAGTATATTATTATCCTTCTCTCCCTACAGTATATTATTATCCTTCTCTCTCTACAGTATATTACTATCCTTCTCTCTCTCTCTACAGTATATTATTATCCTTCTCTCTCTCTACAGTATATTATTATCCTTCTCTCTCTACAGTATATTATTATCCTTCTCTCTCTACAGTATATTATTTTCCTTCTCTCTCTCTACAGTATATTATTATCCTTCTCTCTCTCTCTACAGTATATTATTATCCTTCTCTCTCTCTCTACAGTATATTATTATCCTTCTCTCTCTACAGTATATTATCATCCTTCTCTCTCACTCTACAGTATATTATTATCCTTCTCTCTCTACAGTATATTATTATCCTTCTCTCTATCTACAATATATTATTATCCTTCTCTCTCTCTCTACAGTATATTATTATCCTTCTCTCTCTACAGTATATTATCATCCTTCTCTCTCTCTCTACAGTATATTATTATCCTTCTCTCTCTCTACAGTATATTATTATCCTTCTCTCTCTACAGTATATTATTATCCTTCGCTCTCTACATTAAATTATTATCTTTCTCTCTCTCTACAGTATATTATTATCCTTCTCTCTCTCTACAGTATATTATCATCCTTCTCTCTCACTCTAAAGTATATTATTATCCTTCTCTCTCTACAGTATATTATTATCCTTCTGTCTCTACAGTATATTATTATCCTTCTCTCTCTCTACAGTATATTATTATCCTTCTCACTCTACAGTATATTATTATCCTTCTCTCTCTACAGTATATTATTATCCTTCTCACTTTACAGTATATTATTATCCTTCTCTCTCTCTCTACAGTATATTATTATCCTTCTCTCTCTCTACAGTATATTATTATCCTTCTCTCTCTACAGTATGTTATTATCCTTCTCTCTCACTCTACAGTATATTATTATCCTTCTCTCTCTCTACAGTATATTATTATCATTCTCTCTCTCTACATTATTATATTATCCTTCTCTCTCTACAGTATATTATTATCCTTCTCTCTCTCTACAGTACATTATTATCCTTCTCTCTCTCTACAGTATATTATTATCCTTCTCTCTCTCTACAGTATATTACTATTCTTCTCTCTCTCTACAGTATATTACTATTCTTCTCTCTCTCTACAGTATATTAATATCCTTCTCTCTCTCTACAGTATATTATTATCCTCTCTCTCTCTACAGTATATTATTATCCTTCTCTCTCTACAGTATATTATTATCATTCTCTCTCTCTCTACAGTATATTATTATCCTTCTCTCTCTCTCTACAGTATATTATTATCCTTCTCTCTCTCTCTACAGTATATTGTTATCCTTCTCTCTCTCTACAGTATATTATTATCCTTCTCTCTCTACAGTATATTATTATCCTTCTCTCTATCTACAATATATTATTATCCTTCTCTCTCTCTACAGTATATTATTATCCTTCTTTCTCTACAGTATATTATTATCCTTCTCTCTATCTACAATATATTATTATCCTTCCCTCCCTACAGTATATTATTACCCTTCTATCTCTCTACAGTATATTATCATCCTTCTCTCTCTCTACAGTATATTATTATCCTTCTCTCTCTCTACAGTATATTATTATCCTTCTCTCTCTACAGTATATTATTATCGTTCGCTCTCTACATTATATTATTATCTTCCTCTCTCTCTACAGTATATTATTATCCTTCTCTCTCTACAGTATATTATTATCCTTCTCTCTCTCTCTCTACAGTATATTATTATCCTTCTCTCTCTCTACAGTATATTATTATCATTCTCTCTCTCTACAGTATATTATTTTCCTTCTCTCTCTCTACAGCATGTTATTATCATTCTCTCTCTCTACAGTATATTATTATCCTTCTCTCTCTACAGTATATTATTATCCTTCTCTCTCTCTACAGTATATTATTATCCTTCTCTCTCTACAGTATATTATCATCATTCTATCTCACTACAGTATATTATTATCCTTCTCTCTCTACAGTATGTTATTATCCTTCTCTCTCTCTCTACAGTATGTTATTATCCTTCTCTCTCTACAGTATATTATTATCCTTCTCTCTCTGCAGTATATTATTATCCTTCTCTCTCTACAGTATATTATTATCCTTCTCTCTCTCTACAGTATATTGTTATCCTTCTCTCTCTCTACAGTATATTATTATCCTTCTCTCTCTCTCTACAGTATATTATTATCCTTCTCTCTCTCTCTACAGTATATTATTATCCTTATCTCTCTCTACATTATATTATTATCCTTCTCTCTCTCTTCAGTATATTATTATCCTTCTCTCCCTACAGTATATTATTATCCTTCTCTCTCTACAGTATATTACTATCCTTCTCTCTCTCTCTACAGTATATTATTATCCTTCTCTCTCTCTACAGTATATTATTATCCTTCTCTCTCTACAGTATGTTATTATCCTTCTCTCTCACTCTACAGTATATTAGTATCCTTCTCTTTCTCTACAGTATATTATTATCCTTCTCTCTCTACAGTATATTATTATCCTTCTCTCTCTACAGTATATTATTATCTTTCTCTCTCTACAGTATATTATTATCCTTCTCTCTATCTACAGTAAATTATTATCCTTCTCTCTCTCTACAGTATTATAGTATCCTTCTCTCTCTACAGTATATTATTATCCTTCTCTCTCGCTACAGTATATTATTATCCTTCTCTCTCTCTACAGTATATTATTATCCTTCTCTCTCTCTACAGTATATTATTATTCTTCTCTCTCTCTACAGTATATTATTATCCTTCTCTCTCTCTCTACAGTATATTATTATCCTTCTCTCTCTCTACAGCATATTATTATCCTTCTCTCTCTCTACAGTATATTATTATCCTTCTCTCTCTCCAGTATATTATTATCCTTCTCTCTCTACAGTATATTATTATCCTTCTCTCTCTCTACAGTATATTATTATCCTTCTCTCTCTCTACAGTATATTATTATCCTTCTCTCTCTCTACAGTATGTTATTATCCTTCTCTCTCTCTACAGTATTTTATTATCCTTCTCTCTCTACAGTATATTATTATCCTTCTCTCTCTCTCTCTACAGTATATTATTGTCCTTCTCTCTCTCTACAGTATATTATTGTCCTTCTCTCTCTACAGTATATTATTATCCTTCTCTCTCTACAGTATATTATTATCCTTCTATCTCTCTACAGTTTATTAAAAATCCTTCTCTCTCTACAGTATATTAATATCCTTCTCTCTACAGTATATTAATATCCTTCTCTCTCTCTACAGTATATTATTATCCTTCTCTCTCTCTCTACAGTTTATTATTATCCTTCTCTCTCTACAGTATATTATTATCCTTCTCTCTCTACAGTATATTATTATCCTTCTCTCTCTCTCTACAGTATATTGTTATCCTCTTGAGGATACCCTAGGATAGGGGGCGCCACAGCGCATTTTGAAAAAAAATCGTTCCCATTTTCAACGGCCTACTAATCAAACTCAGAAGATAGGGCATGCATATACTTATTATATATGGATAGAAAACACTCTAAAGTTTCTAAAACTGTTTGAATGGTGTCTGTGAGTATAACAGAACTCAAATGGCAGTCAAAACCCCGAGACCGATTGAAACAAGAAGTGGAATTCTGAATTGTGGACTTGACTTCTCATCTTTCCTTATTAATCACACCGTTAACCATGGTTCAGTGAGCACTTCCTATTGCTTCCACTAGATGTCGCCAGTCCTTTCACAGTGGTTTGAGCCTTATAGAGTCAAAACTCAGTGAATGACACTAGTTTGAAATTGGTCACAGGGGATGGGCCATCACCATTATGACGCCGGCGGCCATGTCTGCCCCCACCTTTGGAAACGGTTTTAAAGGCCATGACATCATCCCCCTCGAATCTTATTGGCTCTCTTGGTGTTAGAGGCCCTGAAGATTTATTTTATACAACGTTTGACATGTTTGAACGAACCTACATGCGCGAGGATTGCTTTCATTATGAACTTCAGAGCTGCGCTTGGAGAGAGCCATAGGACGCGCTACCAACATCAGGCTAATGGAACGTGAAGTATGGACTTTTTGACCGAAAATACATCTGTTGTGGACCTGGGATGCTTTCTGATGAAGACAACTAAAGGTAGGCGATTATTGACAATATTATAGAAGATGAGATGGTTCATGGTGTTGCGTCCAAGATGGCGCCGAGCACTGTATATTAGCTAATTTTCTGAGTATCGCATCTCCTTTTATCGCAAAGTGTGATTACCCAGTAAAGTTAATTTAAAATCTGGTATGACGGGTGTTCTCAATAGATATTCATCTATAAATGTTAGATTGACAATATACATTTAAAAAATCGTTATAGTATAGCAATTTATTGAAACGTAGCATTGTTTACCGGGACGCTTTTGAGGGGAAATTAGGTAGTCAACGTCAGACAGAGATGTAAAATGCTGTTTTTATATATAAATATGACCTTTATTGAACAAAAGAATGCATGCATTGTATAACATGATGTCCTAGGGGTGCCATCTGATGAAGTTTGTAAAAGGTTAGTGCTACATTTAGCTGTTTATTGATTATATGTGATGCAAGTGGTTGGTCGGAAAATGGCTATGAAGCTGCTTTTTACGATGGACTCATCTAATATAATCTAATGATTTGCTTTTCCTGTAAAACCTTTTTGAAATCGGACGACGTGGGTCGATTCAGGAGAGGTGTATCTATAAAAAAAAAATATATATATTTTTTATTTTTTTTTAAAAATTATGATATTTTTTTAATGCTAATTGGCGATATGATTTTTCGCTGGATTTTGATCCCGCTAACGGGATCAGATGCTCAAGAGGACCTTCTCTCTCTCTACAGTATATTATTATCCTTCTCTCTCTACAGTATGTTATTATCCTTCTCTCTCTCTAGAGTATGTTATTATCCTTCTCTCTCTACAGTATATTATTATCCTTCTCTCTCTGCAGTATATTATTATCCTTCTCTCTAAACAGTATATTATTATCCTTCTCTCTCTCTACAGTATATTGTTATCCTTCTCTCTCTCTACAGTATATTATTATCCTTCTCTCTCTCTACAGTGTATTATTATCCTTCTCGCTCTCTCTACAGTATATTATTATCCTTCTCTCTCTCTCTACAGTATATTATTATCCTTATCTCTCTCTACATTATATTATTATCCTTCTCTCTCTCTTCAGTATATTATTATCCTTCTCTCCCTACAGTATATTATTATCCTTCTCTCTGTACAGTATATTATTATCCTTCTCTCTCTCTCTACAGTATATTATTATCCTTCTCTCTCTCTACAGTATATTATTATCCTTCTCTCTCTACAGTATGTTATTATCCTTCTCTCTCACTCTACAGTATATTAGTATCCTTCTCTCTCTCTACAGTATATTATTATCCTTCTCTCTCTCTACAGTATATTATTATCCTTCTCTCTCTACAGTATACTATTATCCTTCTCTCTCTACAGTATATTATTATCTTTCTCTCTCTACAGTATATTATTATCCTTCTCTCTCTCTCTACAGTATATTATTATCCTTCTCTCTCTACAGTATATTATTATCCTTCTCTCTCTACAGTATACTATTATCCTTCTCTCTCTCTCTACAATATATTGTTATCCTTCTCTCTCTCTGCAGTATATTATTATCCATCTCTCTACACAGTATGTTATTATCCTTCTCTCTCTCTAGAGTATGTTATTATCCTTCTCTCTCTACAGTATATTATTATCCTTCTCTCTCTGCAGTATATTATTATCCTTCTCTCTAAACAGTATATTATTATCCTTCTCTCTCTCTACAGTATATTGTTATCCTTCTCTCTCTCTACAGTATATTATTATCCTTCTCTCTCTCTACAGTGTATTATTATCCTTCTCGCTCTCTCTACAGTATATTATTATCCTTCTCTCTCTCTCTACAGTATATTATTATCCTTATCTCTCTCTACATTATATTATTATCCTTCTCTCTCTCTTCAGTATATTATTATCCTTCTCTCCCTACAGTATATTATTATCCTTCTCTCTGTACAGTATATTATTATCCTTCTCTCTCTCTCTACAGTATATTATTATCCTTCTCTCTCTCTACAGTATATTATTATCCTTCTCTCTCTACAGTATGTTATTATCCTTCTCTCTCACTCTACAGTATATTAGTATCCTTCTCTCTCTCTACAGTATATTATTATCCTTCTCTCTCTCTACAGTATATTATTATCCTTCTCTCTCTACAGTATACTATTATCCTTCTCTCTCTACAGTATATTATTATCTTTCTCTCTCTACAGTATATTATTATCCTTCTCTCTCTCTCTACAGTATATTATTATCCTTCTCTCTCTACAGTATATTATTATCCTTCTCTCTCTACAGTATACTATTATCCTTCTCTCTCTCTCTACAATATATTGTTATCCTTCTCTCTCTCTACAGTATATTATTATCCTTCTCTCTCTACAGTATGTTATTATCCTTCTCTCTCTCTACAGTATGTTATTATCCTTCTCTCTCTACAGTATATTATAATCCTTCTCTCTCTGCAGTATATTATTTTCCTTCTCTCTAAACAGTATATTATTATCCTTCTCTCTCTCTACAGTATATTGTTATCCTTCTCTCTCTCTACAGTATATTATTATCCTTCTCTCTCTCTACAGTATATTATTATCCTTCTCGCTCTCTCTACAGTATATTATTATCCTTCTCTCTCTCTCTACAGTATATTATTATCCTTATCTCTCTCTACAGTATATTATTATCCTTCTCTCTCTCTACATTATATTATTATCCTTCTATCCCTACAGTATATTATTATCCTTCTCTCTCTACAGTATAATATTATCCTTCTCTCTCTCTCTACAGTATATTATTATCCTTCTCTCTCTCTACAGTATATTATTATCCTTCTCTCTCTACAGTATGTTATTATCCTTCTCCCTCACTCTACAGTATATTAGTATCCTTCTCTCTCTCTACAGTATATTATTATCCTTCTCTCTCTACAGTATGTTATTATCCTTCTCTCTCTCTACAGTATGTTATTATCCTTCTCTCTCTACAGTATATTATTATCCTTCTCTCTCTGCAGTATATTATTATCCTTCTCTCTAAACAGTATATTATTATCCTTCTCTCTCTCTACAGTATATTGTTATCCTTCTCTCTCTCTACAGTATATTATTATCCTTCTCTCTCTCTACAGTATATTATTATCCTTCTCGCTCTCTCTACAGTATATTATTATCCTTCTCTCTCTCTCTACAGTATATTATTATCCTTATCTCTCTCTACATTATAATATTATCCTTCTCTCTCTCTTCAGTATATTATTATCCTTCTCTCCCTACAGTATATTATTATCCTTCTCTCTCTACAGTATATTATTATCCTTCTCTCTCTCTCTACAGTATATTATTATCCTTCTCTCTCTCTACAGTATATTATTATCCTTCTCTCTCTACAGTATGTTATTATCCTTCTCTCTCACTCTACAGTATATTAGTATCCTTCTCTCTCTCTACAGTATATTATTATCCTTCTCTCTCTACAGTATACTATTATCCTTCTCTCTCTACAGTATATTATTATATTTCTCTCTCTACAGTATATTATTATCCTTCTCTCTCTCTCTACAGTATATTATTATCCTTCTCTCTCTACAGTATATTATTATCCTTCTCTCTCTACAGTATATTATTATCCTTCTCTCTCTCTCTACAGTATATTGTTATCCTTCTCTCTCTCTACAGTATATTATTATCCTTCTCTCTCTACAGTATGTTATTATCCTTCTCTCTCTCTACAGTATGTTATTATCCTTCTCTCTCTACAGTATATTATTATCCTTCTCTCTCTGCAGTATATTATTTTCCTTCTCTCTAAACAGTATATTATTATCCTTCGCTCTCTCTACAGTATATTGTTATCCTTCTCTCTCTCTAGAGTATATTATTATCCTTCTCTCTCTACAGTATATTATTATCCTTCTCGCTCTCTCTACAGTATATTATTATCCTTCTCTCTCTCTCTACAGTATATTATTATCCTTATCTCTCTCTACATTATATTATCATCCTTCTCTCTCACTCTACAGTATATTATTATCCTTCTCTCTCTACAGTATATTATTATCCTTCTCTCTCTCTCTCTACAGTATATTATTATCCTTCTCTCTCTACAGTATATTATTATCGTTCTCTCTCTACAGTATATTATTATCCTTCTCTCTCTCTCTACAGTATATTATTATCCTTCTCTCTCTCTCTACAGTATATTATTATCCTTCTCTCTCTACAGTATATTATCATCCTTCTCTCTCACTCTACAGTATATTATTATCCTTCTCTCTCTACAGTATATTATTATCCTTCTCTCTCTCTACAGTATATTATTATCCTCCTCTCTCTCTACAGTATATTATTATCCTTCTTTCTCTACAGTATATTATTATCGTACTCTCTCACTACAGTATATTATTATCCTTCTCTCTCTCTCTACAGTATATTATTATCCTTCTCTCTCTACAGTATACTATTATCCTTCTCTCTCTCTCTACAATATATTGTTATCCTTCTCTCTCTCTACAGTATATTATTATCCTTCTCTCTCTACAGTATGTTATTATCCTTCTCTCTCTCTACAGTATGTTATTATCCTTCTCTCTCTACAGTATATTATTATCCTTCTCTCTCTGCAGTATATTATTTTCCTTCTCTCTAAACAGTATATTATTATCCTTCTCTCTCTCTACAGTATATTGTTATCCTTCTCTCTCTCTACAGTATATTATTATCCTTCTCTCTCTCTACAGTATATTATTATCCTTCTCGCTCTCTCTACAGTATATTATTATCCTTCTCTCTCTCTCTACAGTATATTATTATCCTTATCTCTCTCTACATTATATTATTATCCTTCTCTCTCTCTTCAGTATATTATTATCCTTCTCTCCCTACAGTATATTATTATCCTTCTCTCTCTACAGTATATTATTATCCTTCTCTCTCTCTCTACAGTATATTATTATCCTTCTCTCTCTCTACAGTATATTATTATCCTTCTCTCTCTACAGTATGTTATTATCCTTCTCCCTCACTCTACAGTATATTAGTATCCTTCTCTCTCTCTACAGTATATTATTATCCTTCTCTCTCTACAGTATGTTATTATCCTTCTCTCTCTCTACAGTATGTTATTATCCTTCTCTACAGTATATTATTATCCTTCTCTCTCTGCAGTATATTATTATCCTTCTCTCTAAACAGTATATTATTATCCTTCTCTCTCTCTGCAGTATATTGTTATCCTTCTCTCTCTCTACAGTATATTATTATCCTTCTCTCTCTCTACAGTATATTATTATCCTTCTCGCTCTCTCTACAGTATATTATTATCCTTCTCTCTCTCTCTACAGTATATTATTATCCTTATCTCTCTCTACATTATATTATTATCCTTCTCTCTCTCTTCAGTATATTATTATCCTTCTCTCCCTACAGTATATTATTATCCTTCTCTCTCTACAGTATATTATTATCCTTCTCTCTCTCTCTACAGTATATTATTATCCTTCTCTCTCTCTACAGTATATTATTATCCTTCTCTCTCTACAGTATGTTATTATCCTTCTCCCTCACTCTACAGTATATTAGTATCCTTCTCTCTCTCTACAGTATATTATTATCCTTCTCTCTCTACAGTATGTTATTATCCTTCTCTCTCTCTACAGTATGTTATTATCCTTCTCTACAGTATATTATTATCCTTCTCTCTCTGCAGTATATTATTATCCTTCTCTCTAAACAGTATATTATTATCCTTCTCTCTCTCTACAGTATATTGTTATCCTTCTCTCTCTCTACAGTATATTATTATCCTTCTCTCTCTCTACAGTATATTATTATCCTTCTCGCTCTCTCTACAGTATATTATTATCCTTCTCTCTCTCTCTACAGTATATTATTATCCTTATCTCTCTCTACATTATATTATTATCCTTCTCTCTCTCTTCAGTATATTATTATCCTTCTCTCCCTACAGTATATTATTATCCTTCTCTCTCTACAGTATATTATTATCCTTCTCTCTCTCTCTACAGTATATTATTATCCTTCTCTCTCTCTACAGTATATTATTATCCTTCTCTCTCTACAGTATGTTATTATCCTTCTCTCTCACTCTACAGTATATTAGTATCCTTCTCTCTCTCTACAGTATATTATTATCCTTCTCTCTCTACAGTATACTATTATCCTTCTCTCTCTACAGTATATTATTATCCTTCTCGCTCTCTCTACAGTATATTATTATCCTTCTCTCTCTCTCTACAGTATATTATTATCCTTATCTCTCTCTACATTATATTATTATCCTTCTCTCTCTCTTCAGTATATTATTATCCTTCTCTCCCTACAGTATATTATTATCCTTCTCTCTCTACAGTATATTATTATCCTTCTCTCTCTCTCTACAGTATATTATTATCCTTCTCTCTCTCTACAGTATATTATTATCCTTCTCTCTCTACAGTATGTTATTATCCTTCTCTCTCACTCTACAGTATATTAGTATCCTTCTCTCTCTCTACAGTATATTATTATCCTTCTCTCTCTACAGTATACTATTATCCTTCTCTCTCTACAGTATATTATTATCTTTCTCTCTCTACAGTATATTATTATCCTTCTCTCTCTCTCTACAGTATATTATTATCCTTCTCTCTCTACAGTATATTATTATCCTTCTCTCTCTCTCTACAGTATATTGTTATCCTTCTCTCTCTCTACAGTATATTATTATCCTTCTCTCTCTACAGTATGTTATTATCCTTCTCTCTCTCTACAGTATGTTATTATCCTTCTCTCTCTACAGTATATTATCATCCTTCTCTCTCTCTACAGTATATTATTATCCTTCTCTCTCTCTACAGTATATTATTATCCTTCTCTCTCTACAGTATATTATTATCGTTCGCTCTCTACATTTTATTTTTATCTTTTTCTCTCTCTCTACAGTATATTATTATCCTTCTCTCTCTACAGTATATTATTATCCTTCTCTCTCTCTCTACAGTATATTATTATCCTTCTCTCTCTCTACAGTATATTATTATCCTTCTCTCTCTACAGTATATTATTATCCTTCTCTCTCACTCTACAGTATATTATTATCCTTCTCTCTCTCTCTACAGTATATTATTATCCTTCTCTCTCTACAGTATATTATTATCCTTCTCTCTCTCTCTACAGTATATTATTATCCTTCTCTCTCTCTCTACAGTATATTGTTATCCTTCTATCTATCTACAATATATTATTATCCTTCTCTCTCTACAGTATATTATTATCCTTCTCTCTCTACAGTATATTATTATCCTTCTCTCTCTACAGTATATTATTATCGTTCGCTCTCTACATTATATTTTTATCTTTCTCTCTCTCTACAGTATATTATTATCCTTCTCTCTCTACAGTATATTATTATCCTTCTCTCTCTCTCTCTACAGTATATTATTATCCTTCTCTCTCTCTACAGTATATTATTATCCTTCTCTCTCACTCTACAGTATATTATTATCCTTCTCTCTCTACTGTATATTATTATCCTTCTCTCTCACTCTACAGTATATTATTATCCTTCTCTCTCTCTCTACAGTATATTATTATCCTTCTCTCTCTACAGTATATTATTATCCTTCTCTCTCTCTCTACAGTATATTATTATCCTTCTCTCTCTCTCTACAGTATATTATTATCCTTCTCTCTCTCTCTACAGTATATTGTTATCCTTCTCTCTCTCTACAGTATATTATTATCCTTCTCTCTATCTACAATATATTATTATCCTTCTCTCTCTCTACAGTATATTATTATCCTTCTCTCTCTACAGTATATTATTATCCTTCTCTCTATCTACAATATATTATTATCCTTCTCTCTCTACAGTATATTATTATCCTTCTCTCTCTACAGTATATTATCATCCTTCTCTCTCTCTACAGTATATTATTATCCTTCTCTCTCTCTACAGTATATGATTATCCTTCTCTCTCTACAGTATATTATTATCGTTCGCTCTCTACATTATATTTTTATCTTTCTCTCTCTCTACAGTATATTATTATCCTTCTCTCTCTACAGTATATTATTATCCTTCTCTCTCTCTCTCTACAGTATATTATTATCCTTCTCTCTCTCTACAGTATATTATTATCCTTCTCTCTCACTCTACAGTATATTATTATCCTTCTCTCTCTACAGTATATTATTATCCTTCTCTCTCACTCTACAGTATATTATTATCCTTCTCTCTCTCTCTACAGTATATTATTATCCTTCTCTCTCTACAGTATATTATTATCCTTCTCTCTCTCTCTACAGTATATTATTATCCTTCTCTCTCTCTCTACAGTATATTGTTATCCTTCTCTCTCTCTACAGTATATTATTATCCTTCTCTCTCTACAGTATATTATTATCCTTCTCTCTCTACAGTATATTATCATCCTTCTCTCTCTCTACAGTATATTATTATCCTTCTCTCTCTCTACAGTATATGATTATCCTTCTCTCTCTACAGTATATTATTATCGTTCGCTCTCTACATTATATTTTTATCTTTCTCTCTCTCTACAGTATATTATTATCCTTCTCTCTCTACAGTATATTATTATCCTTCTCTCTCTCTCTCTACAGTATATTATTATCCTTCTCTCTCTCTACAGTATATTATTATCCTTCTCTCTCACTCTACAGTATATTATTATCCTTCTCTCTCTACAGTATATTATTATCCTTCTCTCTCACTCTACAGTATATTATTATCCTTCTCTCTCTCTCTACAGTATATTATTATCCTTCTCTCTCTACAGTATATTATTATCCTTCTCTCTCTCTCTACAGTATATTATTATCCTTCTCTCTCTCTCTACAGTATATTATTATCCTTCTCTCTCTCTCTACAGTATATTGTTATCCTTCTCTCTCTCTACAGTATATTATTATCCTTCTCTCTATCTACAATATATTATTATCCTTCTCTCTCTCTACAGTATATTATTATCCTTCTCTCTCTACAGTATATTATTATCCTTCTCCCTATCTACAATATATTATTATCCTTCTCTCTCTACAGTATATTATTATCCTTCTCTCTCTACAGTATATTATCATCCTTCTCTCTCTCTACAGTATATTATTATCCTTCTCTCTCTCTACAGTATATGATTATCCTTCTCTCTCTACAGTATATTATTATCGTTCGCTCTCTACATTATATTTTTATCTTTCTCTCTCTCTACAGTATATTATTATCCTTCTCTCTCTACAGTATATTATTATCCTTCTCTCTCTCTCTCTACAGTATATTATTATCCTTCTCTCTCTCTACAGTATATTATTATCCTTCTCTCTCACTCTACAGTATATTATTATCCTTCTCTCTCTACAGTATATTATTATCCTTCTCTCTCACTCTACAGTATATTATTATCCTTCTCTCTCTCTCTACAGTATATTATTATCCTTCTCTCTCTACAGTATATTATTATCCTTCTCTCTCTCTCTACAGTATATTATTATCCTTCTCTCTCTCTCTACAGTATATTATTATCCTTCTCTCTCTCTCTACAGTATATTGTTATCCTTCTCTCTCTCTACAGTATATTATTATCCTTCTCTCTATCTACAATATATTATTATCCTTCTCTCTCTCTACAGTATATTATTATCCTTCTCTCTCTACAGTATATTATTATCCTTCTCCCTATCTACAATATATTATTATCCTTCTCTCTCTACAGTATATTATTATCCTTCTCTCTCTACAGTATATTATCATCCTTCTCTCTCTCTACAGTATATTATTATCCTTCTCTCTCTCTACAGTATATTATTATCCTTCTCTCTCTACAGTATATTATTATCGTTCGCTCTCTACATTATATTTTATCTTTCTCTCTCTCTACAGTATATTATTATCCTTCTCTCTCTACAGTATATTATTATCCTTCTCTATCTCTCTCTACAGTATATTATTATCCTTCTCTCTCTCTCTACAGTATATTATTATCCTTCTCTCTCTCTCTACAGTATATTATTATCCTTCTTTCTCTACAGTATATTATTATCCTTCTCTCTATCTACAATATATTATTATCCTTCTCTCTCTCTACAGTATATTATTATCCTTCTCTCTCTACAGTATATTATTATCCTTCTCTCTATCTACAATATATTATTATCCTTCACTCTCTACAGTATATTATTATCCTTCTCTCTCTACAGTATATTATCATCCTTCTCTCTCTCTACAGTATATTATTATCCTTCTCTCTCTCTTCAGTATATTATTATCCTTCTCTCTCTACAGTATATTATTATCGTTCGCTCTCTACATTATATTTTTATCTTTTTCTCTCTCTCTACAGTATATTATTATCCTTCTCTCTCTACAGTATATTATTATCCTTCTCTCTCTCTCTCTCTCTACAGTATATTATTATCCTTCTCTCTCTCTACAGTATATTATTATCCTTCTATCTCACTCTACAGTATATTATTATCGTTCTCTCTCTACAGTATATTATCATCCTTCTCTCTCTCTACAGTATATTATTATCCTTCTCTCTCTCTACAGTATATTATTATCCTTCTCTCTCTACAGTATATTATTATCGTTCGCACTCTACATTTTATTTTTATATTTTTCTCTCTCTCTACAGTATATTATTATCCTTCTCTCTCTACAGTATATTATTATCCTTCTCTCTCTCTCTACAGTATATTATTATCCTTCTCTCTCTCTACAGTATATTATTATCCTTCTCTCTCTACAGTATATTATTATCCTTCTCTCTCACTCTACAGTATATTATTATCCTTCTCTCTCTCTCTACAGTATATTATTATCCTTCTCTCTCTACAGTATATTATTATCCTTCTCTCTCTCTCTACAGTATATTATTATCCTTCTCTCTCTCTCTACAGTATATTGTTATCCTTCTATCTATCTACAATATATTATTATCCTTCTCTCTCTACAGTATATTATTATCCTTCTCTCTCTACAGTATATTATTATCCTTCTCTCTCTACAGTATATTATTATCGTTCGCTCTCTACATTATATTTTTATCTTTCTCTCTCTCTACAGTATATTATTATCCTTCTCTCTCTACAGTATATTATTATCCTTCTCTCTCTCTCTCTACAGTATATTATTATCCTTCTCTCTCTCTACAGTATATTATTATCCTTCTCTCTCACTCTACAGTATATTATTATCCTTCTCTCTCTACTGTATATTATTATCCTTCTCTCTCACTCTACAGTATATTATTATCCTTCTCTCTCTCTCTACAGTATATTATTATCCTTCTCTCTCTACAGTATATTATTATCCTTCTCTCTCTCTCTACAGTATATTATTATCCTTCTCTCTCTCTCTACAGTATATTATTATCCTTCTCTCTCTCTACAGTATATTGTTATCCTTCTCTCTCTCTACAGTATATTATTATCCTTCTCTCTATCTACAATATATTATTATCCTTCTCTCTCTCTACAGTATATTATTATCCTTCTCTCTCTACAGTATATTATTATCCTTCTCTCTATCTACAATATATTATTATCCTTCTCTCTCTACAGTATATTATTATCCTTCTCTCTCTACAGTATATTATCATCCTTCTCTCTCTCTACAGTATATTATTATTCTTCTCTCTCTCTACAGTATATGATTATCCTTCTCTCTCTACAGTATATTATTATCGTTCGCTCTCTACATTATATTTTTATCTTTCTCTCTCTCTACAGTATATTATTATCCTTCTCTCTCTACAGTATATTATTATCCTTCTCTCTCTCTCTCTACAGTATATTATTATCCTTCTCTCTCTCTACAGTATATTATTATCCTTCTCTCTCACTCTACAGTATATTATTATCCTTCTCTCTCTACAGTATATTATTATCCTTCTCTCTCTCTCTACAGTATATTATTATCCTTCTCTCTCTCTCTACAGTATATTGTTATCCTTCTATCTATCTACAATATATTATTATCCTTCTCTCTCTACAGTATATTAATATCCTTCTCTCTCTACAGTATATTATTATCCTTCTCTCTCTACAGTATATTATTATCGTTCGCTCTCTACATTATATTTTATCTTTCTCTCTCTCTACAGTATATTATTATCCTTCTCTCTCTACAGTATATTATTATCCTTCTCTCTCTCTCTCTACAGTATATTATTATCCTTCTCTCTCTCTACAGTATATTATTATCCTTCTCTCTCACTCTACAGTATATTATTATCCTTCTCTCTCTACTGTATATTATTATCCTTCTCTCTCACTCTACAGTATATTATTATCCTTCTCTCTCTCTCTACAGTATATTATTATCCTTCTCTCTCTACAGTATATTATTATCCTTCTCTCTCTCTACAGTATATTGTTATCCTTCTCTCTCTCTACAGTATATTATTATCCTTCTCTCTATCTACAATATATTATTATCCTTCTCTCTCTCTACAGTATATTATTATCCTTCTCTCTCTACAGTATATTATTATCCTTCTCTCTATCTACAATATATTATTATCCTTCTCTCTCTACAGTATATTATTATCCTTCTCTCTCTACAGTATATTATCATCCTTCTCTCTCTCTACAGTATATTATTATCCTTCTCTCTCTCTACAGTATATGATTATCCTTCTCTCTCTACAGTATATTATTATCGTTCGCTCTCTACATTATATTTTTATCTTTCTCTCTCTCTACAGTATATTATTATCCTTCTCTCTCTACAGTATATTATTATCCTTCTCTCTCTCTCTCTACAGTATATTATTATCCTTCTCTCTCTCTACAGTATATTATTATCCTTCTCTCTCACTCTACAGTATATTATTATCCTTCTCTCTCTACAGTATATTATTATCCTTCTCTCTCACTCTACAGTATATTATTATCCTTCTCTCTCTCTCTACAGTATATTATTATCCTTCTCTCTCTACAGTATATTATTATCCTTCTCTCTCTCTCTACAGTATATTATTATCCTTCTCTCTCTCTCTACAGTATATTATTATCCTTCTCTCTCTCTCTACAGTATATTGTTATCCTTCTCTCTCTCTACAGTATATTATTATCCTTCTCTCTATCTACAATATATTATTATCCTTCTCTCTCTCTACAGTATATTATTATCCTTCTCTCTCTACAGTATATTATTATCCTTCTCTCTCTACAGTATATTATCATCCTTCTCTCTCTCTACAGTATATTATTATCCTTCTCTCTCTCTACAGTATATTATTATCCTTCTCTCTCTACAGTATATTATTATCGTTCGCTCTCTACATTATATTTTATCTTTCTCTCTCTCTACAGTATATTATTATCCTTCTCTCTCTACAGTATATTATTATCCTTCTCTCTCTCTCTCTACAGTATATTATTATCCTTCTCTCTCTCTCTACTGTATATTATTATCCTTCTCTCTCTCTCTACAGTATATTGTTATCCTTCTCTCTCTCTACAGTATATTATTATCCTTCTTTCTCTACAGTATATTATTATCCTTCTCTCTATCTACAATATATTATTATCCTTCTCTCTCTCTACAGTATATTATTATCCTTCTCTCTCTACAGTATATTATTATCCTTCTCTCTCTCTACAGTATATTATTATCCTTCTCTCTCTACAGTATATTATTATCGTTCGCTCTCTACATTTTATTTTTATCTTTTTCTCTCTCTCTACAGTATATTATTATCCTTCTCTCTCTACAGTATATTATCATCCTTCTCTCTCTCTACAGTATATTATTATCCTTCTCTCTCTCTTCAGTATATTATTATCCTTCTCTCTCTACAGTATATTATTATCGTTCGCTCTCTACATTATATTTTTATCTTTTTCTCTATCTCTACAGTATATTATTATCCTTCTCTCTCTACAGTATATTATTATCCTTCTCTCTCTCTCTCTCTCTACAGTATATTATTATCCTTCTCTCTCTACAGTATATTATTATCCTTCTCTCTCACTCTACAGTATATTATTATCCTTCTCTCTCTACAGTATATTATCATCCTTCTCTCTCTCTACAGTATATTATTATCCTTCTCTCTCTCTACAGTATATTATTATCCTTCTCTCTCTACAGTATATTATTATCGTTCGCTCTCTACATTTTATTTTTATCTTTTTCTCTCTCTCTACAGTATATTATTATCCTTCTCTCTCTACAGTATATTATTATCCTTCTCTCTCTCTCTACAGTATATTATTATCCTTCTCTCTCTCTACAGTATATTATTATCCTTCTCTCTCTACAGTATATTATTATCCTTCTCTCTCACTCTACAGTATATTATTATCCTTCTCTCTCTCTCTACAGTATATTATTATCCTTCTCTCTCTACAGTATATTAATTATCCTTCTCTCTCTCTCTACAGTATATTATTATCCTTCTCTCTCTCTCTACAGTATATTATTATCCTTCTCTCTCTCTCTACAGTATATTGTTATCGTTCTATCTGTCTACAATATATTATTATCCTTCTCTCTCTACAGATTATTATTATCCTTCTCTCTCTACAGTATATTATTATCCTTCTCTCTCTACAGTATATTATTATCGTTCGCTCTCTACATTATATTTTTATCTTTCTCTCTCTCTACAGTATATTATTATCCTTCTCTCTCTACAGTATATTATTATCCTTCTCTCTCTCTCTCTACAGTATATTATTATCCTTCTCTCTCTCTACAGTATATTATTATCCTTCTCTCTCACTCTACAGTATATTATTATCCTTCTCTCTCTACTGTATATTATTATCCTTCTCTCTCACTCTACAGTATAATATTATCCTTCTCTCTCTACAGTATATTATTATCCTTCTCTCTCTCTCTACAGTATATTATTATCCTTCTCTCTCTCTCTACAGTATATTATTATCCTTCTCTCTCTCTCTACAGTATATTGTTATCCTTCTCTCTCTCTACAGTATATTATTATCCTTCTCTCTATCTACAATATATTATTATCCTTCTCTCTCTCTACAGTATATTATTATCCTTCTCTCTCTACAGTATATTATTATCCTTCTCTCTATCTACAATATATTATTATCCTTCTCTCTCTACAGTATATTATTATCCTTCTCTCTCTACAGTATATTATCATCCTTCTCTCTCTCTACAGTATATTATTATCCTTCTCTCTCTCTACAGTATATTATTATCCTTCTCTCTCTACAGTATATTATTATCGTTCGCTCTCTACATTATATTTTTATCTTTCTCTCTCTCTACAGTATATTATTATCCTTCTCTCTCTACAGTATATTATTATCCTTCTCTCTCTCTCTCTACAGTATATTATTATCCTTCTCTCTCTCTACAGTATATTATTATCCTTCTCTCTCTCTCTACAGTATATTGTTATCCTTCTATCTCTCTACAGTATATTATTATCCTTCTTTCTCTACAGTATATTATTATCCTTCTCTCTATCTACAATATATTATTATCTTCTCTCTCTCTACAGTATATTATTATCCTTCTCTCTCTACAGTATATTATTATCCTTCTCTCTATCTACAATATATTATTATCATTCTCTCTCTACAGTATATTATTATCCTTCTCTCTCTACAGTATATTATCATCCTTCTCTCTCTCTACAGTATATTATTATCCTTCTCTCTCTCTACAGTATATTATTATCCTTCTCTCTCTACAGTATATTATTATCGTTCGCTCTCTACATTATATTTTTATCTTTTTCTCTCTCTCTACAGTATATTATTATCCTTCTCTCTACAGTATATTATTATCCTTCTCTCTCTCTCTCTCTCTACAGTATATTATTATCCTTCTCTCTCTACAGTATATTATTATCCTTCTCTCTCACTCTACAGTATATTATTATCCTTCTCTCTCTACAGTATATTATCATCCTTCTCTCTCTCTACAGTATATTATTATCCTTCTCTCTCTCTACAGTATATTATTATCCTTCTCTCTCTACAGTATATTATTATCGTTCGCTCTCTACATTTTATTTTTATCTTTTTCTCTCTCTCTACAGTATATTATTATCCTTCTCTCTCTACAGTATATTATTATCCTTCTCTCTCTCTCTACAGTATATTATTATCCTTCTCTCTCTCTACAGTATATTATTATCCTTCTCTCTCTACAGTATATTATTATCCTTCTCTCTCACTCTACAGTATATTATTATCCTTCTCTCTCTCTCTACAGTATATTATTATCCTTCTCTCTCTACAGTATATTATTATCCTTCTCTCTCTCTCTACAGTATATTATTATCCTTCTCTCTCTCTCTACAGTATATTATTATCCTTCTCTCTCTCTCTACAGTATATTGTTATCCTTCTATCTGTCTACAATATATTATTATCCTTCTCTCTCTACAGTATATTATTATCCTTCTCTCTCTACAGTATATTATTATCCTTCTCTCTCTACAGTATATTATTATCGTTCGCTCTCTACATTATATTTTTATCTTTCTCTCTCTCTACAGTATATTATTATCCTTCTCTCTCTACAGTATATTATTATCCTTCTCTCTCTCTCTCTACAGTATATTATTATCCTTCTCTCTCTCTACAGTATATTATTATCCTTCTCTCTCACTCTACAGTATATTATTATCCTTCTCTCTCTACTGTATATTATTATCCTTCTCTCTCACTCTACAGTATATTATTATCCTTCTCTCTCTCTCTACAGTATAATATTATCCTTCTCTCTCTACAGTATATTATTATCCTTCTCTCTCTCTCTACAGTATATTATTATCCTTCTCTCTCTCTCTACAGTATATTATTATCCTTCTCTCTCTCTCTACAGTATATTGTTATCCTTCTCTCTCTCTACAGTATATTATTATCCTTCTCTCTATCTACAATATATTATTATCCTTCTCTCTCTCTACAGTATATTATTATCCTTCTCTCTCTACAGTATATTATTATCCTTCTCTCTATCTACAATATATTATTATCCTTCTCTCTCTACAGTATATTATTATCCTTCTCTCTCTACAGTATATTATCATCCTTCTCTCTCTCTACAGTATATTATTATCCTTCTCTCTCTCTACAGTATATTATTATCCTTCTCTCTCTACAGTATATTATTATCGTTCGCTCTCTACATTATATTTGTATCTTTCTCTCTCTCTACAGTATATTATTATCCTTCTCTCTCTACAGTATATTATTATCCTTCTCTCTCTCTCTCTACAGTATATTATTATCCTTCTCTCTCTCTACAGTATATTATTATCCTTCTCTCTCTCTCTACAGTATATTGTTATCCTTCTATCTCTCTACAGTATATTATTATCCTTCTTTCTCTACAGTATATTATTATCCTTCTCTCTATCTACAATATATTATTATCTTCTCTCTCTCTACAGTATATTATTATCCTTCTCTCTCTACAGTATATTATTATCCTTCTCTCTATCTACAATATATTATTATCATTCTCTCTCTACAGTATATTATTATCCTTCTCTCTCTACAGTATATTATCATCCTTCTCTCTCTCTACAGTATATTATTATCCTTCTCTCTCTCTACAGTATATTATTATCCTTCTCTCTCTACAGTATATTATTATCGTTCGCTCTCTACATTAGATTTTTATCTTTTTCTCTCTCTCTACAGTATATTATTATCCTTCTCTCTCTCTCTACAGTATATTATTATCCTTCTCTCTCTCTACAGTATATTATTATCCTTCTCTCTCACTCTACAGTATATTATTATCCTTCTCTCTCTACAGTATATTATTATCCTTCTCTCTCACTCTACAGTATATTATTATCCTTCTCTCTCTCTCTACAGTATATTATTATCCTTCTCTCTCTACAGTATATTATTATCCTTCTCTCTCTCTCTACAGTATATTATTATCCTTCTCTCTCTCTCTACAGTATATTGTTATCCTTCTCTCTATCTACAATATATTATTATCCTTCTCTCTCTACAGTATATTATTATCCTTCTCTCTCTACAGTATATTATCATCCTTCTCTCTCTCTACAGTATATTATTATCCTTCTCTCTCTCTACAGTATATTATTATCCTTCTCTCTCTACAGTATATTATTATCGTTCGCTCTCTACATTATATTTTTATCTTTCTCTCTCTCTACAGTATATTATTATCCTTCTCTCTCTACAGTATATTATTATCCTTCTCTCTCTCTCTCTACAGTATATTATTATCCTTCTCTCTCTCTACAGTATATTATTATCCTTCTCTCTCACTCTACAGTATATTATTATCCTTCTCTCTCTACAGTATATTATTATCCTTCTCTCTCTCTCTACAGTATATTATTATCCTTCTCTCTCTCTACAGTATATTATTATCCTTCTCTCTCTCTCTACAGTATATTGTTATCCTTCTCTCTCTCTACAGTATATTATTATCCTTCTCTCTATCTACAATATATTATTATCCTTCTCTCTCTCTACAGTATTTTATTATCCTTCTCTCTCTACAGTATATTATTATCCTTCTCTCTATCTACAATACATTATTATCCTTCTCTCTCTACAGTATATTATTATCCTTCTCTCTCTACAGTATATTATCATCCTTCTCTCTCTCTACAGTATATTATTATCCTTCTCTCTCTCTACAGTATATTATTATCCTTCTCTCTCTACAGTATATTATTATTGTTCGCTCTCTACATTATATTTTTATCTTTCTCTCTCTCTACAGTATATTATTATCCTTCTCTCTCTCTCTACAGTATATTATTATCCTTCTCTCTCTCTACAGTATATTATTATCCTTCTCTCTCACTCTACAGTATATTATTATCCTTCTCTCTCTACAGTATATTATTATCCTTCTCTCTATCTACAATATATTATTATCTTCTCTCTCTCTACAGTATATTATTATCCTTCTCTCTCTACAGTATATTATTATCCTTCTCTCTATCTACAATATATTATTATCATTCTCTCTCTACAGTATATTATTATCCTTCTCTCTCTACAGTATATTATCATCCTTCTCTCTCTCTACAGTATATTATTATCCTTCTCTCTCTCTACAGTATATTATTATCCTTCTCTCTCTACAGTATATTATTATCGTTCGCTCTCTACATTAGATTTTTATCTTTTTCTCTCTCTCTACAGTATATTATTATCCTTCTCTCTCTCTCTCTCTCTACAGTATATTATTATCCTTCTCTCTCTCTACAGTATATTATTATCCTTCTCTCTCACTCTACAGTATATTATTATCCTTCTCTCTCTACAGTATATTATTATCCTTCTCTCTCACTCTACAGTATATTATTATCCTTCTCTCTCTCTCTACAGTATATTATTATCCTTCTCTCTCTACAGTATATTATTATCCTTCTCTCTCTCTCTACAGTATATTATTATCCTTCTCTCTCTCTCTACAGTATATTATTATCCTTCTCTCTCTCTCTACAGTATATTGTTATCCTTCTCTCTATCTACAATATATTATTATCCTTCTCTCTCTACAGTATATTATTATCCTTCTCTCTCTACAGTATATTATCATCCTTCTCTCTCTCTACAGTATATTATTATCCTTCTCTCTCTCTACAGTATATTATTATCCTTCTCTCTCTACAGTATATTATTATCGTTCGCTCTCTACATTATATTTTTATCTTTCTCTCTCTCTACAGTATATTATTATCCTTCTCTCTCTACAGTATATTATTATCCTTCTCTCTCTCTCTCTACAGTATATTATTATCCTTCTCTCTCTCTACAGTATATTATTATCCTTCTCTCTCACTCTACAGTATATTATTATCCTTCTCTCTCTACAGTATATTATTATCCTTCTCTCTCTCTCTACAGTATATTATTATCCTTCTCTCTCTCTACAGTATATTATTATCCTTCTCTCTCTCTCTACAGTATATTGTTATCCTTCTCTCTCTCTACAGTATATTATTATCCTTCTCTCTATCTACAATATATTATTATCCTTCTCTCTCTCTACAGTATTTTATTATCCTTCTCTCTCTACAGTATATTATTATCCTTCTCTCTATCTACAATACATTATTATCCTTCTCTCTCTACAGTATATTATTATCCTTCTCTCTCTACAGTATATTATCATCCTTCTCTCTCTCTACAGTATATTATTATCCTTCTCTCTCTCTACAGTATATTATTATCCTTCTCTCTCTACAGTATATTATTATTGTTCGCTCTCTACATTATATTTTTATCTTTCTCTCTCTCTACAGTATATTATTATCCTTCTCTCTCTACAGTATATTATTATCCTTCTCTCTCTCTCTACAGTATATTATTATCCTTCTCTCTCTCTACAGTATATTATTATCCTTCTCTCTCACTCTACAGTATATTATTATCCTTCTCTCTCTACAGTATATTATTATCCTTCTCTCTCACTCTACAGTATATTATTATCCTTCTCTCTCTCTCTACAGTATATTATTATCCTTCTCTCTCTACTGTATATTATTATCATTCTCTCTCTACAGTATATTATTATCCTTCTCTCTCTCTACAGTATATTATTATCCTTCTCTCTCACTCTACAGTATATTATTATCCTTCTCTCTCTACAGTATATTATTATCCTTCTCTCTATCTACAATATATTATTATCTTCTCTCTCTCTACAGTATATTATTATCCTTCTCTCTCTACAGTATATTATTATCCTTCTCTCTATCTACAATATATTATTATCATTCTCTCTCTACAGTATATTATTATCCTTCTCTCTCTACAGTATATTATCATCCTTCTCTCTCTCTACAGTATATTATTATCCTTCTCTCTCTCTACAGTATATTATTATCCTTCTCTCTCTACAGTATATTATTATCGTTCGCTCTCTACATTAGATTTTTATCTTTTTCTCTCTCTCTACAGTATATTATTATCCTTCTCTCTCTCTCTCTCTCTACAGTATATTATTATCCTTCTCTCTCTCTACAGTATATTATTATCCTTCTCTCTCACTCTACAGTATATTATTATCCTTCTCTCTCTACAGTATATTATTATCCTTCTCTCTCACTCTACAGTATATTATTATCCTTCTCTCTCTCTCTACAGTATATTATTATCCTTCTCTCTCTACAGTATATTATTATCCTTCTCTCTCTCTCTACAGTATATTATTATCCTTCTCTCTCTCTCTACAGTATATTATTATCCTTCTCTCTCTCTCTACAGTATATTGTTATCCTTCTCTCTATCTACAATATATTATTATCCTTCTCTCTCTACAGTATATTATTATCCTTCTCTCTCTACAGTATATTATCATCCTTCTCTCTCTCTACAGTATATTATTATCCTTCTCTCTCTCTACAGTATATTATTATCCTTCTCTCTCTACAGTATATTATTATCGTTCGCTCTCTACATTATATTTTTATCTTTCTCTCTCTCTACAGTATATTATTATCCTTCTCTCTCTACAGTATATTATTATCCTTCTCTCTCTCTCTCTACAGTATATTATTATCCTTCTCTCTCTCTACAGTATATTATTATCCTTCTCTCTCACTCTACAGTATATTATTATCCTTCTCTCTCTACAGTATATTATTATCCTTCTCTCTCTCTCTACAGTATATTATTATCCTTCTCTCTCTCTACAGTATATTATTATCCTTCTCTCTCTCTCTACAGTATATTGTTATCCTTCTCTCTCTCTACAGTATATTATTATCCTTCTCTCTATCTACAATATATTATTATCCTTCTCTCTCTCTACAGTATTTTATTATCCTTCTCTCTCTACAGTATATTATTATCCTTCTCTCTATCTACAA
Organism: Salmo salar; assembly: GCF_965601325.2. NCBI lineage: Eukaryota > Metazoa > Chordata > Actinopteri > Salmoniformes > Salmonidae > Salmo > Salmo salar. The sequence continues at coordinate 108,500,508 of NC_138291.1, read as the reverse complement.
TACATTATTATCCTTCTCTCTCTACAGTATATTATTATCCTTCTCTCTCTACAGTATATTATCATCCTTCTCTCTCTCTACAGTATATTATTATCCTTCTCTCTCTCTACAGTATATTATTATCCTTCTCTCTCTACAGTATATTATTATTGTTCGCTCTCTACATTATATTTTTATCTTTCTCTCTCTCTACAGTATATTATTATCCTTCTCTCTCTACAGTATATTATTATCCTTCTCTCTCTCTCTACAGTATATTATTATCCTTCTCTCTCTCTACAGTATATTATTATCCTTCTCTCTCACTCTACAGTATATTATTATCCTTCTCTCTCTACAGTATATTATTATCCTTCTCTCTCACTCTACAGTATATTATTATCCTTCTCTCTCTCTCTACAGTATATTATTATCCTTCTCTCTCTACTGTATATTATTATCATTCTCTCTCTACAGTATATTATTATCCTTCTCTCTCTCTCTACAGTATATTATTATCCTTCTCTCTCTCTCTACAGTATATTATTATCCTTCTCTCTCTACAGTATATTATCATCCTTCTCTCTCACTCTACAGTATATTATTATCCTTCTCTCTCTACAGTATATTATTATCCTTCTCTCTCTACAGTATATTACTATCCTTCTCTCTCTACAGTATATTATTATACTTCTCTCTCACTCTACAGTATATTATTATCCTTCTCTCTCTACAGTATATTATTATCCTTCTCTCTCACTCTACAGTATATTATTATCCTTCTCTCTCTCTCTCTACAGTATATTATTATCCTTCTCTCTCTACAGTATATTATTATCGTTCTCTCTCTACAGTATATTATTATCCTTCTCTCTCTCCCTACAGTATATTATTATCCTTCTCTCTCTCTCTACAGTATATTATTATCCTTCTCTCTCTACAGTATATTATCATCCTTCTCTCTCACTCTACAGTATAATATTATCCTTCTCTCTCTACAGTATATTATTATCCTTCTCTCTCTCTACAGTATATTATTATCCTCCTCTCTCTCTACAGTATATTATTATCCTTCTCTCTCTACAGTATATTATTATCGTACTCTCTCACTACAGTATATTATTATCCTTCTCTCTCTCTCTACAGTATATTATTATCCTTCTCTCTCTCTACAGTATATTATTATCCTTATCTCTCTCTACATTATATTATTATCCTTCTCTCTCTCTACAGTATATTATTATCCTTCTCTCTCTACAGTATATTATTATCCTTCTCTCTCTACAGTATATTATTTTCCTTCTCTCTCTCTACAGTATATTATTATCCTTCTCTCTCTCTACAGTATATTATTATCCTTCTCTCTCTACAGTATGTTATTATCCTTCTCTCTCACTCTACAGTTTATTATTATCCTTCTCTCTCTCTACAGTATATTATTATCCTTCTCTCTCTCTACAGTATGTTATTATCCTTCTCTCTCTCTCTACAGTATATTATTATCCTTCTCTCTCTACAGTATATTATTATCCTTCTCTCTCTACAGTATATTATTATCCTTCTCTCTCTCTACAGTATATTATTATCCTTCTCTCTCTCCACAGTATATTATTATCCTTCTCTCTCACTCTACAGTATATTATTATCCTTCTCTCTCTACAGTATATTATTATCCTTCTCTCTCACTCTACAGTATATTATTATCCTTCTCTCTCTACAGTATATTATTATCCTTCTCTCTCACTCTACAGTATATTATTATCCTTCTCTCTCTCTCTACAGTATATTATTATCCTTCTCTCTCTACAGTATATTATTATCCTTCTCTCTCTCTCTACAGTATATTATTATCCTTCTCTCTCTCTACAGTATATTATTATCCTTCTCTCTCTCTCTACAGTATATTGTTATCCTTCTCTCTCTCTACAGTATATTATTATCCTTCTCTCTATCTACAATACATTATTATCCTTCTCTCTCTACAGTATATTATTATCCTTCTCTCTCTACAGTATATTATCATCGTTCTCTCTCTCTACAGTATATTATTATCCTTCTCTCTCTCTACAGTATATTATTATCCTTCTCTCTCTACAGTATATTATTATTGTTCGCTCTCTACATTATATTTTTATCTTTCTCTCTCTCTACAGTATATTATTATCCTTCTCTCTCTACAGTATATTATTATCCTTCTCTCTCTCTCTACAGTATATTATTATCCTTCTCTCTCTCTACAGTATATTATTATCCTTCTCTCTCACTCTACAGTATATTATTATCCTTCTCTCTCTACAGTATATTATTATCCTTCTCTCTCACTCTACAGTATATTATTATCCTTCTCTCTCTCTCTACAGTATATTATTATCCTTCTCTCTCTACTGTATATTATTATCATTCTCTCTCTACAGTATATTATTATCCTTCTCTCTCTCTCTACATTATATTATTATCCTTCTCTCTCTCTACAGTATATTATTATCCTTCTCTCTCACTCTACAGTATATTATTATCCTTCTCTCTCTACAGTATATTATTATCCTTCTCTCTCACTCTACAGTATATTATTATCCTTCTCTCTCTCTCTACAGTATATTATTATCCTTCTCTCTCTACTGTATATTATTATCATTCTCTCTCTACAGTATATTATTATCCTTCTCTCTCTCTCTACAGTATATTATTATCCTTCTGTCTCTCTCTACAGTATATTATTATCCTTCTCTCTCTACAGTATATTATCATCCTTCTCTCTCACTCTACAGTATATTATTATCCTTCTCTCTCTACAGTATATTATTATCCTTCTCTCTCTACAGTATATTACTATCCTTCTCTCTCTACAGTATATTATTATACTTCTCTCTCACTCTACAGTATATTATTATCCTTCTCTCTCTACAGTATATTATTATCCTTCTCTCTCACTCTACAGTATATTATTATCCTTCTCTCTCTCTCTCTACAGTATATTATTATCCTTCTCTCTCTACAGTATATTATTATCGTTCTCTCTCTACAGTATATTATTATCCTTCTCTCTCTCTCTACAGTATATTATTATCCTTCTCTCTCTCTCTACAGTATATTATTATCCTTCTCTCTCTACAGTATATTATCATCCTTCTCTCTCACTCTACAGTATATTATTATCCTTCTCTCTCTACAGTATATTATTATCCTTCTCTCTCTCTACAGTATATTATTATCCTCCTCTCTCTCTACAGTATATTATTATCCTTCTCTCTCTACAGTATATTATTATCGTACTCTCTCACTACAGTATATTATTATCCTTCTCTCTCTCTCTACAGTATATTATTATCCTTCTCTCTCTCTACAGTATATTATTATCCTTATCTCTCTCTACATTATATTATTATCCTTCTCTCTCTCTACAGTATATTATTATCCTTCTCTCTCTACAGTATATTATTATCCTTCTCTCTCTACAGTATATTATTTTCCTTCTCTCTCTCTACAGTATATTATTATCCTTCTCTCTCTCTACAGTATATTATTATCCTTCTCTCTCTACAGTATGTTATTATCCTTCTCTCTCACTCTACAGTTTATTATTATCCTTCTCTCTCTCTACAGTATATTATTATCCTTCTCTCTCTCTACAGTATGTTATTATCCTTCTCTCTCTCTCTACAGTATATTATTATCCTTCTCTCTCTACAGTATATTATTATCCTTCTCTCTCTACAGTATATTATTATCCTTCTCTCTCTCTACAGTATATTATTATCCTTCTCTCTCACTCTACAGTTTATTATTATCCTTCTCTCTCTCTACAGTATATTATTATCCTTCTCTCTCTCTACAGTATGTTATTATCCTTCTCTCTCTCTCTACAGTATATTATTATCCTTCTCTCTCTACAGTATATTATTATCCTTCTCTCTCTACAGTATATTATTATCCTTCTCTCTCTACAGTATATTACTATCCTTCTCTCTCTACAGTATATTATTATACTTCTCTCTCACTCTACAGTATATTATTATCCTTCTCTCTCTACAGTATATTATTATCCTTCTCTCTCACTCTACAGTATATTATTATCCTTCTCTCTCTCTCTCTACAGTATATTATTATCCTTCTCTCTCTACAGTATATTATTATCGTTCTCTCTCTACAGTATATTATTATACTTCTCTCTCTCTCTACAGTATATTATTATCCTTCTCTCTCTCTCTACAGTATATTATTATCCTTCTCTCTCTACAGTATATTATCATCCTTCTCTCTCACTCTACAGTATATTATTATCCTTCTCTCTCTACAGTATATTATTATCCTTCTCTCTCTCTACAGTATATTATTATCCTTCTCTCTCTACAGTATATTATTATCGTACTCTCTCACTACAGTATATTATTATCCTTCTCTCTCTCTACAGTATATTATTATCCTTCTCTCTCTCTACAGTATATTATTATCCTTATCTCTCTCTACATTATATTATTATCCTTCTCTCTCTCTACAGTATATTATTATCCTTCTCTCTCTACAGTATATTATTATCCTTCTCTCTCTACAGTATATTATTATCCTTCTCTCTCTCTACAGTATATTATTATCCTTCTCTCTCTCTACAGTATATTATTATCCTTCTCTCTCTACAGTATGTTATTATCCTTCTCTCTCACTCTACAGTTTATTATTATCCTTCTCTCTCTCTACAGTATGTTATTATCCTTCTCTCTCTCTACAGTATATTATTATCCTTCTCTCTCTACAGTATATTATTATCCTTCTCTCTCTGCAGTATATTATTATCCTTCTCTCTCTACAGTATATTATTATCCTTCTCTCTCTCTCTACAATATATTATTATCATTATCTCTACAGTATATTATTGTCCTTCTCTCTCTCTACAGTATATTATTATCCTTCTCTCTCTCTCTACAGTATATTATTATCCTTCTCTCTCTACAGTATATTATTATCCTTCTCCCTCTCTACAGTATATTATTATCGTTCTCTCTCTCTACAGTATATTATTATCCTTCTCTCTCTACAGTATATTATTATCCTTCTCTCTCTCTACAGTATATTATTATCCTTCTCTCTCTACAGTATATTATTATCCTTCGCTCTCTACATTAAATTATTATCTTTCTCTCTCTCTACAGTATATTATTATCCTTCTCTCTCTCTACAGTATATTATCATCCTTCTCTCTCACTCTACAGTATATTATTATCCTTCTCTCTCTACAGTATATTATTATCCTTCTGTCTCTACAGTATATTATTATCCTTCTCTCTCTCTACAGTATATTATTATCCTTCTCTCTCTCTACAGTATATTATTATCCTTCTCTCTCTACAGTATATTATTATCGTACTCTCTCACTACAGTATATTATTATCCTTCTCTCTCTCTACAGTATATTATTATCCTTCTCTCTCTCTACAGTATATTATTATCCTTATCTCTCTCTACATTATATTATTATCCTTCTCTCTCTCTACAGTATATTATTATCCTTCTCTCTCTACAGTATATTATTATCCTTCTCTCTCTACAGTATATTATTATCCTTCTCTCTCTCTACAGTATATTATTATCCTTCTCTCTCTCTACAGTATATTATTATCCTTCTCTCTCTACAGTATGTTATTATCCTTCTCTCTCACTCTACAGTTTATTATTATCCTTCTCTCTCTCTACAGTATGTTATTATCCTTCTCTCTCTCTACAGTATATTATTATCCTTCTCTCTCTACAGTATATTATTATCCTTCTCTCTCTGCAGTATATTATTATCCTTCTCTCTCTACAGTATATTATTATCCTTCTCTCTCTCTCTACAATATATTATTATCATTATCTCTACAGTATATTATTGTCCTTCTCTCTCTCTACAGTATATTATTATCCTTCTCTCTCTCTCTACAGTATATTATTATCCTTCTCTCTCTACAGTATATTATTATCCTTCTCCCTCTCTACAGTATATTATTATCGTTCTCTCTCTCTACAGTATATTATTATCCTTCTCTCTCTACAGTATATTATTATCCTTCTCTCTCTCTACAGTATATTATTATCCTTCTCTCTCTACAGTATATTATTATCCTTCGCTCTCTACATTAAATTATTATCTTTCTCTCTCTCTACAGTATATTATTATCCTTCTCTCTCTCTACAGTATATTATCATCCTTCTCTCTCACTCTACAGTATATTATTATCCTTCTCTCTCTACAGTATATTATTATCCTTCTGTCTCTACAGTATATTATTATCCTTCTCTCTCTCTACAGTATATTATTATCCTTCTCACTCTACAGTATATTATTATCCTTCTCTCTCTACAGTATATTATTATCCTTCTCACTTTACAGTATATTATTATCCTTCTCTCTCTCTCTACAGTATATTATTATCCTTCTCTCTCTCTACAGTATATTATTATCCTTCTCTCTCTACAGTATGTTATTATCCTTCTCTCTCACTCTACAGTATATTATTATCCTTCTCTCTCTCTACAGTATATTATTATCATTCTCTCTCTCTACATTATTATATTATCCTTCTCTCTCTACAGTATATTATTATCCTTCTCTCTCTCTACAGTATATTATTATCCTTCTCTCTCTCTACAGTATATTATTATCCTTCTCTCTCTCTACAGTATATTACTATTCTTCTCTCTCTCTACAGTATATTACTATTCTTCTCTCTCTCTACAGTATATTAATATCCTTCTCTCTCTCTACAGTATATTATTATCCTCTCTCTCTCTACAGTATATTATTATCCTTCTCTCTCTACAGTATATTATTATCATTCTCTCTCTCTCTACAGTATATTATTATGCTTCTCTCTCTCTCTACAGTATATTATTATCCTTCTCTCTCTCTCTACAGTATATTGTTATCCTTCTCTCTCTCTACAGTATATTATTATCCTTCTCTCTCTACAGTATATTATTATCCTTCTCTCTATCTACAATATATTATTATCCTTCTCTCTCTCTACAGTATATTATTATCCTTCTTTCTCTACAGTATATTATTATCCTTCTCTCTATCTACAATATATTATTATCCTTCCCTCCCTACAGTATATTATTACCCTTCTCTCTCTACAGTATATTATCATCCTTCTCTCTCTCTACAGTATATTATTATCCTTCTCTCTCTCTACAGTATATTATTATCCTTCTCTCTCTACAGTATATTATTATCGTTCGCTCTCTACATTATATTATTATCTTCCTCTCTCTCTACAGTATATTATTATCCTTCTCTCTCTACAGTATATTATTATCCTTCTCTCTCTACAGTATGTTATTATCCTTCTCTCTCTCTACAGTATGTTATTATCCTTCTCTCTCTACAGTATATTATTATCCTTCTCTCTCTGCAGTATATTATCATCCTTCTCTCTCTCTACAGTATATTATTATCCTTCGCTCTCTCTACAGTATATTGTTATCCTTCTCTCTCTCTACAGTATATTATTATCCTTCTCTCTCTACAGTATATTATTATCCTTCTCGCTCTCTCTACAGTATATTATTATCCTTCTCTCTCTCTCTACAGTATATTATTATCCTTATCTCTCTCTACAGTATATTATTATCCTTCTCTCTCTCTCTCTACAGTATATTATTATCCTTCTCTCTCTACAGTATATTATTATCGTTCTCTCTCTACAGTATATTATTATCCTTCTCTCTCTCTCTACAGTATATTATTATCCTTCTCTCTCTCTACAGTATATTATTATCCTTCTCTCTCTACAGTATATTATCATCCTTCTCTCTCACTCTACAGTATATTATTATCCTTCTCTCTCTACAGTATATTATTATCCTTCTCTCTCTCTACAGTATATTATTATCCTCCTCTCTCTCTACAGTATATTATTATCCTTCTCTCTCTACAGTATATTATTATCGTACTCTCTCACTACAGTATATTATTATCCTTCTCTCTCTCTCTACAGTATGTTATTATCCTTCTCTCTCTACAGTATATTATTATCCTTCTCTCTCTGCAGTATATTATTTTCCTTCTCTCTAAACAGTATATTATTATCCTTCTCTCTCTCTACAGTATATTGTTATCCTTCTCTCTCTCTACAGTATATTATTATCCTTCTCTCTCTCTACAGTATATTATTATCCTTCTCGCTCTCTCTACAGTATATTATTATCCTTCTCTCTCTCTCTACAGTATATTATTATCCTTATCTCTCTCTACATTATATTATTATCCTTCTCTCTCTCTTCAGTATATTATTATCCTTCTCTCCCTACAGTATATTATTATCCTTCTCTCTCTACAGTATATTATTATCCTTCTCTCTCTCTCTACAGTATATTATTATCCTTCTCTCTCTCTACAGTATATTATTATCCTTCTCTCTCTACAGTATGTTATTATCCTTCTCTCTCACTCTACAGTTTATTATTATCCTTCTCTCTCTCTACAGTATATTATTATCCTTCTCTCTCTCTACAGTATGTTATTATCCTTCTCTCTCTCTCTACAGTATATTATTATCCTTCTCTCTCTACAGTATATTATTATCCTTCTCTCACTGCAGTATATTATTATCCTTCTCTCTCTACAGTATATTATTATCCTTCTCTCTCTACAGTATATTATTATCATTCTCTCTACAGTATATTATTATCCTTCTCTCTCTCTCTACAGTATATTATTATCCTTCTCTCTCTCTACAGTATGTTATTATCCTTCTCTCTCTCTACAGTATATTATTATCCTTCTCTCTCTACAGTATATTATTATCCTTCTCTCTCTGCAGTATATTATTATCCTTCTCTCTCTACAGTATATTATTATCCTTCTCTCTCTCTCTACAATATATTATTATCATTATCTCTACAGTATATTATTGTCCTTCTCTCTCTCTACAGTATATTATTATCCTTCTCTCTCTCTCTACAGTATATTATTATCCTTCTCTCTCTACAGTATATTATTATCCTTCTCCCTCTCTACAGTATATTATTATCGTTCTCTCTCTCTACAGTATATTATTATCCTTCTCTCTCTACAGTATATTATTATCCTTCTCTGTCTCTCTACAGTATATTATTATCGTTCTCTCTCTCTACATTATATTATTATCCTTCTCTCTCTACAGTATATTATTATCCTTCTCTCTCTACAGTATATTATTATCCTTCTCTCTCTACAGTATATTATTATCCTTCTCTCTCACTCTACAGTATATTATTATCCTTCTCTCTCTACAGTATATTATTATCCTTCTCTCTCTACAGTATGTTATTATCCTTCTCTCTCACTCTACAGTATATTAGTATCCTTCTCTCTCTACAGTATATTAGTATCCTTCTCTCTCTACAGTATATTATTATCCTTCTCTCTCACTCTACAGTATATTATTATCCTTCTCTCTCTCTCTCTACAGTATATTATTATCCTTCTCTCTCTACAGTATATTATTATCCTTCTCTCTATCTACAATATATTATTATCCTTCTCTCTCTCTCTACAGTATATTATTATCCTTCTCTCTCTACAGTATATTATTATCCTTCTCTCTCTACAGTATATTATTATCCTTCTCTCTCTCTAAAGTATATTATTATCCTTCTCTCTCTCTACAGTATATTATTATCCTTCTCTCTCTACAGTATGTTATTATCCTTCTCTCTCACTCTACAGTTTATTATTATCCTTCTCTCTCTCTACAGTATATTATTATCCTTCTCTCTCTCTACAGTATGTTATTATCCTTCTCTCTCTCTCTACAGTATATTATTATCCTTCTCTCTCTACAGTATATTATTATCCTTCTCTCACTGCAGTATATTATTATCCTTCTCTCTCTACAGTATATTATTATCCTTCTCTCTCTACAGTATATTATTATCATTCTCTCTACAGTATATTATTATCCTTCTCTCTCTCTCTACAGTATATTATTATCCTTCTCTCTCTCTACAGTATGTTATTATCCTTCTCTCTCTCTACAGTATATTATTATCCTTCTCTCTCTACAGTATATTATTATCCTTCTCTCTCTGCAGTATATTATTATCCTTCTCTCTCTACAGTATATTATTATCCTTCTCTCTCTCTCTACAATATATTATTATCATTATCTCTACAGTATATTATTGTCCTTCTCTCTCTCTACAGTATATTATTATCCTTCTCTCTCTCTCTACAGTATATTATTATCCTTCTCTCTCTACAGTATATTATTATCCTTCTCCCTCTCTACAGTATATTATTATCGTTCTCTCTCTCTACAGTATATTATTATCCTTCTCTCTCTACAGTATATTATTATCCTTCTCTGTCTCTCTACAGTATATTATTATCGTTCTCTCTCTCTACATTATATTATTATCCTTCTCTCTCTACAGTATATTATTATCCTTCTCTCTCTACAGTATATTATTATCCTTCTCTCTCTACAGTATATTATTATCCTTCTCTCTCACTCTACAGTATATTATTATCCTTCTCTCTCTACAGTATATTATTATCCTTCTCTCTCTACAGTATGTTATTATCCTTCTCTCTCACTCTACAGTATATTAGTATCCTTCTCTCTCTACAGTATATTAGTATCCTTCTCTCTCTACAGTATATTATTATCCTTCTCTCTCACTCTACAGTATATTATTATCCTTCTCTCTCTCTCTCTACAGTATATTATTATCCTTCTCTCTCTACAGTATATTATTATCCTTCTCTCTATCTACAATATATTATTATCCTTCTCTCTCTCTCTACAGTATATTATTATCCTTCTCTCTCTACAGTATATTATTATCCTTCTCTCTCTACAGTATATTATTATCCTTCTCTCTCTCTAAAGTATATTATTATCCTTCTCTCTCTCTACAGTATATTATTATCCTTCTCTCTCTACAGTATGTTATTATCCTTCTCTCTCACTCTACAGTTTATTATTATCCTTCTCTCTCTCTACAGTATATTATTATCCTTCTCTCTCTCTACAGTATGTTATTATCCTTCTCTCTCTCTCTACAGTATATTATTATCCTTCTCTCTCTACAGTATATTATTATCCTTCTCTCACTGCAGTATATTATTATCCTTCTCTCTCTACAGTATATTATTATCCTTCTCTCTCTACAGTATATTATTATCATTCTCTCTACAGTATATTATTATCCTTCTCTCTCTCTCTACAGTATATTATTATCCTTCTCTCTCTCTACAGTATGTTATTATCCTTCTCTCTCTCTACAGTATATTATTATCCTTCTCTCTCTACAGTATATTATTATCCTTCTCTCTCTGCAGTATATTATTATCCTTCTCTCTCTACAGTATATTATTATCCTTCTCTCTCTCTCTACAATATATTATTATCATTATCTCTACAGTATATTATTGTCCTTCTCTCTCTCTACAGTATATTATTATCCTTCTCTCTCTCTCTACAGTATATTATTATCCTTCTCTCTCTACAGTATATTATTATCCTTCTCCCTCTCTACAGTATATTATTATCGTTCTCTCTCTCTACAGTATATTATTATCCTTCTCTCTCTACAGTATATTATTATCCTTCTCTGTCTCTCTACAGTATATTATTATCGTTCTCTCTCTCTACATTATATTATTATCCTTCTCTCTCTACAGTATATTATTATCCTTCTCTCTCTACAGTATATTATTATCCTTCTCTCTCTACAGTATATTATTATCCTTCTCGCTCACTCTACAGTATATTATTATCCTTCTCTCTCTACAGTATATTATTATCCTTCTCTGTCTCTCTACAGTATATTATTATCGTTCTCTCTCTCTACATTATATTATTATCCTTCTCTCTCTACAGTATATTATTATCCTTCTCTCTCTACAGTATATTATTATCCTTCTCTCTCTACAGTATATTATTATCCTTCTCTCTCACTCTACAGTATATTATTATCCTTCTCTCTCTACAGTATATTATTATCCTTCTCTCTCTACAGTATGTTATTATCCTTCTCTCTCACTCTACAGTATCTTAGTATCCTTCTCTCTCTACAGTATATTAGTATCCTTCTCTCTCTACAGTATATTATTATCCTTCTCTCTCACTCTACAGTATATTATTATCCTTCTCTCTCTACAGTATATTATTATCCTTCTCTCTCTACAGTATGTTATTATCCTTCTCTCTCACTCTACAGTATATTAGTATCCTTCTCTCTCTACAGTATATTAGTATCCTTCTCTCTCTACAGTATATTATTATCCTTCTCTCTCACTCTACAGTATATTATTATCCTTCTCTCTCTCTCTCTACAGTATATTATTATCCTTCTCTCTCTACAGTATATTATTATCCTTCTCTCTATCTACAATATATTATTATCCTTCTCTCTCTCTCTACAGTATATTATTATCCTTCTCTCTCTACAGTATATTATTATCCTTCTCTCTCTACAGTATATTATTATCCTTCTCTCTCTCTAAAGTATATTATTATCCTTCTCTCTCTCTACAGTATATTATTATCCTTCTCTCTCTACAGTATGTTATTATCCTTCTCTCTCACTCTACAGTTTCTTATTATCCTTCTCTCTCTCTACAGTATATTATTATCCTTCTCTCTCTCTACAGTATGTTATTATCCTTCTCTCTCTCTCTACAGTATATTATTATCCTTCTCTCTCTACAGTATATTATTATCCTTCTCTCACTGCAGTATATTATTATCCTTCTCTCTCTACAGTATATTATTATCCTTCTCTCTCTACAGTATATTATTATCATTCTCTCTACAGTATATTATTATCCTTCTCTCTCTCTCTACAGTATATTATTATCCTTCTCTCTCTCTACAGTATGTTATTATCCTTCTCTCTCTCTACAGTATATTATTATCCTTCTCTCTCTACAGTATATTATTATCCTTCTCTCTCTGCAGTATATTATTATCCTTCTCTCTCTACAGTATATTATTATCCTTCTCTCTCTCTCTACAATATATTATTATCATTATCTCTACAGTATATTATTGTCCTTCTCTCTCTCTACAGTATATTATTATCCTTCTCTCTCTCTCTACAGTATATTATTATCCTTCTCTCTCTACAGTATATTATTATCCTTCTCCCTCTCTACAGTATATTATTATCGTTCTCTCTCTCTACAGTATATTATTATCCTTCTCTCTCTACAGTATATTATTATCCTTCTCTCTCTCTACAGTATATTATTATCCTTCTCTCTCTACAGTATATTATTATCCTTCGCTCTCTACATTAAATTATTATCTTTCTCTCTCTCTACAGTATATTATTATCCTTCTCTCTCTCTACAGTATATTATCATCCTTCTCTCTCACTCTACAGTATATTATTATCCTTCTCTCTCTACAGTATATTATTATCCTTCTGTCTCTACAGTATATTATTATCCTTCTCTCTCTCTACAGTATATTATTATCCTTCTCACTCTACAGTATATTATTATCCTTCTCTCTATCTACAATATATTATTATCCTTCTCTCTCTCTCTATAGTATATTATTATCCTTCTCTCTCTACAGTATATTATTATCCTTCTCTCTCTACAGTATATTATTATCCTTCTCTCTCTCTAAAGTATATTATTATCCTTCTCTCTCTCTACAGTATATTATTATCCTTCTCTCTCTACAGTATGTTATTATCCTTCTCTCTCACTCTACAGTTTCTTATTATCCTTCTCTCTCTCTACAGTATATTATTATCCTTCTCTCTCTCTACAGTATGTTATTATCCTTCTCTCTCTCTCTACAGTATATTATTATCCTTCTCTCTCTACAGTATATTATTATCCTTCTCTCACTGCAGTATATTATTATCCTTCTCTCTCTACAGTATATTATTATCCTTCTCTCTCTACAGTATATTATTATCATTCTCTCTACAGTATATTATTATCCTTCTCTCTCTCTCTACAGTATATTATTATCCTTCTCTCTCTCTACAGTATGTTATTATCCTTCTCTCTCTCTACAGTATATTATTATCCTTCTCTCTCTACAGTATATTATTATCCTTCTCTCTCTGCAGTATATTATTATCCTTCTCTCTCTACAGTATATTATTATCCTTCTCTCTCTCTCTACAATATATTATTATCATTATCTCTACAGTATATTATTGTCCTTCTCTCTCTCTACAGTATATTATTATCCTTCTCTCTCTCTCTACAGTATATTATTATCCTTCTCTCTCTACAGTATATTATTATCCTTCTCCCTCTCTACAGTATATTATTATCGTTCTCTCTCTCTACAGTATATTATTATCCTTCTCTCTCTACAGTATATTATTATCCTTCTCTCTCTCTACAGTATATTATTATCCTTCTCTCTCTACAGTATATTATTATCCTTCGCTCTCTACATTAAATTATTATCTTTCTCTCTCTCTACAGTATATTATTATCCTTCTCTCTCTCTACAGTATATTATCATCCTTCTCTCTCACTCTACAGTATATTATTATCCTTCTCTCTCTACAGTATATTATTATCCTTCTGTCTCTACAGTATATTATTATCCTTCTCTCTCTCTACAGTATATTATTATCCTTCTCACTCTACAGTATATTATTATCCTTCTCTCTCTACAGTATATTATTATCCTTCTCACTTTACAGTATATTATTATCCTTCTCTCTCTCTCTACAGTATATTATTATCCTTCTCTCTCTCTACAGTATATTATTATCCTTCTCTCTCTACAGTATGTTATTATCCTTCTCTCTCACTCTACAGTATATTATTATCCTTCTCTCTCTCTACAGTATATTATTATCATTCTCTCTCTCTACATTATTATATTATCCTTCTCTCTCTACAGTATATTATTATCCTTCTCTCTCTCTACAGTATATTATTATCCTTCTCTCTCTCTACAGTATATTATTATCCTTCTCTCTCTCTACAGTATATTACTATTCTTCTCTCTCTCTACAGTATATTACTATTCTTCTCTCTCTCTACAGTATATTAATATCCTTCTCTCTCTCTACAGTATATTATTATCCTCTCTCTCTCTACAGTATATTATTATCCTTCTCTCTCTACAGTATATTATTATCATTCTCTCTCTCTCTACAGTATATTATTATGCTTCTCTCTCTCTCTACAGTATATTATTATCCTTCTCTCTCTCTACAGTATATTGTTATCCTTCTCTCTCTCTACAGTATATTATTATCCTTCTCTCTCTACAGTATATTATTATCCTTCTCTCTATCTACAATATATTATTATCCTTCTCTCTCTCTACAGTATATTATTATCCTTCTTTCTCTACAGTATATTATTATCCTTCTCTCTATCTACAATATATTATTATCCTTCCCTCCCTACAGTATATTATTACCCTTCTCTCTCTACAGTATATTATCATCCTTCTCTCTCTCTACAGTATATTATTATCCTTCTCTCTCTCTACAGTATATTATTATCCTTCTCTCTCTACAGTATATTATTATCGTTCGCTCTCTACATTATATTATTATCTTCCTCTCTCTCTACAGTATATTATTATCCTTCTCTCTCTACAGTATATTATTATCCTTCTCTCTCTACAGTATGTTATTATCCTTCTCTCTCTCTACAGTATGTTATTATCCTTCTCTCTCTACAGTATATTATTATCCTTCTCTCTCTGCAGTATATTATCATCCTTCTCTCTCTCTACAGTATATTATTATCCTTCGCTCTCTCTACAGTATATTGTTATCCTTCTCTCTCTCTACAGTATATTATTATCCTTCTCTCTCTACAGTATATTATTATCCTTCTCGCTCTCTCTACAGTATATTATTATCCTTCTCTCTCTCTCTACAGTATATTATTATCCTTATCTCTCTCTACAGTATATTATTATCCTTCTCTCTCTCTCTCTACAGTATATTATTATCCTTCTCTCTCTACAGTATATTATTATCGTTCTCTCTCTACAGTATATTATTATCCTTCTCTCTCTCTCTACAGTATATTATTATCCTTCTCTCTCTCTACAGTATATTATTATCCTTCTCTCTCTACAGTATATTATCATCCTTCTCTCTCACTCTACAGTATATTATTATCCTTCTCTCTCTACAGTATATTATTATCCTTCTCTCTCTCTACAGTATATTATTATCCTCCTCTCTCTCTACAGTATATTATTATCCTTCTCTCTCTACAGTATATTATTATCGTACTCTCTCACTACAGTATATTATTATCCTTCTCTCTCTCTACAGTATATTATTATCCTTCTCTCTCTACAGTATATTATTATCGTTCTCTCTCTACAGTATATTATTATCCTTCTCTCTCTCTCTACAGTATATTATTATCCTTCTCTCTCTCTACAGTATATTATTATCCTCCTCTCTCTCTACAGTATATTATTATCCTTCTCTCTCTACAGTATATTATTATCCTTCTCTCTCTCTACAGTATATTATTATCCTTCTCTCTCTCTACAGTATATTATTATCCTTCTCTCTCTCTACAGTATATTACTATTCTTCTCTCTCTCTACAGTATATTACTATTCTTCTCTCTCTCTACAGTATATTAATATCCTTCTCTCTCTCTACAGTATATTATTATCCTCTCTCTCTCTACAGTATATTATTATCCTTCTCTCTCTACAGTATATTATTATCATTCTCTCTCTCTCTACAGTATATTATTATGCTTCTCTCTCTCTCTACAGTATATTATTATCCTTCTCTCTCTCTCTACAGTATATTGTTATCCTTCTCTCTCTCTACAGTATATTATTATCCTTCTCTCTCTACAGTATATTATTATCCTTCTCTCTATCTACAATATATTATTATCCTTCTCTCTCTCTACAGTATATTATTATCCTTCTTTCTCTACAGTATATTATTATCCTTCTCTCTATCTACAATATATTATTATCCTTCCCTCCCTACAGTATATTATTACCCTTCTCTCTCTACAGTATATTATCATCCTTCTCTCTCTCTACAGTATATTATTATCCTTCTCTCTCTCTACAGTATATTATTATCCTTCTCTCTCTACAGTATATTATTATCGTTCGCTCTCTACATTATATTATTATCTTCCTCTCTCTCTACAGTATATTATTATCCTTCTCTCTCTACAGTATATTATTATCCTTCTCTCTCTACAGTATGTTATTATCCTTCTCTCTCTCTACAGTATGTTATTATCCTTCTCTCTCTACAGTATATTATTATCCTTCTCTCTCTGCAGTATATTATCATCCTTCTCTCTCTCTACAGTATATTATTATCCTTCGCTCTCTCTACAGTATATTGTTATCCTTCTCTCTCTCTACAGTATATTATTATCCTTCTCTCTCTACAGTATATTATTATCCTTCTCGCTCTCTTTACAGTATATTATTATCCTTCTCTCTCTCTCTACAGTATATTATTATCCTTATCTCTCTCTACAGTATATTATTATCCTTCTCTCTCTCTCTCTACAGTATATTATTATCCTTCTCTCTCTACAGTATATTATTATCGTTCTCTCTCTACAGTATATTATTATCCTTCTCTCTCTCTCTACAGTATATTATTATCCTTCTCTCTCTCTACAGTATATTATTATCCTTCTCTCTCTACAGTATATTATCATCCTTCTCTCTCACTCTACAGTATATTATTATCCTTCTCTCTCTACAGTATATTATTATCCTTCTCTCTCTCTACAGTATATTATTATCCTCCTCTCTCTCTACAGTATATTATTATCCTTCTCTCTCTACAGTATATTATTATCGTACTCTCTCACTACAGTATATTATTATCCTTCTCTCTCTCTCTACAGTATGTTATTATCCTTCTCTCTCTACAGTATATTATTATCCTTCTCTCTCTGCAGTATATTATTTTCCTTCTCTCTAAACAGTATATTATTATCCTTCTCTCTCTCTACAGTATATTGTTATCCTTCTCTCTCTCTACAGTATATTATTATCCTTCTCTCTCTCTACAGTATATTATTATCCTTCTCGCTCTCTCTACAGTATATTATTATCCTTCTCTCTCTCTCTACAGTATATTATTATCCTTATCTCTCTCTACATTATATTATTATCCTTCTCTCTCTCTTCAGTATATTATTATCCTTCTCTCCCTACAGTATATTATTATCCTTCTCTCTCTACAGTATATTATTATCCTTCTCTCTCTCTCTACAGTATATTATTATCCTTCTCTCTCTCTACAGTATATTATTATCCTTCTCTCTCTACAGTATGTTATTATCCTTCTCTCTCACTCTACAGTATATTAGTATCCTTCTCTCTCTCTACAGTATATTATTATCCTTCTCTCTCTACAGTATACTATTATCCTTCTCTCTCTACAGTATATTATTATATTTCTCTCTCTACAGTATATTATTATCCTTCTCTCTCTCTCTACAGTATATTATTATCCTTCTCTCTCTACAGTATATTATTATCCTTCTCTCTCTACAGTATATTATTATCCTTCTCTCTCTCTCTACAGTATATTGTTATCCTTCTCTCTCTCTACAGTATATTATTATCCTTCTCTCTCTACAGTATGTTATTATCCTTCTCTCTCTCTACAGTATGTTATTATCCTTCTCTCTCTACAGTATATTATTATCCTTCTCTCTCTGCAGTATATTATTTTCCTTCTCTCTAAACAGTATATTATTATCCTTCGCTCTCTCTACAGTATATTGTTATCCTTCTCTCTCTCTACAGTATATTATTATCCTTCTCTCTCTACAGTATATTATTATCCTTCTCGCTCTCTCTACAGTATATTATTATCCTTCTCTCTCTCTCTACAGTATATTATTATCCTTATCTCTCTCTACATTATATTATCATCCTTCTCTCTCACTCTACAGTATATTATTATCCTTCTCTCTCTACAGTATATTATTATCCTTCTCTCTCTCTCTCTACAGTATATTATTATCCTTCTCTCTCTACAGTATATTATTATCCTTCTCTCTCTCTACAGTATATTATTATCCTCCTCTCTCTCTACAGTATATTATTATCCTTCTCTCTCTACAGTATATTATTATCGTACTCTCTCACTACAGTATATTATTATCCTTCTCTCTCTCTCTACAGTATATTATTATCCATCTCTCTCTACAGTATACTATTATCCTTCTCTCTCTCTCTACAATATATTGTTATCCTTCTCTCTCTCTACAGTATATTATTATCCTTCTCTCTCTACAGTATGTTATTATCCTTCTCTCACTCTACAGTATGTTATTATCCTTCTCTCTCTACAGTATATTATTATCCTTCTCTCTCTGCAGATATTATTTTCCTTCTCTCTAAACAGTATATTATTATCCCTCTCTCTCTCTACAGTATATTGTTATCCTTCTCTCTCTCTACAGTATATTATTATCCTTCTCTCTCTCTACAGTATATTATTATCCTTCTCGCTCTCTCTACAGTATATTATTATCCTTCTCTCTCTCTCTACAGTATATTATTATCCTTATCTCTCTCTACATTATATTATTATCCTTCTCTCTCTCTTCAGTATATTATTATCCTTCTCTCCCTACAGTATATTATTATCCTTCTCTCTCTACAGTATATTATTATCCTTCTCTCTCTCTCTACAGTATATTATTATCCTTCTCTCTCTCTACAGTATATTATTATCCTTCTCTCTCTACAGTATGTTATTATCCTTCTCCCTCACTCTACAGTATATTAGTATCCACTCTCTCTCTCTACAGTATATTATTATCCTTCTCTCTCTACAGTATGTTATTATCCTTCTCTCTCTCTACAGTATGTTATTATCCTTCTCTCTCTACAGTATATTATTATCCTTCTCTCTCTGCAGTATATTATTATCCTTCTCTCTAAACAGTATATTATTATCCTTCTCTCTCTCTACAGTATATTGTTATCCTTCTCTCTCTCTACAGTATATTATTATCCTTCTCTCTCTCTACAGTATATTATTATCCTTCTCGCTCTCTCTACAGTATATTATTATCCTTCTCTCTCTCTCTACAGTATATTATTATCCTTATCTCTCTCTACATTATATTATTATCCTTCTCTCTCTCTTCAGTATATTATTATCCTTCTCTCCCTACAGTATATTATTATCCTTCTCTCTCTACAGTATATTATTATCCTTCTCTCTCTCTCTACAGTATATTATTATCCTTCTCTCTCTCTACAGTATATTATTATCCTTCTCTCTCTACAGTATGTTATTATCCTTCTCTCTCACTCTACAGTATATTAGTATCCTTCTCTCTCTCTCTACAGTATATTATTATCCTTCTCTCTCTACAGTATACTATTATCCTTCTCTCTCTACAGTATATTATTATCTTTCTCTCTCTACAGTATATTATTATCCTTCTCTCTCTCTCTACAGTATATTATTATCCTTCTCTCTCTACAGTATATTATTATCCTTCTCTCTCTACAGTATATTATTATCCTTCTCTCTCTCTCTACAGTATATTGTTATCCTTCTCTCTCTCTACAGTATATTATTATCCTTCTCTCTCTACAGTATGTTATTATCCTTCTCTCTCTCTACAGTATGTTATTATCCTTCTCTCTCTACAGTATATTATCATCCTTCTCTCTCTCTACAGTATATTATTATCCTTCTCTCTCTCTACAGTATATTATTATCCTTCTCTCTCTACAGTATATTATTATCGTTCGCTCTCTACATTTTATTTTTATCTTTTTCTCTCTCTCTACAGTATATTATTATCCTTCTCTCTCTACAGTATATTATTATCCTTCTCTCTCTCTCTACAGTATATTATTATCCTTCTCTCTCTCTACAGTATATTATTATCCTTCTCTCTCTACAGTATATTATTATCCTTCTCTCTCACTCTACAGTATATTATTATCCTTCTCTCTCTCTCTACAGTATATTATTATCCTTCTCTCTCTACAGTATATTATTATCCTTCTCTCTCTCTACAGTATATTATTATCCTTCTCTCTCTCTCTACAGTATATTGTTATCCTTCTATCTATCTACAATATATTATTATCCTTCTCTCTCTACAGTATATTATTATCCTTCTCTCTCTACAGTATATTATTATCCTTCTCTCTCTACAGTATATTATTATCGTTCGCTCTCTACATTATATTTTTATCTTTCTCTCTCTCTACAGTATATTATTATCCTTCTCTCTCTACAGTATATTATTATCCTTCTCTCTCTCTCTCTACAGTATATTATTATCCTTCTCTCTCTCTACAGTATATTATTATCCTTCTCTCTCACTCTACAGTATATTATTATCCTTCTCTCTCTACTGTATATTATTATCCTTCTCTCTCACTCTACAGTATATTATTATCCTTCTCTCTCTCTCTACAGTATATTATTATCCTTCTCTCTCTACAGTATATTATTATCCTTCTCTCTCTCTCTCTACAGTATATTATTATCCTTCTCTCTCTCTCTACAGTATATTATTATCCTTCTCTCTCTCTCTACAGTATATTGTTATCCTTCTCTCTCTCTACAGTATATTATTATCCTTCTCTCTATCTACAATATATTATTATCCTTCTCTCTCTCTACAGTATATTATTATCCTTCTCTCTCTCTCTACAGTATATTATTATCCTTCTCTCTCTACAGTATATTATTATCCTTCTCTCTCTCTCTACAGTATATTATTATCCTTCTCTCTCTCTCTACAGTATATTATTATCCTTCTCTCTCTCTCTACAGTATATTGTTATCCTTCTCTCTCTCTACAGTATATTATTATCCTTCTCTCTATCTACAATATATTATTATCCTTCTCTCTCTCTACAGTATATTATTATCCTTCTCTCTCTACAGTATATTATTATCCTTCTCTCTATCTACAATATATTATTATCCTTCTCTCTCTACAGTATATTATTATCCTTCTCTCTCTACAGTATATTATCATCCTTCTCTCTCTCTACAGTATATTATTATCCTTCTCTCTCTCTACAGTATATTATTATCCTTCTCTCTCTACAGTATATTATTATCGTTCGCTCTCTACATTATATTTTATCTTTCTCTCTCTCTACAGTATATTATTATCCTTCTCTCTCTACAGTATATTATTATCCTTCTCTCTCTCTCTCTACAGTATATTATTATCCTTCTCTCTCTCTCTACAGTATATTATTATCCTTCTCTCTCTCTCTACAGTATATTGTTATCCTTCTCTCTCTCTACAGTATATTATTATCCTTCTTTCTCTACAGTATATTATTATCCTTCTCTCTATCTACAATATATTATTATCCTTCTCTCTCTCTACAGTATATTATTATCCTTCTCTCTCTACAGTATATTATTATCCTTCTCTCTATCTACAATATATTATTATCCTTCTCTCTCTACAGTATATTATCATCCTTCTCTCTCTCTACAGTATATTATTATCCTTCTCTCTCTCTTCAGTATATTATTATCCTTCTCTCTCTACAGTATATTATTATCGTTCGCTCTCTACATTATATTTTTATCTTTTTCTCTCTCTCTACAGTATATTATTATCCTTCTCTCTCTACAGTATATTATTATCCTTCTCTCTCTCTCTCTCTACAGTATATTATTATCCTTCTCTCTCTACAGTATATTATTATCCTTCTCTCTCTCTCTACAGTATATTATTATCCTTCTCTCTCTCTACAGTATATTATTATCCTTCTCTCTCTACAGTATATTATTATCCTTCTCTCTCACTCTACAGTATATTATTATCCTTCTCTCTCTCTCTACAGTATATTATTATCCTTCTCTCTCTACAGTATATTATTATCCTTCTCTCTCTCTACAGTATATTATTATCCTTCTCTCTCTCTCTACAGTATATTGTTATCCTTCTATCTATCTACAATATATTATTATCCTTCTCTCTCTACAGTATATTATTATCCTTCTCTCTCTACAGTATATTATTATCGTTCGCTCTCTACATTATATTTTTATCTTTCTCTCTCTCTACAGTATATTATTATCCTTCTCTCTCTACAGTATATTATTATCCTTCTCTCTCTCTCTCTACAGTATATTATTATCCTTCTCTCTCTCTACAGTATATTATTATCCTTCTCTCTCACTCTACAGTATATTATTATCCTTCTCTCTCTACTGTATATTATTATCCTTCTCTCTCTCTTCAGTATATTATTATCCTTCTCTCTCTACAGTATATTATTATCGTTCGCTCTCTACATTATATTTTTATCTTTTTCTCTCTCTCTACAGTATATTATTATCCTTCTCTCTCTACAGTATATTATTATCCTTCTCTCTCTCTCTCTCTACAGTATATTATTATCCTTCTCTCTCTACAGTATATTATTATCCTTCTCTCTCTCTCTACAGTATATTATTATCCTTCTCTCTCTCTACAGTATATTATTATCCTTCTCTCTCTACAGTATATTATTATCCTTCTCTCTCACTCTACAGTATATTATTATCCTTCTCTCTCTCTCTACAGTATATTATTATCCTTCTCTCTCTACAGTATATTATTATCCTTCTCTCTCTCTACAGTATATTATTATCCTTCTCTCTCTCTCTACAGTATATTGTTATCCTTCTATCTATCTACAATATATTATTATCCTTCTCTCTCTACAGTATATTATTATCCTTCTCTCTCTACAGTATATTATTATCCTTCTCTCTCTACAGTATATTATTATCGTTCGCTCTCTACATTATATTTTTATCTTTCTCTCTCTCTACAGTATATTATTATCCTTCTCTCTCTACAGTATATTATTATCCTTCTCTCTCTCTCTCTACAGTATATTATTATCCTTCTCTCTCTCTACAGTATATTATTATCCTTCTCTCTCACTCTACAGTATATTATTATCCTTCTCTCTCTACTGTATATTATTATCCTTCTCTCTCACTCTACAGTATATTATTATCCTTCTCTCTCTCTCTACAGTATATTATTATCCTTCTCTCTCTACAGTATATTATTATCCTTCTCTCTCTCTCTCTACAGTATATTATTATCCTTCTCTCTCTCTCTACAGTATATTATTATCCTTCTCTCTCTCTCTACAGTATATTGTTATCCTTCTCTCTCTCTACAGTATATTATTATCCTTCTCTCTATCTACAATATATTATTATCCTTCTCTCTCTCTACAGTATATTATTATCCTTCTCTCTCTCTCTACAGTATATTATTATCCTTCTCTCTCTACAGTATATTATTATCCTTCTCTCTCTCTCTACAGTATATTATTATCCTTCTCTCTCTCTCTACAGTATATTATTATCCTTCTCTCTCTCTCTACAGTATATTGTTATCCTTCTCTCTCTCTACAGTATATTATTATCCTTCTCTCTATCTACAATATATTATTATCCTTCTCTCTCTCTACAGTATATTATTATCCTTCTCTCTCTACAGTATATTATTATCCTTCTCTCTATCTACAATATATTATTATCCTTCTCTCTCTACAGTATATTATTATCCTTCTCTCTCTACAGTATATTATCATCCTTCTCTCTCTCTACAGTATATTATTATCCTTCTCTCTCTCTACAGTATATTATTATCCTTCTCTCTCTACAGTATATTATTATCGTTCGCTCTCTACATTATATTTTATCTTTCTCTCTCTCTACAGTATATTATTATCCTTCTCTCTCTACAGTATATTATTATCCTTCTCTCTCTCTCTCTACAGTATATTATTATCCTTCTCTCTCTCTCTACAGTATATTATTATCCTTCTCTCTCTCTCTACAGTATATTGTTATCCTTCTCTCTCTCTACAGTATATTATTATCCTTCTTTCTCTACAGTATATTATTATCCTTCTCTCTATCTACAATATATTATTATCCTTCTCTCTCTCTACAGTATATTATTATCCTTCTCTCTCTACAGTATATTATTATCCTTCTCTCTATCTACAATATATTATTATCCTTCTCTCTCTACAGTATATTATCATCCTTCTCTCTCTCTACAGTATATTATTATCCTTCTCTCTCTCTTCAGTATATTATTATCCTTCTCTCTCTACAGTATATTATTATCGTTCGCTCTCTACATTATATTTTTATCTTTTTCTCTCTCTCTACAGTATATTATTATCCTTCTCTCTCTACAGTATATTATTATCCTTCTCTCTCTCTCTCTCTACAGTATATTATTATCCTTCTCTCTCTACAGTATATTATTATCCTTCTCTCTCACTCTACAGTATATTATTATCCTTCTCTCTCTACAGTATATTATCATCCTTCTCTCTCTCTACAGTATATTATTATCCTTCTCTCTCTCTACAGTATATTATTATCCTTCTCTCTCTACAGTATATTATTATCGTTCGCTCTCTACATTTTATTTTTATCTTTTTCTCTCTCTCTACAGTATATTATTATCCTTCTCTCTCTAAAGTATATTATTATCCTTCTCTCTCTCTCTACAGTATATTATTATCCTTCTCTCTCTCTACAGTATATTATTATCCTTCTCTCTCTACAGTATATTATTATCCTTCTCTCTCACTCTACAGTATATTATTATCCTTCTCTCTCTCTCTACAGTATATTATTATCCTTCTCTCTCTACAGTATATTATTATCCTTCTCTCTCTCTCTACAGTATATTATTATCCTTCTCTCTCTCTCTACAGTATATTATTATCCTTCTCTCTCTCTCTACAGTATATTGTTATCCTTCTATCTGTCTACAATATATTATTATCCTTCTCTCTCTACAGTATATTATTATCCTTCTCTCTCTACAGTATATTATTATCCTTCTCTCTCTACAGTATATTATTATCGTTCGCTCTCTAGATTATATTTTTATCTTTCTCTCTCTCTACAGTATATTATTATCCTTCTCTCTCTACAGTATATTATTATCCTTCTCTCTCTCTCTCTACAGTATATTATTATCCTTCTCTCTCTCTACAGTATATTATTATCCTTCTCTCTCACTCTACAGTATATTATTATCCTTCTCTCTCTACTGTATATTATTATCCTTCCCTCTCACTCTACAGTATATTATTATCCTTCTCTCTCTCTCTACAGTATAATATTATCCTTCTCTCTCTACAGTATATTATTATCCTTCTCTCTCTCTCTACAGTATATTATTATCCTTCTCTCTCTCTCTACAGTATATTATTATCCTTCTCTCTCTCTCTACAGTATATTGTTATCCTTCTCTCTCTCTACAGTATATTATTATCCTTCTCTCTATCTACAATATATTATTATCCTTCTCTCTCTCTAAAGTATATTATTATCCTTCTCTCTCTACAGTATATTATTATCCTTCTCTCTATCTACAATATATTATTATCCTTCTCTCTCTACAGTATATTATTATCCTTCTCTCTCTACAGTATATTATCATCCTTCTCTCTCTCTACAGTATATTATTATCCTTCTCTCTCTCTACAGTATATTATTATCCTTCTCTCTCTACAGTATATTAT
Organism: Salmo salar; assembly: GCF_965601325.2. Classification (NCBI taxonomy): domain Eukaryota; kingdom Metazoa; phylum Chordata; class Actinopteri; order Salmoniformes; family Salmonidae; genus Salmo; species Salmo salar. The sequence continues at coordinate 108,474,028 of NC_138291.1, read as the reverse complement.
TATCGTTCGCTCTCTACATTATATTTTTATCTTTCTCTCTCTCTACAGTATATTATTATCCTTCTCTCTCTAAAGTATATTATTATCCTTCTCTCTCTCTCTCTACAGTATATTATTATCCTTCTCTCTCTCTACAGTATATTATTATCCTTCTCTCTCTCTCTACAGTATATTGTTATCCTTCTATCTCTCTACAGTATATTATTATCCTTCTTTCTCTACAGTATATTATTATCCTTCTCTCTATCTACAATATATTATTATCTTCTCTCTCTCTACAGTATATTATTATCCTTCTCTCTCTACAGTATATTATTATCCTTCTCTCTATCTACAATATATTATTATCATTCTCTCTCTACAGTATATTATTATCCTTCTCTCTCTACAGTATATTATCATCCTTCTCTCTCTCTACAGTATATTATTATCCTTCTCTCTCTCTACAGTATATTATTATCCTTCTCTCTCTACAGTATATTATTATCGTTCGCTCTCTACATTAGATTTTTATCTTTTTCTCTCTCTCTACAGTATATTATTATCCTTCTCTCTCTCTCTCTACAGTATATTATTATCCTTCTCTCTCTCTACAGTATATTATTATCCTTCTCTCTCACTCTACAGTATATTATTATCCTTCTCTCTCTACAGTATATTATTATCCTTCTCTCTCACTCTACAGTATATTATTATCCTTCTCTCTCTCTCTACAGTATATTATTATCCTTCTCTCTCTACAGTATATTATTATCCTTCTCTCTCTCTCTACAGTATATTATTATCCTTCTCTCTCTCTCTACAGTATATTATTATCCTTCTCTCTCTCTCTACAGTATATTGTTATCCTTCTCTCTATCTACAATATATTATTATCCTTCTCTCTCTTCAGTATATTATTATCCTTCTCTCTCTACAGTATATTATCATCCTTCTCTCTCTCTACAGTATATTATTATCCTTCTCTCTCTCTACAGATTATTATTGTCCTTCTCTCTCTACAGTATATTATTATCGTTCGCTCTCTACATTATATTTTTATCTTTCTCTCTCTCTACAGTATATTATTATCCTTCTCTCTCTACAGTATATTATTATCCTTCTCTCTCTCTCTCTCTACAGTATATTATTATCCTTCTCTCTCTCTACAGTATATTATTATCCTTCTCTCTCACTCTACAGTATATTATTATCCTTCTCTCTCTACAGTATATTATTATCCTTCTCTCTCTCTCTACAGTATATTATTATCCTTCTCTCTCTCTACAGTATATTATTATCCTTCTCTCTCTCTCTACAGTATATTGTTATCCTTCTCTCTCTCTACAGTATATTATTATCCTTCTCTCTATCTACAATATATTATTATCCTTCTCTCTCTCTACAGTATTTTATTATCCTTCTCTCTCTACAGTATATTATTATCCTTCTCTCTATCTACAATACATTATTATCCTTCTCTCTCTACAGTATATTATTATCCTTCTCTCTCTACAGTATATTATCATCCTTCTCTCTCTCTACAGTATATTATTATCCTTCTCTCTCTCTACAGTATATTATTATCCTTCTCTCTCTACAGTATATTATTATTGTTCGCTCTCTACATTATATTTTTATCTTTCTCTCTCTCTACAGTATATTATTATCCTTCTCTCTCTACAGTATATTATTATCCTTCTCTCTCTCTCTACAGTATATTATTATCCTTCTCTCTCTCTACAGTATATTATTATCCTTCTCTCTCACTCTACAGTATATTATTATCCTTCTCTCTCTACAGTATATTATTATCCTTCTCTCTCACTCTACAGTATATTATTATCCTTCTCTCTCTCTCTACAGTATATTATTATCCTTCTCTCTCTACTGTATATTATTATCATTCTCTCTCTACAGTATATTATTATCCTTCTCTCTCTCTCTACAGTATATTATTATCCTTCTCTCTCTCTCTACAGTATATTATTATCCTTCTCTCTCTACAGTATATTATCATCCTTCTCTCTCACTCTACAGTATATTATTATCCTTCTCTCTCTACAGTATATTATTATCCTTCTCTCTCTACAGTATATTACTATCCTTCTCTCTCTCTACAGTATATTATTATCCTTCTCTCTCACTCTACAGTATATTATTATCCTTCTCTCTCTACTGTATATTATTATCCTTCCCTCTCACTCTACAGTATATTATTATCCTTCTCTCTCTCTCTACAGTATAATATTATCCTTCTCTCTCTACAGTATATTATTATCCTTCTCTCTCTCTCTACAGTATATTATTATCCTTCTCTCTCTCTCTACAGTATATTATTATCCTTCTCTCTCTCTCTACAGTATATTGTTATCCTTCTCTCTCTCTACAGTATATTATTATCCTTCTCTCTATCTACAATATATTATTATCCTTCTCTCTCTCTAAAGTATATTATTATCCTTCTCTCTCTACAGTATATTATTATCCTTCTCTCTATCTACAATATATTATTATCCTTCTCTCTCTACAGTATATTATTATCCTTCTCTCTCTACAGTATATTATCATCCTTCTCTCTCTCTACAGTATATTATTATCCTTCTCTCTCTCTACAGTATATTATTATCCTTCTCTCTCTACAGTATATTATTATCGTTCGCTCTCTACATTATATTTTTATCTTTCTCTCTCTCTACAGTATATTATTATCCTTCTCTCTCTACAGTATATTATTATCCTTCTCTCTCTCTCTCTACAGTATATTATTATCCTTCTCTCTCTCTACAGTATATTATTATCCTTCTCTCTCTCTCTACAGTATATTGTTATCCTTCTATCTCTCTACAGTATATTATTATCCTTCTTTCTCTACAGTATATTATTATCCTTCTCTCTATCTACAATATATTATTATCTTCTCTCTCTCTACAGTATATTATTATCCTTCTCTCTCTACAGTATATTATTATCCTTCTCTCTATCTACAATATATTATTATCATTCTCTCTCTACAGTATATTATTATCCTTCTCTCTCTACAGTATATTATCATCCTTCTCTCTCTCTACAGTATATTATTATCCTTCTCTCTCTCTACAGTATATTATTATCCTTCTCTCTCTACAGTATATTATTATCGTTCGCTCTCTACATTAGATTTTTATCTTTTTCTCTCTCTCTACAGTATATTATTATCCTTCTCTCTCTCTCTCTACAGTATATTATTATCCTTCTCTCTCTCTACAGTATATTATTATCCTTCTCTCTCACTCTACAGTATATTATTATCCTTCTCTCTCTACAGTATATTATTATCCTTCTCTCTCACTCTACAGTATATTATTATCCTTCTCTCTCTCTCTACAGTATATTATTATCCTTCTCTCTCTACAGTATATTATTATCCTTCTCTCTCTCTCTACAGTATATTATTATCCTTCTCTCTCTCTCTACAGTATATTATTATCCTTCTCTCTCTCTCTACAGTATATTGTTATCCTTCTCTCTATCTACAATATATTATTATCCTTCTCTCTCTACAGTATATTATTATCCTTCTCTCTCTACAGTATATTATCATCCTTCTCTCTCTCTACAGTATATTATTATCCTTCTCTCTCTCTACAGTATATTATTATCCTTCTCTCTCTACAGTATATTATTATCGTTCGCTCTCTACATTATATTTTTATCTTTCTCTCTCTCTACAGTATATTATTATCCTTCTCTCTCTACAGTATATTATTATCCTTCTCTCTCTCTCTCTCTACAGTATATTATTATCCTTCTCTCTCTCTACAGTATATTATTATCCTTCTCTCTCACTCTACAGTATATTATTATCCTTCTCTCTCTACAGTATATTATTATCCTTCTCTCTCTCTCTACAGTATATTATTATCCTTCTCTCTCTCTACAGTATATTATTATCCTTCTCTCTCTCTCTACAGTATATTGTTATCCTTCTCTCTCTCTACAGTATATTATTATCCTTCTCTCTATCTACAATATATTATTATCCTTCTCTCTCTCTACAGTATTTTATTATCCTTCTCTCTCTACAGTATATTATTATCCTTCTCTCTATCTACAATACATTATTATCCTTCTCTCTCTACAGTATATTATTATCCTTCTCTCTCTACAGTATATTATCATCCTTCTCTCTCTCTACAGTATATTATTATCCTTCTCTCTCTCTACAGTATATTATTATCCTTCTCTCTCTACAGTATATTATTATCGTTCGCTCTCTACATTATATTTTTATCTTTCTCTCTCTCTACAGTATATTATTATCCTTCTCTCTCTACAGTATATTATTATCCTTCTCTCTCTCTCTCTACAGTATATTATTATCCTTCTCTCTCTCTACAGTATATTATTATCCTTCTCTCTCTCTCTACAGTATATTGTTATCCTTCTATCTCTCTACAGTATATTATTATCCTTCTTTCTCTACAGTATATTATTATCCTTCTCTCTATCTACAATATATTATTATCTTCTCTCTCTCTACAGTATATTATTATCCTTCTCTCTCTACAGTATATTATTATCCTTCTCTCTATCTACAATATATTATTATCATTCTCTCTCTACAGTATATTATTATCCTTCTCTCTCTACAGTATATTATCATCCTTCTCTCTCTCTACAGTATATTATTATCCTTCTCTCTCTCTACAGTATATTATTATCCTTCTCTCTCTACAGTATATTATTATCGTTCGCTCTCTACATTAGATTTTTATCTTTTTCTCTCTCTCTACAGTATATTATTATCCTTCTCTCTCTCTCTCTACAGTATATTATTATCCTTCTCTCTCTCTACAGTATATTATTATCCTTCTCTCTCACTCTACAGTATATTATTATCCTTCTCTCTCTACAGTATATTATTATCCTTCTCTCTCACTCTACAGTATATTATTATCCTTCTCTCTCTCTCTACAGTATATTATTATCCTTCTCTCTCTACAGTATATTATTATCCTTCTCTCTCTCTCTACAGTATATTATTATCCTTCTCTCTCTCTCTACAGTATATTATTATCCTTCTCTCTCTCTCTACAGTATATTGTTATCCTTCTCTCTATCTACAATATATTATTATCCTTCTCTCTCTACAGTATATTATTATCCTTCTCTCTCTACAGTATATTATCATCCTTCTCTCTCTCTACAGTATATTATTATCCTTCTCTCTCTCTACAGATTATTATTGTCCTTCTCTCTCTACAGTATATTATTATCGTTCGCTCTCTACATTATATTTTTATCTTTCTCTCTCTCTACAGTATATTATTATCCTTCTCTCTCTACAGTATATTATTATCCTTCTCTCTCTCTCTCTCTACAGTATATTATTATCCTTCTCTCTCTCTACAGTATATTATTATCCTTCTCTCTCACTCTACAGTATATTATTATCCTTCTCTCTCTACAGTATATTATTATCCTTCTCTCTCTCTCTACAGTATATTATTATCCTTCTCTCTCTCTACAGTATATTATTATCCTTCTCTCTCTCTCTACAGTATATTGTTATCCTTCTCTCTCTCTACAGTATATTATTATCCTTCTCTCTATCTACAATATATTATTATCCTTCTCTCTCTCTACAGTATTTTATTATCCTTCTCTCTCTACAGTATATTATTATCCTTCTCTCTATCTACAATACATTATTATCCTTCTCTCTCTACAGTATATTATTATCCTTCTCTCTCTACAGTATATTATCATCCTTCTCTCTCTCTACAGTATATTATTATCCTTCTCTCTCTCTACAGTATATTATTATCCTTCTCTCTCTACAGTATATTATTATTGTTCGCTCTCTACATTATATTTTTATCTTTCTCTCTCTCTACAGTATATTATTATCCTTCTCTCTCTACAGTATATTATTATCCTTCTCTCTCTCTCTACAGTATATTATTATCCTTCTCTCTCTCTACAGTATATTATTATCCTTCTCTCTCACTCTACAGTATATTATTATCCTTCTCTCTCTACAGTATATTATTATCCTTCTCTCTCACTCTACAGTATATTATTATCCTTCTCTCTCTACAGTATATTATCATCCTTCTCTCTCTCTACAGTATATTATTATCCTTCTCTCTCTCTACAGTATATTATTATCCTTCTCTCTCTACAGTATATTATTATCGTTCGCTCTCTACATTAGATTTTTATCTTTTTCTCTCTCTCTACAGTATATTATTATCCTTCTCTCTCTCTCTCTACAGTATATTATTATCCTTCTCTCTCTCTACAGTATATTATTATCCTTCTCTCTCACTCTACAGTATATTATTATCCTTCTCTCTCTACAGTATATTATTATCCTTCTCTCTCACTCTACAGTATATTATTATCCTTCTCTCTCTCTCTACAGTATATTATTATCCTTCTCTCTCTACAGTATATTATTATCCTTCTCTCTCTCTCTACAGTATATTATTATCCTTCTCTCTCTCTCTACAGTATATTATTATCCTTCTCTCTCTCTCTACAGTATATTGTTATCCTTCTCTCTATCTACAATATATTATTATCCTTCTCTCTCTACAGTATATTATTATCCTTCTCTCTCTACAGTATATTATCATCCTTCTCTCTCTCTACAGTATATTATTATCCTTCTCTCTCTCTACAGTATATTATTATCCTTCTCTCTCTACAGTATATTATTATCGTTCGCTCTCTACATTATATTTTTATCTTTCTCTCTCTCTACAGTATATTATTATCCTTCTCTCTCTACAGTATATTATTATCCTTCTCTCTCTCTCTCTCTACAGTATATTATTATCCTTCTCTCTCTCTACAGTATATTATTATCCTTCTCTCTCACTCTACAGTATATTATTATCCTTCTCTCTCTACAGTATATTATTATCCTTCTCTCTCTCTCTACAGTATATTATTATCCTTCTCTCTCTCTACAGTATATTATTATCCTTCTCTCTCTCTCTACAGTATATTGTTATCCTTCTCTCTCTCTACAGTATATTATTATCCTTCTCTCTATCTACAATATATTATTATCCTTCTCTCTCTCTACAGTATTTTATTATCCTTCTCTCTCTACAGTATATTATTATCCTTCTCTCTATCTACAATACATTATTATCCTTCTCTCTCTACAGTATATTATTATCCTTCTCTCTCTACAGTATATTATCATCCTTCTCTCTCTCTACAGTATATTATTATCCTTCTCTCTCTCTACAGTATATTATTATCCTTCTCTCTCTACAGTATATTATTATCGTTCGCTCTCTACATTATATTTTTATCTTTCTCTCTCTCTACAGTATATTATTATCCTTCTCTCTCTACAGTATATTATTATCCTTCTCTCTCTCTCTCTACAGTATATTATTATCCTTCTCTCTCTCTACAGTATATTATTATCCTTCTCTCTCTCTCTACAGTATATTGTTATCCTTCTATCTCTCTACAGTATATTATTATCCTTCTTTCTCTACAGTATATTATTATCCTTCTCTCTATCTACAATATATTATTATCTTCTCTCTCTCTACAGTATATTATTATCCTTCTCTCTCTACAGTATATTATTATCCTTCTCTCTATCTACAATATATTATTATCATTCTCTCTCTACAGTATATTATTATCCTTCTCTCTCTACAGTATATTATCATCCTTCTCTCTCTCTACAGTATATTATTATCCTTCTCTCTCTCTACAGTATATTATTATCCTTCTCTCTCTACAGTATATTATTATCGTTCGCTCTCTACATTAGATTTTTATCTTTTTCTCTCTCTCTACAGTATATTATTATCCTTCTCTCTCTCTCTCTACAGTATATTATTATCCTTCTCTCTCTCTACAGTATATTATTATCCTTCTCTCTCACTCTACAGTATATTATTATCCTTCTCTCTCTACAGTATATTATTATCCTTCTCTCTCACTCTACAGTATATTATTATCCTTCTCTCTCTCTCTACAGTATATTATTATCCTTCTCTCTCTACAGTATATTATTATCCTTCTCTCTCTCTCTACAGTATATTATTATCCTTCTCTCTCTCTCTACAGTATATTATTATCCTTCTCTCTCTCTCTACAGTATATTGTTATCCTTCTCTCTATCTACAATATATTATTATCCTTCTCTCTCTACAGTATATTATTATCCTTCTCTCTCTACAGTATATTATCATCCTTCTCTCTCTCTACAGTATATTATTATCCTTCTCTCTCTCTACAGATTATTATTGTCCTTCTCTCTCTACAGTATATTATTATCGTTCGCTCTCTACATTATATTTTTATCTTTCTCTCTCTCTACAGTATATTATTATCCTTCTCTCTCTACAGTATATTATTATCCTTCTCTCTCTCTCTCTCTACAGTATATTATTATCCTTCTCTCTCTCTACAGTATATTATTATCCTTCTCTCTCACTCTACAGTATATTATTATCCTTCTCTCTCTACAGTATATTATTATCCTTCTCTCTCTCTCTACAGTATATTATTATCCTTCTCTCTCTCTACAGTATATTATTATCCTTCTCTCTCTCTCTACAGTATATTGTTATCCTTCTCTCTCTCTACAGTATATTATTATCCTTCTCTCTATCTACAATATATTATTATCCTTCTCTCTCTCTACAGTATTTTATTATCCTTCTCTCTCTACAGTATATTATTATCCTTCTCTCTATCTACAATACATTATTATCCTTCTCTCTCTACAGTATATTATTATCCTTCTCTCTCTACAGTATATTATCATCCTTCTCTCTCTCTACAGTATATTATTATCCTTCTCTCTCTCTACAGTATATTATTATCCTTCTCTCTCTACAGTATATTATTATTGTTCGCTCTCTACATTATATTTTTATCTTTCTCTCTCTCTACAGTATATTATTATCCTTCTCTCTCTACAGTATATTATTATCCTTCTCTCTCTCTCTACAGTATATTATTATCCTTCTCTCTCTCTACAGTATATTATTATCCTTCTCTCTCACTCTACAGTATATTATTATCCTTCTCTCTCTACAGTATATTATTATCCTTCTCTCTCACTCTACAGTATATTATTATCCTTCTCTCTCTCTCTACAGTATATTATTATCCTTCTCTCTCTACTGTATATTATTATCATTCTCTCTCTACAGTATATTATTATCCTTCTCTCTCTCTCTACAGTATATTATTATCCTTCTCTCTCTCTCTACAGTATATTATTATCCTTCTCTCTCTACAGTATATTATCATCCTTCTCTCTCACTCTACAGTATATTATTATCCTTCTCTCTCTACAGTATATTATTATCCTTCTCTCTCTACAGTATATTACTATCCTTCTCTCTCTCTACAGTATATTATTATCCTTCTCTCTCACTCTACAGTATATTATTATCCTTCTCTCTCTACTGTATATTATTATCCTTCCCTCTCACTCTACAGTATATTATTATCCTTCTCTCTCTCTCTACAGTATAATATTATCCTTCTCTCTCTACAGTATATTATTATCCTTCTCTCTCTCTCTACAGTATATTATTATCCTTCTCTCTCTCTCTACAGTATATTATTATCCTTCTCTCTCTCTCTACAGTATATTGTTATCCTTCTCTCTCTCTACAGTATATTATTATCCTTCTCTCTATCTACAATATATTATTATCCTTCTCTCTCTCTAAAGTATATTATTATCCTTCTCTCTCTACAGTATATTATTATCCTTCTCTCTATCTACAATATATTATTATCCTTCTCTCTCTACAGTATATTATTATCCTTCTCTCTCTACAGTATATTATCATCCTTCTCTCTCTCTACAGTATATTATTATCCTTCTCTCTCTCTACAGTATATTATTATCCTTCTCTCTCTACAGTATATTATTATCGTTCGCTCTCTACATTATATTTTTATCTTTCTCTCTCTCTACAGTATATTATTATCCTTCTCTCTCTACAGTATATTATTATCCTTCTCTCTCTCTCTCTACAGTATATTATTATCCTTCTCTCTCTCTACAGTATATTATTATCCTTCTCTCTCTCTCTACAGTATATTGTTATCCTTCTATCTCTCTACAGTATATTATTATCCTTCTTTCTCTACAGTATATTATTATCCTTCTCTCTATCTACAATATATTATTATCTTCTCTCTCTCTACAGTATATTATTATCCTTCTCTCTCTACAGTATATTATTATCCTTCTCTCTATCTACAATATATTATTATCATTCTCTCTCTACAGTATATTATTATCCTTCTCTCTCTACAGTATATTATCATCCTTCTCTCTCTCTACAGTATATTATTATCCTTCTCTCTCTCTACAGTATATTATTATCCTTCTCTCTCTACAGTATATTATTATCGTTCGCTCTCTACATTAGATTTTTATCTTTTTCTCTCTCTCTACAGTATATTATTATCCTTCTCTCTCTCTCTCTACAGTATATTATTATCCTTCTCTCTCTCTACAGTATATTATTATCCTTCTCTCTCACTCTACAGTATATTATTATCCTTCTCTCTCTACAGTATATTATTATCCTTCTCTCTCACTCTACAGTATATTATTATCCTTCTCTCTCTCTCTACAGTATATTATTATCCTTCTCTCTCTACAGTATATTATTATCCTTCTCTCTCTCTCTACAGTATATTATTATCCTTCTCTCTCTCTACAGTATATTATTATCCTTCTCTCTCTCTCTACAGTATATTGTTATCCTTCTCTCTATCTACAATATATTATTATCCTTCTCTCTCTACAGTATATTATTATCCTTCTCTCTCTACAGTATATTATCATCCTTCTCTCTCTCTACAGTATATTATTATCCTTCTCTCTCTCTACAGTATATTATTATCCTTCTCTCTCTACAGTATATTATTATCGTTCGCTCTCTACATTATATTTTTATCTTTCTCTCTCTCTACAGTATATTATTATCCTTCTCTCTCTACAGTATATTATTATCCTTCTCTCTCTCTCTCTCTACAGTATATTATTATCCTTCTCTCTCTCTACAGTATATTATTATCCTTCTCTCTCACTCTACAGTATATTATTATCCTTCTCTCTCTACAGTATATTATTATCCTTCTCTCTCTCTCTACAGTATATTATTATCCTTCTCTCTCTCTACAGTATATTATTATCCTTCTCTCTCTCTCTACAGTATATTGTTATCCTTCTCTCTCTCTACAGTATATTATTATCCTTCTCTCTATCTACAATATATTATTATCCTTCTCTCTCTCTACAGTATTTTATTATCCTTCTCTCTCTACAGTATATTATTATCCTTCTCTCTATCTACAATACATTATTATCCTTCTCTCTCTACAGTATATTATTATCCTTCTCTCTCTACAGTATATTATCATCCTTCTCTCTCTCTACAGTATATTATTATCCTTCTCTCTCTCTACAGTATATTATTATCCTTCTCTCTCTACAGTATATTATTATTGTTCGCTCTCTACATTATATTTTTATCTTTCTCTCTCTCTACAGTATATTATTATCCTTCTCTCTCTACAGTATATTATTATCCTTCTCTCTCTCTCTACAGTATATTATTATCCTTCTCTCTCTCTCACAGTATATTATTATCCTTCTCTCTCACTCTACAGTATATTATTATCCTTCTCTCTCTACAGTATATTATTATCCTTCTCTCTCACTCTACAGTATATTATTATCCTTCTCTCTCTCTCTACAGTATATTATTATCCTTCTCTCTCTACTGTATATTATTATCATTCTCTCTCTACAGTATATTATTATCCTTCTCTCTCTCTCTACAGTATATTATTATCCTTCTCTCTCTCTCTACAGTATATTATTATCCTTCTCTCTCTACAGTATATTATCATCCTTCTCTCTCACTCTACAGTATATTATTATCCTTCTATCTCTACAGTATATTATTATCCTTCTCTCTCTACAGTATATTACTATCCTTCTCTCTCTACAGTATATTATTATACTTCTCTCTCACTCTACAGTATATTATTATCCTTCTCTCTCTACAGTATATTATTATCCTTCTCTCTCACTCTACAGTATATTATTATCCTTCTCTCTCTCTCTCTACAGTATATTATTATCCTTCTCTCTCTACAGTATATTATTATCGTTCTCTCTCTACAGTATATTATTATCCTTCTCTCTCTCTCTACAGTATATTATTATCCTTCTCTCTCTCTCTACAGTATATTATTATCCTTCTCTCTCTCTACAGTATATTATTATCCTTCTCTCTCTCTCTACAGTATATTGTTATCCTTCTCTCTCTCTACAGTATATTATTATCCTTCTCTCTCTCTACAGTATATTATTATCCTTCTCTCTCACTCTACAGTATATTATTATCCTTCTCTCTCTACAGTATATTATTATCCTTCTCTCTCACTCTACAGTATATTATTATCCTTCTCTCTCTACAGTATATTATTATCCTTCTCTCTCTCTCTACAGTATATTATTATCCTTCTCTCTCTCTACAGTATATTATTATCCTTCTCTCTCTCTCTACAGTATATTGTTATCCTTCTCTCTCTCTACAGTATATTATTATCCTTCTCTCTATCTACAATATATTATTATCCTTCTCTCTCTCTACAGTATTTTATTATCCTTCTCTCTCTACAGTATATTATTATCCTTCTCTCTATCTACAATACATTATTATCCTTCTCTCTCTACAGTATATTATTATCCTTCTCTCTCTACAGTATATTATCATCCTTCTCTCTCTCTACAGTATATTATTATCCTTCTCTCTCTCTACAGTATATTATTATCCTTCTCTCTCTACAGTATATTATTATTGTTCGCTCTCTACATTATATTTTTATCTTTCTCTCTCTCTACAGTATATTATTATCCTTCTCTCTCTACAGTATATTATTATCCTTCTCTCTCTCTCTACAGTATATTATTATCCTTCTCTCTCTCTACAGTATATTATTATCCTTCTCTCTCACTCTACAGTATATTATTATCCTTCTCTCTCTACAGTATATTATTATCCTTCTCTCTCACTCTACAGTATATTATTATCCTTCTCTCTCTCTCTACAGTATATTATTATCCTTCTCTCTCTACTGTATATTATTATCATTCTCTCTCTACAGTATATTATTATCCTTCTCTCTCTCTCTACAGTATATTATTATCCTTCTCTCTCTCTCTACAGTATATTATTATCCTTCTCTCTCTACAGTATATTATCATCCTTCTCTCTCACTCTACAGTATATTATTATCCTTCTCTCTCTACAGTATATTATTATCCTTCTCTCTCTACAGTATATTACTATCCTTCTCTCTCTACAGTATATTATTATACTTCTCTCTCACTCTACAGTATATTATTATCCTTCTCTCTCTACAGTATATTATTATCCTTCTCTCTCACTCTACAGTATATTATTATCCTTCTCTCTCTCTCTCTACAGTATATTATTATCCTTCTCTCTCTACAGTATATTATTATCGTTCTCTCTCTACAGTATATTATTATCCTTCTCTCTCTCTCTACAGTATATTATTATCCTTCTCTCTCTCTCTACAGTATATTATTATCCTTCTCTCTCTCTACAGTATATTATTATCCTTCTCTCTCTCTCTACAGTATATTGTTATCCTTCTCTCTCTCTACAGTATATTATTATCCTTCTCTCTCTCTACAGTATATTATTATCCTTCTCTCTCACTCTACAGTATATTATTATCCTTCTCTCTCTACAGTATATTATTATCCTTCTCTCTCACTCTACAGTATATTATTATCCTTCTCTCTCTCTCTACAGTATATTATTATCCTTCTCTCTCTACAGTATATTATTATCCTTCTCTCTCTCTCTACAGTATATTATTATCCTTCTCTCTCTCTCTACAGTATATTATTATCCTTCTCTCTCTCTCTACAGTATATTGTTATCCTTCTCTCTATCTACAATATATTATTATCCTTCTCTCTCTACAGTATATTATTATCCTTCTCTCTCTACAGTATATTATCATCCTTCTCTCTCTCTACAGTATATTATTATCCTTCTCTCTCTCTACAGTATATTATTATCCTTCTCTCTCTACAGTATATTATTATCGTTCGCTCTCTACATTATATTTTTATCTTTCACTCTCTCTACAGTATATTATTATCCTTCTCTCTCTACAGTATATTATTATCCTTCTCTCTCTCTCTCTCTACAGTATATTATTATCCTTCTCTCTCTCTACAGTATATTATTATCCTTCTCTCTCACTCTACAGTATATTATTATCCTTCTCTCTCTACAGTATATTATTATCCTTCTCTCTCTCTCTACAGTATATTATTATCCTTCTCTCTCTCTACAGTATATTATTATCCTTCTCTCTCTCTCTACAGTATATTGTTATCCTTCTCTCTCTCTACAGTATATTATTATCCTTCTCTCTATCTACAATATATTATTATCCTTCTCTCTCTCTACAGTATTTTATTATCCTTCTCTCTCTACAGTATATTATTATCCTTCTCTCTATCTACAATACATTATTATCCTTCTCTCTCTACAGTATATTATTATCCTTCTCTCTCTACAGTATATTATCATCCTTCTCTCTCTCTACAGTATATTATTATCCTTCTCTCTCTCTACAGTATATTATTATCCTTCTCTCTCTACAGTATATTATTATTGTTCGCTCTCTACATTATATTTTTATCTTTCTCTCTCTCTACAGTATATTATTATCCTTCTCTCTCTACAGTATATTATTATCCTTCTCTCTCTCTCTACAGTATATTATTATCCTTCTCTCTCTCTACAGTATATTATTATCCTTCTCTCTCACTCTACAGTATATTATTATCCTTCTCTCTCTACAGTATATTATTATCCTTCTCTCTCACTCTACAGTATATTATTATCCTTCTCTCTCTCTCTACAGTATATTATTATCCTTCTCTCTCTACTGTATATTATTATCATTCTCTCTCTACAGTATATTATTATCCTTCTCTCTCTCTCTACAGTATATTATTATCCTTCTCTCTCTCTCTACAGTATATTATTATCCTTCTCTCTCTACAGTATATTATCATCCTTCTCTCTCACTCTACAGTATATTATTATCCTTCTCTCTCTACAGTATATTATTATCCTTCTCTCTCTACAGTATATTACTATCCTTCTCTCTCTACAGTATATTATTATACTTCTCTCTCACTCTACAGTATATTATTATCCTTCTCTCTCTACAGTATATTATTATCCTTCTCTCTCACTCTACAGTATATTATTATCCTTCTCTCTCTCTCTCTACAGTATATTATTATCCTTCTCTCTCTACAGTATATTATTATCGTTCTCTCTCTACAGTATATTATTATCCTTCTCTCTCTCTCTACAGTATATTATTATCCTTCTCTCTCTCTCTACAGTATATTATTATCCTTCTCTCTCTACAGTATATTATCATCCTTCTCTCTCACTCTACAGTATAATATTATCCTTCTCTCTCTACAGTATATTATTATCCTTCTCTCTCTCTACAGTATATTATTATCCTCCTCTCTCTCTACAGTATATTATTATCCTTCTCTCTCTACAGTATATTATTATCGTACTCTCTCACTACAGTATATTATTATCCTTCTCTCTCTCTCTACAGTATATTATTATCCTTCTCTCTCTCTACAGTATATTATTATCCTTATCTCTCTCTACATTATATTATTATCCTTCTCTCTCTCTACAGTATATTATTATCCTTCTCTCTCTACAGTATATTATTATCCTTCTCTCTCTACAGTATATTATTTTCCTTCTCTCTCTCTACAGTATATTATTATACTTCTCTCTCTCTACAGTATATTATTATCCTTCTCTCTCTACAGTATGTTATTATCCTTCTCTCTCACTCTACAGTTTATTATTTTCCTTCTCTCTCTCTACAGTATATTATTATCCTTCTCTCTCTCTACAGTATGTTATTATCCTTCTCTCTCTCTCTACAGTATATTATTATCCTTCTCTCTCTACAGTATATTATTATCCTTCTCTCTCTACAGTATATTATTATCCTTCTCTCTCTCTACAGTATATTATTATCCTTCTCTCTCTCCACAGTATATTATTATCCTTCTCTCTCACTCTACAGTATATTATTATCCTTCTCTCTCTACAGTATATTATTATCCTTCTCTCTCACTCTACAGTATATTATTATCCTTCTCTCTCTACAGTATATTATTATCCTTCTCTCTCACTCTACAGTATATTATTATCCTTCTCTCTCTCTCTACAGTATATTATTATCCTTCTCTCTCTACAGTATATTATTATCCTTCTCTCTCTCTCTACAGTATATTATTATCCTTCTCTCTCTCTACAGTATATTATTATCCTTCTCTCTCTCTCTACAGTATATTGTTATCCTTCTCTCTCTCTACAGTATATTATTATCCTTCTCTCTATCTACAATATATTATTATCCTTCTCTCTCTCTACAGTATATTATTATCCTTCTCTCTCTACAGTATATTATTATCCTTCTCTCTATCTACAATACATTATTATCCTTCTCTCTCTACAGTATATTATTATCCTTCTCTCTCTACAGTATATTATCATCCTTCTCTCTCTCTACAGTATATTATTATCCTTCTCTCTCTCTACAGTATATTATTATCCTTCTCTCTCTACAGTATATTATTATCCTTCTCTCTCTCTCTACAGTATATTATTATCCTTCTCTCTCTCTACAGTATATTATTATCCTTCTCTCTCACTCTACAGTATATTATTATCCTTCTCTCTCTACAGTATATTATTATCCTTCTCTCTCACTCTACAGTATATTATTATCCTTCTCTCTCTCTCTACAGTATATTATTATCCTTCTCTCTCTACTGTATATTATTATCATTCTCTCTCTACAGTATATTATTATCCTTCTCTCTCTCTCTACAGTATATTATTATCCTTCTGTCTCTCTCTACAGTATATTATTATCCTTCTCTCTCTACAGTATATTATCATCCTTCTCTCTCACTCTACAGTATATTATTATCCTTCTCTCTCTACAGTATATTATTATCCTTCTCTCTCTACAGTATATTACTATCCTTCTCTCTCTACAGTATATTATTATACTTCTCTCTCACTCTACAGTATATTATTATCCTTCTCTCTCTACAGTATATTATTATCCTTCTCTCTCACTCTACAGTATATTATTATCCTTCTCTCTCTCTCTCTACAGTATATTATTATCCTTCTCTCTCTACAGTATATTATTATCGTTCTCTCTCTACAGTATATTATTATCCTTCTCTCTCTCTCTACAGTATATTATTATCCTTCTCTCTCTACAGTATATTATCATCCTTCTCTCTCACTCTACAGTATATTATTATCCTTCTCTCTCTACAGTATATTATTATCCTTCTCTCTCTCTACAGTATATTATTATCCTCCTCTCTCTCTACAGTATATTATTATCCTTCTCTCTCTACAGTATATTATTTTCCTTCTCTCTCTCTACAGTATATTATTATCCTTCTCTCTCTCTACAGTATATTATTATCCTTCTCTCTCTACAGTATGTTATTATCCTTCTCTCTCTCTCTACAGTATATTATTATCCTTCTCTCTCTCTCTACAGTATATTATTATCCTTCTCTCTCTACAGTATATTATCATCCTTCTCTCTCACTACAGTATATTATTATCCTTCTCTCTCTACAGTATGTTATCATCCTTCTCTCTCTCTACAGTATATTATTATCCTTCTCTCTCTGCAGTATGTTATTATCCTTCTCTCTCTACAGTATATTATTATCCTTCTCTCTCTACAGTATATTATTATCCTTCTCTCTCTACAGTATATTATTATCC
Source organism: Salmo salar (assembly GCF_965601325.2). Lineage (NCBI taxonomy): Eukaryota > Metazoa > Chordata > Actinopteri > Salmoniformes > Salmonidae > Salmo > Salmo salar. Next base: position 108,456,116 of record NC_138291.1, on the reverse strand, counting down.
TTCTCTCTCTACAGTATATTATTATCCTTCTCTCCATCTACAATATATTATTATCCTTCTCTCTCTCTACCGTATATTAATATCCTTCTCTCTCTCTCTACAGTATATTATTATCCTTCTTTCTCTCTCTACAGTATATTATTATCCTTATCTCTCTCTACATTATATTATTATCCTTCTCTCTCTCTACAGTATATTATTATCCTTCTCTCTCTACAGTATATTATTATCCTTCTCTCTCTCTCTACAGTATATTATTATCCTTCTCTCTCTACAGTATATTATTATCCTTCTCTCTCTCTCTTTACAGTATGTTATTATCCTTCTCTCTCTCTACAGTATGTTATTATCCTTCTCTCTCTACAGTATATTATTATCCTTCTCTCTCTGCAGTATATTATTATCCTTCTCTCTCTACAGTATATTATTATCCTTCTCTCTCTACAGTATATTATTATCCTTCTCACTCTCTACAGTATATTGTTATCCTTCTCTCTCTCTACAGTATATTATTATCCTTCTCTCTCTACAGTATATTATTATCCTTCTCTCTCTCTACAGTATATTAATATCCTTCTCTCTCTCTCTACAGTATATTATTATCCTTCTCTCTCTCTACAGTATATTATTATCCTTCTCTCTCTCTCTACAGTATATTATTATCCTTATCTCTCTCTACATTATATTATTATCCTTCCCTCTCTACAGTATATTATTATCCTTCTCTCTCTCTCTACAGTATATTATTATCCTTCTCTCCCTACAGTATATTATTATCCTTCTCTCTCTACAGTATATTATTATCCTTCTCTCTCTCTCTACAGTATATTATTTTCCTTCTCTCTCTCTACAGTATATTACTATCCTTCTCTCTCTACAGTATGTTATTATCCTTCTCTCTCACTCTACAGTATATTAGTATCCTTCTCTCTCTCTACAGTATATTATTAACCTTCTCTCTCTACTGTATATTATTATCCTTCTCTCTCTACAGTATATTATTATCTTTCTCTCTCTACAGTATATTATTATCCTTCTCTCTCTCTCTACAGTATATTATTATCCTTATCTCTCTCTACATTATATTATTATCCTTCTCTCTCTCTACAGTATATTATTATCCTTCTCTCTCTGCAGTATATTATTATCCTTCTCTCTACAGTATATTATTATCCTTCTCTCTCTACAGTATATTATTATCCTTCTCTCTCTGTACAGTATATTGTTATCCTTCTCTCTCTCTACAGTATATTATTATCCTTCTCTCTCTACAGTATATTATTATCCTTTCTCTCTCTCTACAGTATATTATTATCCTTCCCTCTCTACAGTATATTATTATCCTTCTCTCTCTCTCTACAGTATATAATTATCCTTCTCTCCCTACAGTATATTATTATCCTTCTCTCTCTACAGTATATTATTATCCTTCTCTCTCTCTCTACAATATATTATTATCCTTCTCTCTCTCTACTGTATATTACTATCCTTCTCTCTCTACAGTATATTATTATCCTTTCTCTCTCTCTACAGTATATTATTATCCTTCTCTCTCTCTACAGTATATTATTATCCTTTTCTCTCTCTCTACAGTATATTATTATCCTTCTCTCTCTCTCTACATTATATTATTATCCTTCTCTCTCTCTACAGTATGTTATTATCCTTCTCTCTCTACAGTATATTATTATCCTTCTCTCTCTGCAGTATATTATTATCCTTCTCTCTCTACAGTATATTATTATCCTTCTCTCTCTACAGTATATTATTATCCTTCTCTCTCTCTACAGTATATTGTTATCCTTCTCTCTCTCTACAGTATATTATTATCCTTCTCTCTCTACAGTATATTATTATCCTTCTCTCTCTACAGTATATTATTATCCTTCTCTCTATCTACAATATATTATTATCCTTCTCTCTCTCTCTACAGTATATTATTATCCTTCTCTCTCTCTCTACATTATATTATTATCCTTCTCTCTCTCTACAGTATATTATTATCCTTCCCTCTCTACAGTATATTATTATCCTTCTCTCTCTCTCTCTACAGTATGTTATTATCCTTCACTCTCTACAGTATATTATTATCCTTCTCTCTCTGCAGTATATTATTATCCTTCTCTCTCTACAGTATATTATTATCCTTCTCTCTCTACAGTATATTATTATCCTTCTCTCTCTCTACAGTATATTGTTATCCTTCTCTCTCTCTACAGTATATTATTATCCTTCTCTCTCTACAGTATATTATTATCATTCTCTCTCTCTACAGTATATTATTATCCTTCTCTCTCTCTACAGTATATTATTATCCTTCTCGCTCTACAGTATATTATCATCCTTCTCTCTCACTACAGTATATTATTATCCTTCTCTCTCTACAGTATGTTATTATCCTTCTCTCTCTCTACAGTATGTTATTATCCTTCTCTCTCTACAGTATATTATTATCCTTCTCTCTCTGCAGTATATTATTATCCTTCTCTCTCTACAGTATATTATTATCCTTCTCTCTCTACAGTATATTATTATCCTTCTCTCTCTCTACAGTATATTGTTATCCTTCTCTCTCTCTACAGTATATTATTATCCTTCTCTCTCTACAGTATATTATTATCCTTCTCTCTCTACAGTATATTATTATCCTTCTCTCTATCTACAATATATTATTATCCTTCTCTCTCTCTCTACAGTATATTATTATCTTTCTCTCTCTCTCTACATTATATTATTATCCTTCTCTCTCTCTACAGTATATTATTATCCTTCCCTCTCTACAGTATATTATTATCCTTCTCTCTCTCTCTACAGTATATTATTATCGTTCTCTCTCTACAGTATATTATTATCCTTCTCTCTCTCTCTCTACAGTATGTTATTATCCTTCTCTCTCTCTACAGTATGTTATTATCCTTCTCTCTCTACAGTATATTATTATCCTTCTCTCTCTGCAGTATATTATTATCCTTCTCTCTCTACAGTATATTATTATCCTTCTCTCTCTACAGTATATTATTATCCTTCTCTCTCTCTACAGTATATTGTTATCCTTCTCTCTCTCTACAGTATATTATTATCCTTCTCTCTCTACAGTATATTATTATCATTCTCTCTCTCTACAGTATATTATTATCCTTCTCTCTCTCTACAGTATATTATTATCCTTCTCTCTCTCTCTACAGTATATTATTATCCTTCTCTCTCTCTCTACAGTATATTATTATCCTTCTCTCTCTCTCTACAGTATATTATTATCCTTCTCTCTCTACAGTATATTATCATCCTTCTCTCTCACTACAGTATATTATTATCCTTCTCTCTCTACAGTATGTTATTATCCTTCTCTCTCTCTACAGTATGTTATTATCCTTCTCTCTCTACAGTATATTATTATCCTTCTCTCTCTGCAGTATGTTATTATCCTTCTCTCTCTACAGTATATTATTATCCTTCTCTCTCTACAGTATATTATTATCCTTCTCTCTCTCTACAGTATATTATTATCCTTCTCTCTCTACAGTATATTATTATCCTTCTCTCTCTCTACAATATATTATTATCCTTCTCTCTCTCTACAGTATATTATTATCCTTCTCTCTCTCTCTACAGTATATTATTATCCTTCTCTCTCTCTCTACAGTATATTATTATCCTTATCTCTCTCTACATTATATTATTATCCTTCTCTCTCTCTACAGTATATTATTATCATTCTCTCTCTACAGTATATTATTATCCTTCTCTCTCTCTACAGTATATTATTATCCTTCTCTCTCTACAGTATATTATTATCCTTCTCTCTCTCTCTCTACAGTATGTTATTATCCTTCTCTCTCTCTACAGTATGTTATTATCCTTCTCTCTCTACAGTGTATTATTATCCTTCTCTCTCTGCAGTATATTATTATCCTTCTCTCTCTACAGTATATTATTATCCTTCTCTCTCTACAGTATATTATTATCCTTCTCTCTCTCTACAGTATATTGTTATCCTTCTCTCTCTCTACAGTATATTATTATCCTTCTCTCTCTACAGTATATTATTATCCTTCTCTCTCTCTACAGTATATTATTATCCTTCTCTCTCTCTACAGTATATTATTATCCTTCTCTCTCTCTCCACAGTATATTATTATCCTTCTCTCTCTCTCTACAGTATATTATTATCCTTCTCTCTCTCTACAGTATATTATTATCCTTCTCTCTCTACAGTATATTATTATCCTTCTCTCTCTCTACAATATATTATTATCCTTCTCTCTCTCTACAGTATATTATTATCCTTCTCTCTCTCTCTACAGTATATTATTATCCTTCTCTCTCTCTCTACAGTATATTATTATCCTTATCTCTCTCTACATTATATTATTATCCTTCTCTCTCTCTACAGTATATTATTATCATTCTCTCTCTACAGTATATTATTATCCTTCTCTCTCTCTACAGTATATTATTATCCTTCTCTCTCTACAGTATATTATTATCCTTCTCTCTCTCTCTCTACAGTATGTTATTATCCTTCTCTCTCTCTACAGTATGTTATTATCCTTCTCTCTCTACAGTGTATTATTATCCTTCTCTCTCTGCAGTATATTATTATCCTTCTCTCTCTACAGTATATTATTATCCTTCTCTCTCTACAGTATATTATTATCCTTCTCTCTCTCTACAGTATATTGTTATCCTTCTCTCTCTCTACAGTATATTATTATCCTTCTCTCTCTACAGTATATTATTATCCTTCTCTCTCTCTACAGTATATTATTATCCTTCTCTCTCTCTACAGTATATTATTATCCTTCTCTCTCTCTCCACAGTATATTATTATCCTTCTCTCTCTCTCTACAGTATATTATTATCCTTATCTCTCTCTACATTATATTATTATCCTTCTCTCTCTCTACAGTATATTATTATCCTTCCCTCTCTACAGTATATTATTATCCTTCTCTCTCTCTCTACAGTATATTATTATCCTTCTCTCCCTACAGTATATTATTATCCTTCTCTCTCTACAGTATATTATTATCCTTCTCTCTCTACAGTATATTATTATCCTTCTCTCTCTCTACAGTATATTACTATCCTTCTCTCTCTACAGTATGTTATTATCCTTCTCTCTCACTCTACAGTATATTAGTATCCTTCTCTCTCTCTACAGTATATTATTAACCTTCTCTCTCTACAGTATATTATTATCTTTCTCTCTCTACAGTATATTATTATCCTTCTCTCTCTCTACAGTATATTATTATCCTTCTCTCTCTGCAGTATATTATTATCCTTCTCTCTCTACAGTATATTATTATCCTTCTCTCTCTACAGTATATTATTATCCTTCTCTCTCTCTACAGTATATTGTTATCCTTCTCTCTCTCTACAGTATATTATTATCCTTCTCTCTCTACAGTATATTATTATCCTTTCTCTCTCTCTACAGTATATTATTATCCTTCTCTCTCTCTACAGTATATTATTATCCTTCTCTCTCTCTCTACAGTATATTATTATCCTTCTCTCTCTCTACAGTATATTATTATCCTTCCCTCTCTACAGTATATTATTATCCTTCTCTCTCTCTCTACAGTATATTATTATCCTTCTCTCCCTACAGTATATTATTATCCTTCTCTCTCTACAGTATATTATTATCCTTCTCTCTCTACAGTATATTATTATCCTTCTCTCTCTACAGTATATTATTATCCTTCTCTCTCTACAGTATATTATTATCCTTCTCTCTCTCTACAGTATATTATTATCCTTCTCTCTCTACAGTATATTATTATCCTTCTCTCTCTCTACAATATATTATTATCCTTCTCTCTCTCTACAGTATATTATTATCCTTCTCTCTCTCTCTACAGTATATTATTATCCTTCTCTCTCTCTCTACAGTATATTATTATCCTTATCTCTCTCTACATTATATTATTATCCTTCTCTCTCTCTACAGTATATTATTATCATTCTCTCTCTACAGTATATTATTATCCTTCTCTCTCTCTACAGTATATTATTATCCTTCTCTCTCTACAGTATATTATTATCCTTCTCTCTCTCTCTCTACAGTATGTTATTATCCTTCTCTCTCTCTACAGTATGTTATTATCCTTCTCTCTCTACAGTATATTATTATCCTTCTCTCTCTGCAGTATATTATTATCCTTCTCTCTCTACAGTATATTATTATCCTTCTCTCTCTACAGTATATTATTATCCTTCTCTCTCTCTACAGTATATTGTTATCCTTCTCTCTCTCTACAGTATATTATTATCCTTCTCTCTCTAAAGTATATTATTATCCTTCTCTCTCTACAGTATATTATTATCCTTCTCTCTCTCTACAGTATATTATTATCCTTCTCTCTCTCTCCACAGTATATTATTATCCTTCTCTCTCTCTCTACAGTATATTATTATCCTTATCTCTCTCTACATTATATTATTATCCTTCTCTCTCTCTACAGTATATTATTATCCTTCCCTCTCTACAGTATATTATTATCCTTCTCTCTCTCTCTACAGTATATTATTATCCTTCTCTCCCTACAGTATATTATTATCCTTCTCTCTCTACAGTATATTATTATCCTTCTCTCTCTACAGTATATTATTATCCTTCTCTCTCTCTACAGTATATTACTATCCTTCTCTCTCTACAGTATGTTATTATCCTTCTCTCTCACTCTACAGTATATTAGTATCCTTCTCTCTCTCTACAGTATATTATTAACCTTCTCTCTCTACAGTATATTATTATCTTTCTCTCTCTACAGTATATTATTATCCTTCTCTCTCTCTACAGTATATTATTATCCTTCTCTCTCTGCAGTATATTATTATCCTTCTCTCTCTACAGTATATTATTATCCTTCTCTCTCTACAGTATATTATTATCCTTCTCTCTCTCTACAGTATATTGTTATCCTTCTCTCTCTCTACAGTATATTATTATCCTTCTCTCTCTACAGTATATTATTAATCTTTCTCTCTCTCTACAGTATATTATTATCCTTCTCTCTCTCTACAGTATATTATTATCCTTCTCTCTCTCTCTACAGTATATTATTATCCTTCTCTCTCTCTACAGTATATTATTATCCTTCTCTCTCTCTCTACATTATATTATTATCCTTCTCTCTCTCTACAGTATATTATTATCCTTCCCTCTCTACAGTATATTATTATCCTTCTCTCTCTCTCTACAGTATATTATTATCCTTCTCTCCCTACAGTATATTATAATCCTTCTCTCTCTACAGTATATTATTATCCTTTCTCTCTCTCTACAATATATTATTATCCTTCTCTCTCTCTACTGTATATTACTATCCTTCTCTCTCTACAGTATATTACTATCCTTCTCTCTCTCTCTACAGTATATTATTATCCTTCTCTCTCTCTCTACAGTATATTATTATCCTTATCTCTCTCTACATTATATTATTATCCTTCTCTCTCTCTACAGTATATTATTATCCTTCTCTCTCTACAGTATATTATTATCCTTCTCTCTCTCTCTACAGTATATTATTATCATTCTCTCTCTACAGTATATTATTATCCTTCTCTCTCTCTCTACAGTATGTTATTATCCTTCTCTCTCTCTACAGTATGTTATTATCCTTCTCTCTCTACAGTATATTATTATCCTTCTCTCTCTCTCTCTACAGTATGTTATTATCCTTCTCTCTCTCTACAGTATGTTATTATCCTTCTCTCTCTACAGTATATTATTATCCTTCTCTCTCTGCAGTATATTATTATCCTTCTCTCTCTACAGTATATTATTATCCTTCTCTCTTTACAGTATATTATTATCCTTCTCTCTCTCTACAGTATATTGTTATCCTTCTCTCTCTCTACAGTATATTATTATCCTTCTCTCTCTACAGTATATTATTATCCTTCTCTCTCTCTACAGTATATTATTATCCTTCTCTCTCTCTACAGTATATTATTATCCTTCTCTCTCTCTCCACAGTATATTATTATCCTTCTCTCTCTCTCTACAGTATATTATTATCCTTATCTCTCTCTACATTATATTATTATCCTTCTCTCTCTCTACAGTATATTATTATCCTTCCCTCTCTACAGTATATTATTATCCTTCTCTCTCTCTCTACAGTATATTATTATCCTTCTCTCCCTACAGTATATTATTATCCTTCTCTCTCTACAGTATATTATTATCCTTCTCTCTCTACAGTATATTATTATCCTTCTCTCTCTCTACAGTATATTACTATCCTTCTCTCTCTACAGTATGTTATTATCCTTCTCTCTCACTCTACAGTATATTAGTATCCTTCTCTCTCTCTACAGTATATTATTAACCTTCTCTCTCTACAGTATATTATTATCTTTCTCTCTCTACAGTATATTATTATCCTTCTCTCTCTCTACAGTATATTATTATCCTTCTCTCTCTGCAGTATATTATTATCCTTCTCTCTCTACAGTATATTATTATCCTTCTCTCTCTACAGTATATTATTATCCTTCTCTCTCTCTACAGTATATTGTTATCCTTCTCTCTCTCTACAGTATATTATTATCCTTCTCTCTCTACAGTATATTATTATCCTTTCTCTCTCTCTACAGTATATTATTATCCTTCTCTCTCTCTACAGTATATTATTATCCTTCTCTCTCTCTCTACAGTATATTATTATCCTTCTCTCTCTCTACAGTATATTATTATCCTTCCCTCTCTACAGTATATTATTATCCTTCTCTCTCTCTCTACAGTATATTATTATCCTTCTCTCCCTACAGTATATTATTATCCTTCTCTCTCTACAGTATATTATTATCCTTCTCTCTCTACAGTATATTATTATCCTTCTCTCTCTCTACAGTATATTACTATCCTTCTCTCTCTACAGTATGTTATTATCCTTCTCTCTCACTCTACAGTATATTAGTATCCTTCTCTCTCTCTACAGTATATTATTAACCTTCTCTCTCTACAGTATATTATTATCTTTCTCTCTCTACAGTATATTATTATCCTTCTCTCTCTCTACAGTATATTATTATCCTTCTCTCTCTGCAGTATATTATTATCCTTCTCTCTCTACAGTATATTATTATCCTTCTCTCTCTCTACAGTATATTGTTATCCTTCTCTCTCTCTACAGTATATTATTATCCTTCTCTCTCTACAGTATATTATTATCCTTTCTCTCTCTCTACAGTATATTATTATCCTTCTCTCTCTCTACAGTATATTATTATCCTTCCCTCTCTACAGTATATTATTATCCTTCTCTCTCTCTCTACAGTATATTATTATCCTTCTCTCCCTACAGTATATTATAATCCTTCTCTCTCTACAGTATATTATTATCCTTCTCTCTCTCTCTACAATATATTATTATCCTTCTCTCTCTCTACTGTATATTACTATCCTTCTCTCTCTACAGTATATTACTATCCTTCTCTCTCTCTACAGTATATTATTATCCTTCTCTCTCTCTCTACAGTATATTATTATCCTTATCTCTCTCTACATTATATTATTATCCTTCTCTCTCTCTACAGAATATTATTATCCTTCTCTCTCTACAGTATATTATTATCCTTCTCTCTCTCTCTACAGTATATTATTATCATTCTCTCTCTACAGTATATTATTATCCTTCTCTCTCTCTCTACAGTATGTTATTATCCTTCTCTCTCTCTACAGTATGTTATTATCCTTCTCTCTCTACAGTATATTATTATCCTTCTCTCTCTGCAGTATATTATTATCCTTCTCTCTCTACAGTATATTATTATCCTTCTCTCTCTACAGTATATTATTATCCTTCTCTCTCTCTACAGTATATTGTTATCCTTCTCTCTCTCTACAGTATATTATTATCCTTCTCTCTCTACAGTATATTATTATCCTTCTCTCTCTCTACAGTATATTATTATCCTTCTCTCTCTCTACAGTATATTATTATCCTTCTCTCTCTCTCTACAGTATATTATTATTCTTCTCTCTCTCTACAGTATATTATTATCCTTATCTCTCTCTACATTATATTATTATCCTTCTCTCTCTCTACAGTATATTATTATCCTTCCCTCTCTACAGTATATTATTATCCTTCTCTCTCTCTCTCTACAGTATATTATTATCCTTCTCTCCCTACAGTATATTATTATCCTTCTCTCTCTACAGTATATTATTATCCTTCTCTCTCTCTCTACAGTATATTATTATCCTTCTCTCTCTCTACAGTATATTACTATCCTTCTCTCTCTACAGTATGTTATTATCCTTCTCTCTCACTCTACAGTATATTAGTATCCTTCTCTCTCTCTACAGTATGTTATTATCCTTCTCTCTCTACAGTATATTATTATCCTTATCTCTCTCTACGTTATATTAGTATCCTTCTCTCTCTCTACAGTATATTATTATCCTTCTCTCTCTACAGTATATTAGTATCCTTCTCTCTCTCTACAGTATGTTATTATCCTTCTCTCTCTACAGTATATTATTATCCTTCTCTCTCTACAGTATATTATTATCCTTCTCTCTCTACAGTATATTATTATCCTTCTCTCTCTCTACAGTATATTATTATCCTTCTCTCTCTACAGTATATTATTATCATTCTCTCTCTACAGTATATTATTATCCTTCTCTCTCTCTACAGTATATTATTATCCTTCCCTCTCTACAGTATATTATTATCCTTCTCTCTCTCTCTACATTATATTATTATCCTTCTCTCTCTCTACAGTATATTATTATCCTTCCCTCTCTACAGTATATTATTATCCTTCTCTCTCTCTCTACAGTATATTATTATCCTTCTCTCCCTACAGTATATTATAATCCTTCTCTCTCTACAGTATATTATTATCCTTCTCTCTCTCTCTACAATATATTATTATCCTTCTCTCTCTCTACTGTATATTACTATCCTTCTCTCTCTACAGTATATTATTATCCTTCTCTCTCTCTCTACAGTATATTATTATCCTTCTCTCTCTCTCTACAGTATATTATTATCCTTATCTCTCTCTACATTATATTATTATCCTTCTCTCTCTCTACAGTATATTATTATCCTTCTCTCTCTACAGTATATTATTATCCTTCTCTCTCTCTCTACAGTATATTATTATCCTTCTCTCTCTACAGTATATTATTATCCTTCTCTCTCTCTCTACAGTATGTTATTATCCTTCTCTCTCTCTACAGTATGTTATTATCCTTCTCTCTCTACAGTATATTATTATCCTTCTCTCTCTGCAGTATATTATTATCCTTCTCTCTCTACAGTATATTATTATCCTTCTCTCTCTACAGTATATTATTATCCTTCTCTCTCTCTACAGTATATTGTTATCCTTCTCTCTCTCTACAGTATATTATTATCCTTCTCTCTCTACAGTATATTATTATCCTTCTCTCTCTCTACAGTATATTATTATCCTTCTCTCTCTCTACAGTATATTATTATCCTTCTCTCTCTCTCTACAGTATATTATTATTCTTCTCTCTCTCTCTACAGTATATTATTATCCTTATCTCTCTCTACATTATATTATTATCCTTCTCTCTCTCTACAGTATATTATTATCCTTCCCTCTCTACAGTATATTATTATCCTTCTCTCTCTCTCTACAGTATATTATTATCCTTCTCTCCCTACAGTATATTATTATCCTTCTCTCTCTACAGTATATTATTATCCTTCTCTCTCTCTCTACAGTATATTATTATCCTTCTCTCTCTCTACAGTATATTACTATCCTTCTCTCTCTACAGTATGTTATTATCCTTATCTCTCTCTACATTATATTAGTATCCTTCTCTCTCTCTACAGTATATTATTATCCTTCTCTCTCTACAGTATATTAGTATCCTTCTCTCTCTCTACAGTATGTTATTATCCTTCTCTCTCTACAGTATATTATTATCCTTCTCTCTCTACAGTATATTATTATCCTTCTCTCTCTACAGTATATTGTTATCCTTCTCTCTCTCTACAGTATATTATTATCCTTCTCTCTCTACAGTATATTATTATCATTCTCTCTCTCTACAGTATATTATTATCCTTCTCTCTCTCTACAGTATATTATTATCCTTCCCTCTCTACAGTATATTATTATCCTTCTCTCTCTCTCTACAGTATATTATTATCCTTCTCTCTCTACAGTATATTATTATCCTTCTCTCTCTCTACAGTATATTATTATCCTTCTCTCTCTCTACAGTATATTATTATCCTTCTCTCTCTCTCTACAGTATATTATTATCCTTCTCTCTCTCTCTACAGTATATTATTATCCTTCTCTCTCTCTCTACAGTATATTATTATCCTTCTCTCTCTACAGTATATTATCATCCTTCTCTCTCACTACAGTATATTATTATCCTTCTCTCTCTACAGTATGTTATCATCCTTCTCTCTCTCTACAGTATATTATTATCCTTCTCTCTCTGCAGTATGTTATTATCCTTCTCTCTCTACAGTATATTATTATCCTTCTCTCTCTACAGTATATTATTATCCTTCTCTCTCTACAGTATATTATTATCCTTCTCTCTCTACAGTATATTATTATCCTTCTCTCTATCTACAATATATTATTATCCTTCTCTCTCTCTACCGTATATTAATATCCTTCTCTCTCTCTCTACAGTATATTATTATCCTTCTTTCTCTCTCTACAGTATATTATTATCCTTATCTCTCTCTACATTATATTATTATCCTTCTCTCTCTCTACAGTATATTATTATCCTTCTCTCTCTACAGTATATTATTATCCTTCTCTCTCTCTCTACAGTATATTATTATCCTTCTCTCTCTACAGTATATTATTATCCTTCTCTCTCTCTCTTTACAGTATGTTATTATCCTTCTCTCTCTCTACAGTATGTTATTATCCTTCTCTCTCTACAGTATATTATTATCCTTCTCTCTCTGCAGTATATTATTATCCTTCTCTCTCTACAGTATATTATTATCCTTCTCTCTCTACAGTATATTATTATCCTTCTCACTCTCTACAGTATATTGTTATCCTTCTCTCTCTCTACAGTATATTATTATCCTTCTCTCTCTACAGTATATTATTATCCTTCTCTCTCTCTACAGTATATTAATATCCTTCTCTCTCTCTCTACAGTATATTATTATCCTTCTCTCTCTCTACAGTATATTATTATCCTTCTCTCTCTCTCTACAGTATATTATTATCCTTATCTCTCTCTACATTATATTATTATCCTTCCCTCTCTACAGTATATTATTATCCTTCTCTCTCTCTCTACAGTATATTATTATCCTTCTCTCCCTACAGTATATTATTATCCTTCTCTCTCTACAGTATATTATTATCCTTCTCTCTCTCTCTACAGTATATTATTTTCCTTCTCTCTCTCTACAGTATATTACTATCCTTCTCTCTCTACAGTATGTTATTATCCTTCTCTCTCACTCTACAGTATATTAGTCTTCTCTCTCTCTACAGTATATTATTAACCTTCTCTCTCTACTGTATATTATTATCCTTCTCTCTCTACAGTATATTATTATCTTTCTCTCTCTACAGTATATTATTATCCTTCTCTCTCTCTCTACAGTATATTATTATCCTTATCTCTCTCTACATTATATTATTATCCTTCTCTCTCTCTACAGTATATTATTATCCTTCTCTCTCTGCAGTATATTATTATCCTTCTCTCTCTACAGTATATTATTATCCTTCTCTCTCTACAGTATATTATTATCCTTCTCTCTCTGTACAGTATATTGTTATCCTTCTCTCTCTCTACAGTATATTATTATCCTTCTCTCTCTACAGTATATTATTATCCTTTCTCTCTCTCTACAGTATATTATTATCCTTCTCTCTCTCTACAGTATATTATTATCCTTTTCTCTCTCTCTACAGTATATTATTATCCTTCTCTCTCTCTCTACATTATATTATTATCCTTCTCTCTCTCTACAGTATATTATTATCCTTCCCTCTCTACAGTATATTATTATCCTTCTCTCTCTCTCTACAGTATATAATTATCCTTCTCTCCCTACAGTATATTATTATCCTTCTCTCTCTACAGTATATTATTATCCTTCTCTCTCTCTCTACAATATATTATTATCCTTCTCTCTCTCAACTGTATATTACTATCCTTCTCTCTCTACAGTATATTATTATCCTTCTCTCTCTCTCTACAGTATATTATTATCCTTCTCTCTCTCTCTACAGTATATTATTATCCTTATCTCTCTCTACATTATATTATTATCCTTCTCTCTCTCTACAGTATATTATTATCCTTCTCTCTCTCTCTACAGTATATTATTATCCTTCTCTCTCTACAGTATATTATTATCCTTCTCTCTCTCTCTACAGTATGTTATTATCCTTCTCTCTCTCTACAGTATATTATTATCCTTCCCTCTCTACAGTATATTATTATCCTTCTCTCTCTCTCTACAGTATATTATTATCCTTCTCTCCCTACAGTATATTATTATCCTTCTCTCTCTACAGTATATTATTATCCTTCTCTCTCTCTCTACAGTATATTATTATCCTTCTCTCTCTCTACAGTATATTACTATCCTTCTCTCTCTACAGTATGTTATTATCCTTCTCTCTCACTCTACAGTATATTAGTATCCTTCTCTCTCTCTACAGTATGTTATTATCCTTCTCTCTCTACAGTATATTATTATCCTTATCTCTCTCTACATTATATTAGTATCCTTCTCTCTCTACAGTATATTATTATCCTTCTCTCTCTACAGTATATTAGTATCCTTCTCTCTCTCTACAGTATGTTATTATCCTTCTCTCTCTACAGTATATTATTATCCTTCTCTCTCTACAGTATATTATTATCCTTCTCTCTCTACAGTATATTGTTATCCTTCTCTCTCTCTACAGTATATTATTATCCTTCTCTCTCTACAGTATATTATTATCATTCTCTCTCTCTACAGTATATTATTATCCTTCTCTCTCTCTACAGTATATTATTATCCTTCCCTCTCTACAGTATATTATTATCCTTCTCTCTCTCTCTACAGTATATTATTATCCTTCTCTCTCGACAGTATATTATTATCCTTCTCTCTCTCTACAGTATATTATTATCCTTCTCTCTCTCTACAGTATATTATTATCCTTCTCTCTCTCTCTACAGTATATTATTATCCTTCTCTCTCTCTCTACAGTATATTATTATCCTTCTCTCTCTCTCTACAGTATATTATTATCCTTCTCTCTCTACAGTATATTATCATCCTTCTCTCTCACTACAGTATATTATTATCCTTCTCTCTCTACAGTATGTTATCATCCTTCTCTCTCTCTACAGTATGTTATTATCCTTCTCTCTCTACAGTATATTATTATCCTTCTCTCTCTGCAGTATGTTATTATCCTTCTCTCTCTACAGTATATTATTATCCTTCTCTCTCTACAGTATATTATTATCCTTCTCTCTCTACAGTATATTATTATCCTTCTCTCTCTACAGTATATTATTATCCTTCCCTCTCTACAGTATATTATTATCCTTCTCTCTCTCTACAGTATATTATTATCCTTCTCTCCCTACAGTATATTATTATCCTTCTCTCTCTACAGTATATTATTATCCTTCTCTCTCTCTCTACAGTATATTATTATCCTTCTCTCTCTCTACAGTATATTACTATCCTTCTCTCTCTACAGTATGTTATTATCCTTCTCTCTCACTCTACAGTATATTAGTATCCTTCTCTCTCTCTACAGTATGTTATTATCCTTCTCTCTCTACAGTATATTAGTATCCTTCTCTCTCTCTACAGTATGTTATTATCCTTCTCTCTCTACAGTATATTATTATCCTTATCTCTCTCTACATTATATTAGTATCCTTCTCTCTCTCTACAGTATATTAT
This sequence comes from Salmo salar, assembly GCF_965601325.2. Classification (NCBI taxonomy): domain Eukaryota; kingdom Metazoa; phylum Chordata; class Actinopteri; order Salmoniformes; family Salmonidae; genus Salmo; species Salmo salar. Next base: position 108,440,184 of record NC_138291.1, on the reverse strand, counting down.
TATCCTTCTCTCTCTACAGTATATTAGTATCCTTCTCTCTCTCTACAGTATGTTATTATCCTTCTCTCTCTACAGTATATTATTATCCTTCTCTCTCTACAGTATATTATTATCCTTCTCTCTCTACAGTATATTGTTATCCTTCTCTCTCTCTACAGTATATTATTATCCTTCTCTCTCTACAGTATATTATTATCATTCTCTCTCTCTACAGTATATTATTATCCTTCTCTCTCTCTACAGTATATTATTATCCTTCCCTCTCTACAGTATATTATTATCCTTCTCTCTCTCTCTACAGTATATTATTATCCTTCTCTACAGTATATTATTATCCTTCTCTCTCTCTACAGTATATTATTATCCTTCTCTCTCTCTACAGTATATTATTATCCTTCTCTCTCTCTCTACAGTATATTATTATCCTTCTCTCTCTCTCTACAGTATATTATTATCCTTCTCTCTCTCTCTACAGTATATTATTATCCTTCTCTCTCTACAGTATATTATCATCCTTCTCTCTCACTACAGTATATTATTATCCTTCTCTCTCTACAGTATGTTATCATCCTTCTCTCTCTCTACAGTATGTTATTATCCTTCTCTCTCTACAGTATATTATTATCCTTCTCTCTCTGCAGTATGTTATTATCCTTCTCTCTCTACAGTATATTATTATCCTTCTCTCTCTACAGTATATTATTATCCTTCTCTCTCTACAGTATATTATTATCCTTCTCTCTCTACAGTATATTATTATCCTTCCCTCTCTACAGTATATTATTATCCTTCTCTCTCTCTACAGTATATTATTATCCTTCTCTCCCTACAGTATATTATTATCCTTCTCTCTCTACAGTATATTATTATCCTTCTCTCTCTCTCTACAGTATATTATTATCCTTCTCTCTCTCTACAGTATATTACTATCCTTCTCTCTCTACAGTATGTTATTATCCTTCTCTCTCACTCTACAGTATATTAGTATCCTTCTCTCTCTCTACAGTATGTTATTATCCTTCTCTCTCTACAGTATATTATTATCCTTATCTCTCTCTACATTATATTAGTATCCTTCTCTCTCTCTACAGTATATTATTATCCTTCTCTCTCTACAGTATATTAGTATCCTTCTCTCTCTCTACAGTATGTTATTATCCTTCTCTCTCTACAGTATATTATTATCCTTCTCTCTCTACAGTATATTATTATCCTTCTCTCTCTACAGTATATTGTTATCCTTCTCTCTCTCTACAGTATATTATTATCCTTCTCTCTCTACAGTATATTATTATCATTCTCTCTCTCTACAGTATATTATTATCCTTCTCTCTCTCTACAGTATATTATTATCCTTCCCTCTCTACAGTATATTATTATCCTTCTCTCTCTCTCTACAGTATATTATTATCCTTCTCTCTCTACAGTATATTATTATCCTTCTCTCTCTCTACAGTATATTATTATCCTTCTCTCTCTCTACAGTATATTATTATCCTTCTCTCTCTCTCTACAGTATATTATTATCCTTCTCTCTCTCTCTACAGTATATTATTATCCTTCTCTCTCTCTACAGTATATTATTATCCTTCTCTCTCTACAGTATATTATCATCCTTCTCTCTCACTACAGTATATTATTATCCTTCTCTCTCTACAGTATGTTATCATCCTTCTCTCTCTCTACAGTATGTTATTATCCTTCTCTCTCTACAGTATATTATTATCCTTCTCTCTCTGCAGTATGTTATTATCCTTCTCTCTCTACAGTATATTATTATCCTTCTCTCTCTACAGTATATTATTATCCTTCTCTCTCTACAGTATATTATTATCCTTCTCTCTCTACAGTATATTATTATCCTTCTCTCTATCTACAATATATTATTATACTTCTCTCTCTCTACAGTATATTATTATCCTTCTCTCTCTCTCTACAGTATATTATTATCCTTCTTTCTCTCTCTACAGTATATTATTATCCTTATCTCTCTCTACATTATATTATTATCCTTCTCTCTCTCTACAGTATATTATTATCCTTCTCTCTCTACAGTATATTATTATCCTTCTCTCTCTCTCTACAGTATATTATTATCCTTCTCTCTCTACAGTATATTATTATCCTTCTCTCTCTCTCTCTACAGTATGTTATTATCCTTCTCTCTCTCTACAGTATCTTATTATCCTTCTCTCTCTACAGTATATTATTATCCTTCTCTCTCTGCAGTATATTATTATCCTTCTCTCTCTACAGTATATTATTATCCTTCTCTCTCTACAGTATATTATTATCCTTCTCACTCTCTACAGTATATTGTTATCCTTCTCTCTCTCTACAGTATATTATTATCCTTCTCTCTCTACAGTATATTATTATCCTTCTCTCTCTCTACAGTATATTAATATCCTTCTCTCTCTCTCTACAGTATATTATTATCCTTCTCTCTCTCTCTACAGTATATTATTATCCTTCTCTCTCTCTCTACAGTATATTATTATCCTTATCTCTCTCTACATTATATTATTATCCTTCCCTCTCTACAGTATATTATTATCCTTCTCTCTCTCTCTACAGTATATTATTATCCTTCTCTCCCTACAGTATATTATTATCCTTCTCTCTCTACAGTATATTATTATCCTTCTCTCTCTCTCTACAGTATATTATTATCCTTCTCTCTCTCTACAGTATATTACTATCCTTCTCTCTCTACAGTATGTTATTATCCTTCTCTCTCACTCTACAGTATGTTAGTATCCTTCTCTCTCTCTACAGTATATTATTAACCTTCTCTCTCTACTGTATATTATTATCCTTCTCTCTCTACAGTATATTATTATCTTTCTCTCTCTACAGTATATTATTATCCTTCTCTCTCTCTCTACAGTATATTATTATCCTTATCTCTCTCTACATTATATTATTATCCTTCTCTCTCTCTACAGTATATTATTATCCTTCCCTCTCTACAGTATATTATTATCCTTCTCTCTCTCTACAGTATATTATTATCCTTCTCTCCCTACAGTATATTATTATCCTTCTCTCTCTACAGTATATTATTATCCTTCTCTCTCTCTCTACAGTATATTATTATCCTTCTCACTCTCTACAGTATATTACTATCCTTCTCTCTCTACAGTATGTTATTATCCTTCTCTCTCAATCTACAGTATATTAGTATCCTTCTCTCTCTCTACAGTATATTATTAACCTTCTCTCTCTACTGTATATTATTATCCTTCTCTCTCTACAGTATATTATTATCTTTCTCTCTCTACAGTATATTATTATCCTTCTCTCTCTCTACAGTATATTATTATCCTTCTCTCTCTGCAGTATATTATTATCCTTCTCTCTCTACAGTATATTATTATCCTTCTCTCTCTACAGTATATTATTATCCTTCTCTCTCTCTACAGTATATTGTTATCCTTCTCTCTCTCTACAGTATATTATTATCCTTCTCTCTCTACAGTATATTATTATCCTTTCTCTCTCTCTACAGTATATTATTATCCTTCTCTCTCTCTACAGTATATTATTATCCTTTTCTCTCTCTCTACAGTATATTATTATCCTTCTCTCTCTACATTATATTATTATCCTTCTCTCTCTCTACAGTATATTATTATCCTTCCCTCTCTACAGTATATTATTATCCTTCTCTCTCTCTCTACAGTATATTATTATCATTCTCTCCCTACAGTATATTATTATCCTTCTCTCTCTACAGTATATTATTATCCTTCTCTCTCTCTCTACAATATATTATTATCCTTCTCTCTCTCTACTGTATATTACTATCCTTCTCTCTCTACAGTATATTATTATCCTTCTCTCTCTCTCTACAGTATATTATTATCATTCTCTCTCTTTCTACAGTATATTATTATCCTTATCTCTCTCTACATTATATTATTATCCTTCTCTCTCTCTACAGTATATTATTATCCTTCTCTCTCTACAGTATATTATTATCCTTCTCTCTCTCTCTACAGTATATTATTATCCTTCTCTCTCTACAGTATATTATTATCCTTCTCTCTCTCTCTCTACAGTATGTTATTATCCTTCTCTCTCTCTACAGTATGTTATTATCCTTCTCTCTCTACAGTATATTATTATCCTTCTCTCTCTGCAGTATATTATTATCCTTCTCTCTCTACAGTATATTATTATCCTTCCCTCTCTACAGTATATTATTATCCTTCTCTCTCTCTACAGTATATTATTATCCTTCTCTCCCTACAGTATATTATTATCCTTCTCTCTCTACAGTATATTATTATCCTTCTCTCTCTCTCTACAGTATATTATTATCCTTCTCACTCTCTACAGTATATTACTATCCTTCTCTCTCTACAGTATGTTATTATCCTTCTCTCTCAATCTACAGTATATTAGTATCCTTCTCTCTCTCTACAGTATATTATTAACCTTCTCTCTCTACTGTATATTATTATCCTTCTCTCTCTACAGTATATTATTATCTTTCTCTCTCTACAGTATATTATTATCCTTCTCTCTCTCTACAGTATATTATTATCCTTCTCTCTCTGCAGTATATTATTATCCTTCTCTCTCTACAGTATATTATTATCCTTCTCTCTCTACAGTATATTATTATCCTTCTCTCTCTCTACAGTATATTGTTATCCTTCTCTCTCTCTACAGTATATTATTATCCTTCTCTCTCTACAGTATATTATTATCCTTTCTCTCTCTCTACAGTATATTATTATCCTTCTCTCTCTCTACAGTATATTATTATCCTTTTCTCTCTCTCTACAGTATATTATTATCCTTCTCTCTCTCTCTACATTATATTATTATCCTTCTCTCTCTCTACAGTATATTATTATCCTTCCCTCTCTACAGTATATTATTATCCTTCTCTCTCTCTCTACAGTATATTATTATCATTCTCTCCCTACAGTATATTATTATCCTTCTCTCTCTACAGTATATTATTATCCTTCTCTCTCTCTCTACAATATATTATTATCCTTCTCTCTCTCTACTGTATATTACTATCCTTCTCTCTCTACAGTATATTATTATCCTTCTCTCTCTCTCTACAGTATATTATTATCCTTCTCTCTCTCTCTACAGTATATTATTATCCTTATCTCTCTCTACATTATATTATTATCCTTCTCTCTCTCTACAGTATATTATTATCCTTCTCTCTCTACAGTATATTATTATCCTTCTCTCTCTCTCTACAGTATATTATTATCCTTCTCTCTCTACAGTATATTATTATCCTTCTCTCTCTCTCTCTACAGTATGTTATTATCCTTCTCTCTCTCTACAGTATGTTATTATCCTTCTCTCTCTACAGTATATTATTATCCTTCTCTCTCTGCAGTATATTATTATCCTTCTCTCTCTACAGTATATTATTATCCTTCTCTCTCTACAGTATATTATTATCCTTCTCTCTCTCTACAGTATATTGTTATCCTTCTCTCTCTACACAGTATATTATTATCCTTCTCTCTCTACAGTATATTATTATCCTTCTCTCTCTTTACAGTATATTATTATCCTTCTCTCTCTCTACAGTATATTATTATCCTTCTCTCTCTCTCTACAGTATATTATTATGCTTCTCTCTCTCTCTACAGTATATTATTATCCTTATCTCTCTCTACATTATATTATTATCCTTCTCTCTCTCTCTACAGTATATTATTATCCTTCCCTCTCTACAGTATATTATTATCCTTCTCTCTCTCTCTACAGTATATTATTATCCTTCTCTCCCTACAGTATATTATTATCCTTCTCTCTCTACAGTATATTATTATCCTTCTCTCTCTCTCTACAGTATATTATTATCCTTCTCTCTCTCTACAGTATATTACTATCCTTCTCTCTCTACAGTATGTTATTATCCTTCTCTCTCACTTTACAGTATATTAGTATCCTTCTCTCTCTCTACAGTATGTTATTATCCTTCTCTCTCTACAGTATATTATTATCCTTCTCTCTCTGCAGTATATTATTATCCTTCTCTCTCTACAGTATATTATTATCCTTCTCTCTCTCTACAGTATATTGTTATCCTTCTCTCTCTCTACAGTATATTATTATCCTTCTCTCTCTACAGTATATTATTATCCTTCTCTCTCTCTACAGTATATTATTATCCTTCTCTCTCTCTACAGTATATTATTATCTTTCTCTCTCTCTCTACAGTATATTATTATCCTTCTCTCTCTCTCTACAGTATATTATTATCCTTATCTCTCTCTACATTATATTATTATCCTTCTCTCTCTCTACAGTATATTATTATCCTTCCCTCTCGACAGTATATTATTATCCTTCTCTCTCTCTCTACAGTATATTATTATCCTTCTCTCCCTACAGTATATTATTATCCTTCTCTCTCTCTCTACAATATATTATTATCCTTCTCTCTCTCTACTGTATATTACTATCCTTCTCTCTCTACAGTATATTATTATCCTTCTCTCTCTCTCTATAGTATATTATTATCCTTCTCTCTCTCTCTACAGTATATTATTATCCTTATCTCTCTCTACATTATATGATTATCCTTCTCTCTATCTACAGTATATTATTCTCCTTCCCTCTCTACAGTATATTATTATCCTTCTCTCTCTCTCTACAGTATATTATTATCCTTCTCTCCCTACAGTATATTATTATCCTTCTCTCTCTACAGTATATTATTATCCTTCACTCTCTCTCTACAATATATTATTATCCTTCTCTCTCTCTACTGTATATTACTATCCTTCTCTCTCTACAGTATATTATTATCCTTCTCTCTCTCTCTACAGTATATTATTATCCTTCTCTCTCTCTACAGTATATTATTATCCTTCTCTCTCTACAGTATATTATTATCATTCTCTCTCTCTCTACAGTATATTATTATCCTTCTCTCTCTACAGTATATTATTATCCTTCTCTCTCTCTCTCTACAGTATGTTATTATCCTTCTCTCTCTCTACAGTATGTTATTATCCTTCTCTCTCTACAGTATATTATTATCCTTCTCTCTCTGCAGTATATTATTATCCTTCTCTCTCTACAGTATATTATTATCCTTCTCTCTCTACAGTATATTATTATCCTTCTCTCTCTCTACAGTATATTGTTATCCTTCTCTCTCTCTACAGTATATTGTTATCCTTCTCTCTCTACAGTATATTATTATCCTTCTCTCTCTCTACAGTATATTATTATCCTTCTCTCTCTCTACAGTATATTATTATCCTTCTCTCTCTCTCTACAGTATATTATTATCCTTCTCTCTCTCTACAGTATATTATTATCCTTATCTCTCTCTACATTATATTATTATCCTTCTCTCTCTCTACAGTATATTATTATCCTTCCCTCTCTACAGTATATTATTATCCTTCTCTCTCTCTCTACAGTATATTATTATCCTTCTCTCCCTACAGTATATTATTATCCTTCTCTCTCTACAGTATATTATTATCCTTCTCTCTCTCTCTACAGTATATTATTATCCTTCTCTCTCTCTACAGTATATTATTATCCTTCTCTCTCTCTCTACATTATATTATTATCCTTCTCTCTCTCTACAGTATATTATTATCCTTCCCTCTCTACAGTATATTATTATCCTTCTCTCTCTCTTTACAGTATATTATTATCATTCTCTCCCTACAGTATATTATTATCCTTCTCTCTCTACAGTATATTATTATCCTTCTCTCTCTCTCTACAATATATTATTATCCTTCTCTCTCTCTACTGTATATTACTATCCTTCTCTCTCTACAGTATATTATTATCCTTCTCTCTCTCTCTACAGTATATTATTATCCTTCTCTCTCTCTCTCCAGTATATTATTATCCTTATCTCTCTCTACATTATATTATTATCCTTCTCTCTCTCTACAGTATATTATTATCCTTCTCTCTCTACAGTATATTATTATCCTTCTCTCTCTCTCTACAGTATATTATTATCCTTCTCTCTCTACAGTATATTATTATCCTTCTCTCTCTCTCTCTACAGTATGTTATTATCCTTCTCTCTCTCTACAGTATGTTATTATCCTTCTCTCTCTACAGTATATTATTATCCTTCTCTCTCTGCAGTATATTATTATCCTTCTCTCTCTACAGTATATTATTATCCTTCCCTCTCTACAGTATATTATTATCCTTCTCTCTCTCTACAGTATATTATTATCCTTCTCTCCCTACAGTATATTATTATCCTTCTCTCTCTACAGTATATTATTATCCTTCTCTCTCTCTCTACAGTATATTATTATCCTTCTCACTCTCTACAGTATATTACTATCCTTCTCTCTCTACAGTATGTTATTATCCTTCTCTCTCAATCTACAGTATATTAGTATCCTTCTCTCTCTCTACAGTATATTATTAACCTTCTCTCTCTACTGTATATTATTATCCTTCTCTCTCTACAGTATATTATTATCTTTCTCTCTCTACAGTATATTATTATCCTTCTCTCTCTCTACAGTATATTATTATCCTTCTCTCTCTGCAGTATATTAGTATCCTTCTCTCTCTACAGTATATTATTATCCTTCTCTCTCTACAGTATATTATTATCCTTCTCTCTCTCTACAGTATATTGTTATCCTTCTCTCTCTCTACAGTATATTATTATCCTTCTCTCTCTACAGTATATTATTATCCTTTCTCTCTCTCTACAGTATATTATTATCCTTCTCTCTCTCTACAGTATATTATTATCCTTTTCTCTCTCTCTACAGTATATTATTATCCTTCTCTCTCTCTCTACATTATATTATTATCCTTCTCTCTCTCTACAGTATATTATTATCCTTCCCTCTCTACAGTATATTATTATCCTTCTCTCTCTCTCTACAGTATATTATTATCATTCTCTCCCTACAGTATATTATTATCCTTCTCTCTCTACAGTATATTATTATCCTTCTCTCTCTCTCTACAATATATTATTATCCTTCTCTCTCTCTACTGTATATTACTATCCTTCTCTCTCTACAGTATATTATTATCCTTCTCTCTCTCTCTACAGTATATTATTATCCTTCTCTCTCTCTCTACAGTATATTATTATCCTTATCTCTCTCTACATTATATTATTATCCTTCTCTCTCTCTACAGTATATTATTATCCTTCTCTCTCTACAGTATATTATTATCCTTCTCTCTCTCTCTACAGTATATTATTATCCTTCTCTCTCTACAGTATATTATTATCCTTCTCTCTCTCTACAGTATATTATTATCCTTCTCTCTCTACAGTATATTATTATCCTTCTCTCTCTTTACAGTATATTATTATCCTTCTCTCTCTCTACAGTATATTATTATCCTTCTCTCTCTCTCTACAGTATATTATTATGCTTCTCTCTCTCTCTACAGTATATTATTATCCTTATCACTCTCTACATTATATTATTATCCTTCTCTCTCTCTCTACAGTATATTATTATCCTTCCCTCTCTACAGTATATTATTATCCTTCTCTCTCTCTCTACAGTATATTATTATCCTTCTCTCCCTACAGTATATTATTATCCTTCTCTCTCTACAGTATATTATTATCCTTCTCTCTCTCTCTACAGTATATTATTATCCTTCTCTCTCTCTACAGTATATTACTATCCTTCTCTCTCTACAGTATGTTATTATCCTTCTCTCTCACTTTACAGTATATTAGTATCCTTCTCTCTCTCTACAGTATGTTATTATCCTTCTCTCTCTACAGTATATTATTATCCTTCTCTCTCTGCAGTATATTATTATCCTTCTCTCTCTACAGTATATTATTATCCTTCTCTCTCTCTACAGTATATTGTAATCCTTCTCTCTCTCTACAGTATATTATTATCCTTCTCTCTCTACAGTATATTATTATCCTTCTCTCTCTCTACAGTATATTATTATCCTTCTCTCTCTCTACAGTATATTATTATCCTTCTCTCTCTCTCTACAGTATATTATTATCCTTCTCTCTCTCTCTACAGTATATTATTATCCTTATCTCTCTCTACATTATATTATTATCCTTCTCTCTCTCTACAGTATATTATTATCCTTCCCTCTCTACAGTATATTATTATCCTTCTCTCTCTCTCTACAGTATATTATTATCCTTCTCTCCCTACAGTATATTATTATCCTTCTCTCTCTCTCTACAATATATTATTATCCTTCTCTCTCTCTACTGTATATTACTATCCTTCTCTCTCTACAGTATATTATTATCCTTCTCTCTCTCTCTATAGTATATTATTATCCTTCTCTCTCTCTCTACAGTATATTATTATCCTTATCTCTCTCTACATTATATGATTATCCTTCTCTCTATCTACAGTATATTATTCTCCTTCCCTCTCTACAGTATATTATTATCCTTCTCTCTCTCTCTACAGTATATTATTATCCTTCTCTCCCTACAGTATATTATTATCCTTCTCTCTCTACAGTATATTATTATCCTTCACTCTCTCTCTACAATATATTATTATCCTTCTCTCTCTCTACTGTATATTACTATCCTTCTCTCTCTACAGTATATTATTATCCTTCTCTCTCTCTCTACAGTATATTATTATCCTTCTCTCTCTCTCTACAGTATATTATTATCCTTCTCTCTCTACAGTATATTATTATCATTCTCTCTCTCTACAGTATATTATTATCCTTCTCTCTCTACAGTATATTATTATCCTTCTCTCTCTCTCTCTACAGTATGTTATTATCCTTCTCTCTCTCTACAGTATATTATTATCCTTCCCTCTCTACAGTATATTATTATCCTTCTCTCTCTCTCTACAGTATATTATTATCCTTCTCTCCCTACAGTATATTATTATCCTTCTCTCTCTCTCTACAATATATTATTATCCTTCTCTCTCTCTACTGTATATTACTATCCTTCTCTCTCTACAGTATATTATTATCCTTCTCTCTCTCTCTATAGTATATTATTATCCTTCTCTCTCTCTCTACAGTATATTATTATCCTTATCTCTCTCTACATTATATGATTATCCTTCTCTCTATCTACAGTATATTATTCTCCTTCCCTCTCTACAGTATATTATTATCCTTCTCTCTCTCTCTACAGTATATTATTATCCTTCTCTCCCTACAGTATATTATTATCCTTCTCTCTCTACAGTATATTATTATCCTTCACTCTCTCTCTACAATATATTATTATCCTTCTCTCTCTCTACTGTATATTACTATCCTTCTCTCTCTACAGTATATTATTATCCTTCTCTCTCACTCTACAGTATATTATTATCCTTCTCTCTCTCTACAGTATATTATTATCCTTCTCTCTCTACAGTATATTATTATCATTCTCTCTCTCTCTACAGTATATTATTATCCTTCTCTCTCTACAGTATATTATTATCCTTCTCTCTCTCTCTCTACAGTATGTTATTATCCTTCTCTCTCTCTACAGTATGTTATTATCCTTCTCTCTCTACAGTATATTATTATCCTTCTCTCTCTGCAGTATATTATTATCCTTCTCTCTCTACAGTATATTATTATCCTTCTCTCTCTACAGTATATTATTATCCTTCTCTCTCTCTACAGTATATTGTTATCCTTCTCTCTCTCTACAGTATATTGTTATCCTTCTCTCTCTACAGTATATTATTATCCTTCTCTCTCTCTACAGTATATTATTATCCTTCTCTCTCTCTACAGTATATTATTATCCTTCTCTCTCTCTCTACAGTATATTATTATCCTTCTCTCTCTCTACAGTATATTATTATCCTTATCTCTCTCTACATTATATTATTATCCTTCTCTCTCTCTACAGTATATTATTATCCTTCCCTCTCTACAGTATATTATTATCCTTCTCTCTCTCTCTACAGTATATTATTATCCTTCTCTCCCTACAGTATATTATTATCCTTCTCTCTCTACAGTATATTATTATCCTTCTCTCTCTCTCTACAGTATATTATTATCCTTCTCTCTCTCTACTGTATATTACTATCCTTCTCTCTCTACAGTATATTATTATCCTTCTCTCTCTCTCTCCAGTATATTATTATCCTTATCTCTCTCTACATTATATTATTATCCTTCTCTCTCTCTACAGTATATTATTATCCTTCTCTCTCTACAGTATATTATTATCCTTCTCTCTCTCTCTACAGTATATTATTATCCTTCTCTCTCTACAGTATATTATTATCCTTCTCTCTCTCTCTCTCTACAGTATGTTATTATCCTTCTCTCTCTCTACAGTATGTTATTATCCTTCTCTCTCTACAGTATATTATTATCCTTCTCTCTCTGCAGTATATTATTATCCTTCTCTCTCTACAGTATATTATTATCCTTCCCTCTCTACAGTATATTATTATCCTTCTCTCTCTCTACAGTATATTATTATCCTTCTCTCCCTACAGTATATTATTATCCTTCTCTCTCTACAGTATATTATTATCCTTCTCTCTCTCTCTACAGTATATTATTATCCTTCTCACTCTCTACAGTATATTACTATCCTTCTCTCTCTACAGTATGTTATTATCCTTCTCTCTCAATCTACAGTATATTAGTATCCTTCTCTCTCTCTACAGTATATTATTAACCTTCTCTCTCTACTGTATATTATTATCCTTCTCTCTCTACAGTATATTATTATCTTTCTCTCTCTACAGTATATTATTATCCTTCTCTCTCTCTACAGTATATTATTATCCTTCTCTCTCTGCAGTATATTATTATCCTTCTCTCTCTACAGTATATTATTATCCTTCTCTCTCTACAGTATATTATTATCCTTCTCTCTCTCTCTACAGTATATTATTATGCTTCTCTCTCTCTCTACAGTATATTATTATCCTTATCTCTCTCTACATTATATTATTATCCTTCTCTCTCTCTCTACAGTATATTATTATCCTTCCCTCTCTACAGTATATTATTATCCTTCTCTCTCTCTCTACAGTATATTATTATCCTTCTCTCCCTACAGTATATTATTATCCTTCTCTCTCTACAGTATATTATTATCCTTCTCTCTCTCTCTACAGTATATTATTATCCTTCTCTCTCTCTACAGTATATTACTATCCTTCTCTCTCTACAGTATGTTATTATCCTTCTCTCTCACTTTACAGTATATTAGTATCCTTCTCTCTCTCTACAGTATGTTATTATCCTTCTCTCTCTACAGTATATTATTATCCTTCTCTCTCTGCAGTATATTATTATCCTTCTCTCTCTACAGTATATTATTATCCTTCTCTCTCTCTACAGTATATTGTTATCCTTCTCTCTCTCTACAGTATATTATTATCCTTCTCTCTCTACAGTATATTATTATCCTTCTCTCTCTCTACAGTATATTATTATCCTTCTCTCTCTCTACAGTATATTATTATCCTTCTCTCTCTCTCTACAGTATATTATTATCCTTCTCTCTCTCTCTACAGTATATTATTATCCTTATCTCTCTCTACATTATATTATTATCCTTCTCTCTCTCTACAGTATATTATTATCCTTCCCTCTCTACAGTATATTATTATCCTTCTCTCTCTCTCTCTACAGTATATTATTATCCTTCTCTCCCTACAGTATATTATTATCCTTCTCTCTCTCTCTACAATATATTATTATCCTTCTCTCTCTCTACTGTATATTACTATCCTTCTCTCTCTACAGTATATTATTATCCTTCTCTCTCTCTCTATAGTATATTATTATCCTTCTCTCTCTCTCTACAGTATATTATTATCCTTATCTCTCTCTACATTATATGATTATCCTTCTCTCTATCTACAGTATATTATTCTCCTTCCCTCTCTACAGTATATTATTATCCTTCTCTCTCTCTCTACAGTATATTATTATGCTTCTCTCCCTACAGTATATTATTATCCTTCTCTCTCTACAGTATATTATTATCCTTCACTCTCTCTCTACAATATATTATTATCCTTCTCTCTCTCTACTGTATATTACTATCCTTCTCTCTCTACAGTATATTATTATCCTTCTCTCTCTCTCTACAGTATATTATTATCCTTCTCTCTCTCTCTACAGTATATTATTATCCTTCTCTCTCTACAGTATATTATTATCATTCTCTCTCTCTCTACAGTATATTATTATCCTTCTCTCTCTACAGTATATTATTATCCTTCTCTCTCTCTCTCTACAGTATGTTATTATCCTTCTCTCTCTCTACAGTATGTTATTATCCTTCTCTCTCTACAGTATATTATTATCCTTCTCTCTCTGCAGTATATTATTATCCTTCTCTCTCTACAGTATATTATTATCCTTCTCTCTCTACAGTATATTATTATCCTTCTCTCTCTCTACAGTATATTGTTATCCTTCTCTCTCTCTACAGTATATTGTTATCCTTCTCTCTCTACAGTATATTATTATCCTTCTCTCTCTCTACAGTATATTATTATCCTTCTCTCTCTCTACAGTATATTATTATCCTTCTCTCTCTCTCTACAGTATATTATTATCCTTCTCTCTCTCTACTGTATATTACTATCCTTCTCTCTCTACAGTATATTATTATCCTTCTCTCTCTCTCTACAGTATATTATTATCCTTCTCTCTCTCTCTACAGTATATTATTATCCTTATCTCTCTCTACATTATATTATTATCCTTCTCTCTCTCTACAGTATATTATTATCCTTCTCTCTCTACAGTATATTATTATCCTTCTCTCTCTCTCTACAGTATATTATTATCCTTCTCTCTCTACAGTATATTATTATCCTTCTCTCTCTCTACAGTATATTATTATCCTTCTCTCTCTACAGTATATTATTATCCTTCTCTCTCTTTACAGTATATTATTATCCTTCTCTCTCTCTACAGTATATTATTATCCTTCTCTCTCTCTCTACAGTATATTATTATGCTTCTCTCTCTCTCTACAGTATATTATTATCCTTATCACTCTCTACATTATATTATTATCCTTCTCTCTCTCTCTACAGTATATTATTATCCTTCCCTCTCTACAGTATATTATTATCCTTCTCTCTCTCTCTACAGTATATTATTATCCTTCTCTCCCTACAGTATATTATTATCCTTCTCTCTCTACAGTATATTATTATCCTTCTCTCTCTCTCTACAGTATATTATTATCCTTCTCTCTCTCTACAGTATATTACTATCCTTCTCTCTCTACAGTATGTTATTATCCTTCTCTCTCACTTTACAGTATATTAGTATCCTTCTCTCTCTCTACAGTATGTTATTATCCTTCTCTCTCTACAGTATATTATTATCCTTCTCTCTCTGCAGTATATTATTATCCTTCTCTCTCTACAGTATATTATTATCCTTCTCTCTCTCTACAGTATATTGTAATCCTTCTCTCTCTCTACAGTATATTATTATCCTTCTCTCTCTACAGTATATTATTTTCCTTCTCTCTCTCTACAGTATATTATTATCCTTCTCTCTCTCTACAGTATATTATTATCCTTCTCTCTCTCTCTACAGTATATTATTATCCTTCTCTCTCTCTCTACAGTATATTATTATCCTTATCTCTCTCTACATTATATTATTATCCTTCTCTCTCTCTACAGTATATTATTATCCTTCCCTCTCTACAGTATATTATTATCCTTCTCTCTCTCTCTACAGTATATTATTATCCTTCTCTCCCTACAGTATATTATTATCCTTCTCTCTCTCTCTACAATATATTATTATCCTTCTCTCTCTCTACTGTATATTACTATCCTTCTCTCTCTACAGTATATTATTATCCTTCTCTCTCTCTCTATAGTATATTATTATCCTTCTCTCTCTCTCTACAGTATATTATTATCCTTATCTCTCTCTACATTATATGATTATCCTTCTCTCTATCTACAGTATATTATTCTCCTTCCCTCTCTACAGTATATTATTATCCTTCTCTCTCTCTCTACAGTATATTATTATCCTTCTCTCCCTACAGTATATTATTATCCTTCTCTCTCTACAGTATATTATTATCCTTCACTCTCTCTCTACAATATATTATTATCCTTCTCTCTCTCTACTGTATATTACTATCCTTCTCTCTCTACAGTATATTATTATCCTTCTCTCTCTCTCTACAGTATATTATTATCCTTCTCTCTCTCTCTACAGTATATTATTATCCTTCTCTCTCTACAGTATATTATTATCATTCTCTCTCTCTACAGTATATTATTATCCTTCTCTCTCTACAGTATATTATTATCCTTCTCTCTCTCTCTCTACAGTATGTTATTATCCTTCTCTCTCTCTACAGTATATTATTATCCTTCCCTCTCTACAGTATATTATTATCCTTCTCTCTCTCTCTACAGTATATTATTATCCTTCTCTCCCTACAGTATATTATTATCCTTCTCTCTCTCTCTACAATATATTATTATCCTTCTCTCTCTCTACTGTATATTACTATCCTTCTCTCTCTACAGTATATTATTATCCTTCTCTCTCTCTCTATAGTATATTATTATCCTTCTCTCTCTCTCTACAGTATATTATTATCCTTATCTCTCTCTACATTATATGATTATCCTTCTCTCTATCTACAGTATATTATTCTCCTTCCCTCTCTACAGTATATTATTATCCTTCTCTCTCTCTCTACAGTATATTATTATCCTTCTCTCCCTACAGTATATTATTATCCTTCTCTCTCTACAGTATATTATTATCCTTCACTCTCTCTCTACAATATATTATTATCCTTCTCTCTCTCTACTGTATATTACTATCCTTCTCTCTCTACAGTATATTATTATCCTTCTCTCTCACTCTACAGTATATTATTATCCTTCTCTCTCTCTACAGTATATTATTATCCTTCTCTCTCTACAGTATATTATTATCATTCTCTCTCTCTCTACAGTATATTATTATCCTTCTCTCTCTACAGTATATTATTATCCTTCTCTCTCTCTCTCTACAGTATGTTATTATCCTTCTCTCTCTCTACAGTATGTTATTATCCTTCTCTCTCTACAGTATATTATTATCCTTCTCTCTCTGCAGTATATTATTATCCTTCTCTCTCTACAGTATATTATTATCCTTCTCTCTCTACAGTATATTATTATCCTTCTCTCTCTCTACAGTATATTGTTATCCTTCTCTCTCTCTACAGTATATTGTTATCCTTCTCTCTCTACAGTATATTATTATCCTTCTCTCTCTCTACAGTATATTATTATCCTTCTCTCTCTCTACAGTATATTATTATCCTTCTCTCTCTCTCTACAGTATATTATTATCCTTCTCTCTCTCTACAGTATATTATTATCCTTATCTCTCTCTACATTATATTATTATCCTTCTCTCTCTCTACAGTATATTATTATCCTTCCCTCTCTACAGTATATTATTATCCTTCTCTCTCTCTCTACAGTATATTATTA
Organism: Salmo salar; assembly: GCF_965601325.2. Taxonomy (NCBI): domain Eukaryota; kingdom Metazoa; phylum Chordata; class Actinopteri; order Salmoniformes; family Salmonidae; genus Salmo; species Salmo salar. The sequence continues at coordinate 108,422,740 of NC_138291.1, read as the reverse complement.
TCCTTCTCTCCCTACAGTATATTATTATCCTTCTCTCTCTACAGTATATTATTATCCTTCTCTCTCTCTCTACAGTATATTATTATCCTTCTCTCTCTCTACTGTATATTACTATCCTTCTCTCTCTACAGTATATTATTATCCTTCTCTCTCTCTCTCCAGTATATTATTATCCTTATCTCTCTCTACATTATATTATTATCCTTCTCTCTCTCTACAGTATATTATTATCCTTCTCTCTCTACAGTATATTATTATCCTTCTCTCTCTCTCTACAGTATATTATTATCCTTCTCTCTCTACAGTATATTATTATCCTTCTCTCTCTCTCTCTCTACAGTATGTTATTATCCTTCTCTCTCTCTACAGTATGTTATTATCCTTCTCTCTCTACAGTATATTATTATCCTTCTCTCTCTGCAGTATATTATTATCCTTCTCTCTCTACAGTATATTATTATCCTTCCCTCTCTACAGTATATTATTATCCTTCTCTCTCTCTACAGTATATTATTATCCTTCTCTCCCTACAGTATATTATTATCCTTCTCTCTCTACAGTATATTATTATCCTTCTCTCTCTCTCTACAGTATATTATTATCCTTCTCACTCTCTACAGTATATTACTATCCTTCTCTCTCTACAGTATGTTATTATCCTTCTCTCTCAATCTACAGTATATTAGTATCCTTCTCTCTCTCTACAGTATATTATTAACCTTCTCTCTCTACTGTATATTATTATCCTTCTCTCTCTACAGTATATTATTATCTTTCTCTCTCTACAGTATATTATTATCCTTCTCTCTCTCTACAGTATATTATTATCCTTCTCTCTCTGCAGTATATTATTATCCTTCTCTCTCTACAGTATATTATTATCCTTCTCTCTCTACAGTATATTATTATCCTTCTCTCTCTCTCTACAGTATATTATTATGCTTCTCTCTCTCTCTACAGTATATTATTATCCTTATCTCTCTCTACATTATATTATTATCCTTCTCTCTCTCTCTACAGTATATTATTATCCTTCCCTCTCTACAGTATATTATTATCCTTCTCTCTCTCTCTACAGTATATTATTATCCTTCTCTCCCTACAGTATATTATTATCCTTCTCTCTCTACAGTATATTATTATCCTTCTCTCTCTCTCTACAGTATATTATTATCCTTCTCTCTCTCTACAGTATATTACTATCCTTCTCTCTCTACAGTATGTTATTATCCTTCTCTCTCACTTTACAGTATATTAGTATCCTTCTCTCTCTCTACAGTATGTTATTATCCTTCTCTCTCTACAGTATATTATTATCCTTCTCTCTCTGCAGTATATTATTATCCTTCTCTCTCTACAGTATATTATTATCCTTCTCTCTCTCTACAGTATATTGTTATCCTTCTCTCTCTCTACAGTATATTATTATCCTTCTCTCTCTACAGTATATTATTATCCTTCTCTCTCTCTACAGTATATTATTATCCTTCTCTCTCTCTACAGTATATTATTATCCTTCTCTCTCTCTCTACAGTATATTATTATCCTTCTCTCTCTCTCTACAGTATATTATTATCCTTATCTCTCTCTACATTATATTATTATCCTTCTCTCTCTCTACAGTATATTATTATCCTTCCCTCTCTACAGTATATTATTATCCTTCTCTCTCTCTCTCTACAGTATATTATTATCCTTCTCTCCCTACAGTATATTATTATCCTTCTCTCTCTCTCTACAATATATTATTATCCTTCTCTCTCTCTACTGTATATTACTATCCTTCTCTCTCTACAGTATATTATTATCCTTCTCTCTCTCTCTATAGTATATTATTATCCTTCTCTCTCTCTCTACAGTATATTATTATCCTTATCTCTCTCTACATTATATGATTATCCTTCTCTCTATCTACAGTATATTATTCTCCTTCCCTCTCTACAGTATATTATTATCCTTCTCTCTCTCTCTACAGTATATTATTATGCTTCTCTCCCTACAGTATATTATTATCCTTCTCTCTCTACAGTATATTATTATCCTTCACTCTCTCTCTACAATATATTATTATCCTTCTCTCTCTCTACTGTATATTACTATCCTTCTCTCTCTACAGTATATTATTATCCTTCTCTCTCTCTCTACAGTATATTATTATCCTTCTCTCTCTCTCTACAGTATATTATTATCCTTCTCTCTCTACAGTATATTATTATCATTCTCTCTCTCTCTACAGTATATTATTATCCTTCTCTCTCTACAGTATATTATTATCCTTCTCTCTCTCTCTCTACAGTATGTTATTATCCTTCTCTCTCTCTACAGTATGTTATTATCCTTCTCTCTCTACAGTATATTATTATCCTTCTCTCTCTGCAGTATATTATTATCCTTCTCTCTCTACAGTATATTATTATCCTTCTCTCTCTACAGTATATTATTATCCTTCTCTCTCTCTACAGTATATTGTTATCCTTCTCTCTCTCTACAGTATATTGTTATCCTTCTCTCTCTACAGTATATTATTATCCTTCTCTCTCTCTACAGTATATTATTATCCTTCTCTCTCTCTACAGTATATTATTATCCTTCTCTCTCTCTCTACAGTATATTATTATCCTTCTCTCTCTCTACAGTATATTATTATCCTTATCTCTCTCTACATTATATTATTATCCTTCTCTCTCTCTACAGTATATTATTATCCTTCCCTCTCTACAGTATATTATTATCCTTCTCTCTCTCTCTACAGTATATTATTATCCTTCTCTCCCTACAGTATATTATTATCCTTCTCTCTCTACAGTATATTATTATCCTTCTCTCTCTCTCTACAGTATATTATTATCCTTCTCTCTCTCTACAGTATATTACTATCCTTCTCTCTCTACAGTATGTTATTATCCTTCTCTCCCACTCTACAGTATATTAGTATCCTTCTCTCTCTCTACAGTATGTAATTATCCTTCTCTCTCTACAGTATATTATTATCCTTCTCTCTCTGCAGTATATTATTATCCTTCTCTCTCTACAGTATATTATTATCCTTCTCTCTCTACAGTATATTATTATCCTTCTCTCTCTCTACAGTATATTATTATCCTTCTCTCTCTCTCTACAGTATATTATTATCCTTATCTCTCTCTACATTATATTATTATCCTTCTCTCTCTCTACAGTATATTATTATCCTTCCCTCTCTACAGTATATTATTATCCTTCCCTCTCTCTCTACAGTATATTATTATCCTTCTCTCCCTACAGTATATTATTATCCTTCTCTCTCTACAGTATATTATTATCCTTCACTCTCTCTCTACAATATATTATTATCCTTCTCTCTCTCTACTGTATATTACTATCCTTCTCTCTCTATAGTATATTATTATCCTTCTCTCTCTCTCTACAGTATATTATTATCCTTCTCTCTCTCTCTACAGTATATTATTATCCTTATCTCTCTCTACATTATATTATTATCCTTCTCTCTCTCTACAGTATATTATTATCCTTCTCTCTCTACAGTATATTATTATCCTTCTCTCTCTCTCTACAGTATATTATTATCCTTCTCTCTCTACAGTGTATTATTATCCTTCTCTCTCTCTCTCTACAGTATGTTATTATCCTTCTCTCTCTCTACAGTATGTTATTATCCTTCTCTCTCTACAGTATATTATTATCCTTCTCTCTCTCTACAGTATATTGTTATCCTTCTCTCTCTCTACAGTATATTGTTATCCTTCTCTCTCTACAGTATATTATTATCCTTCTCTCTCTCTACAGTATATTATTATCCTTCTCTCTCTCTACAGTATATTATTATCCTTCTCTCTCTCTCTACAGTATATTATTATCCTTCTCTCTCTCTACAGTATATTATTATCCTTATCTCTCTCTACATTATATTATTATCCTTCTCTCTCTCTACAGTATATTATTATCCTTCCCTCTCTACAGTATATTATTATCCTTCTCTCTCTCTCTACAGTATATTATTATCCTTCTCTCCCTACAGTATATTATTATCCTTCTCTCTCTACAGTATATTATTATCCTTCTCTCTCTACAGTATATTATTATCCTTCTCTCTCTCTACAGTATATTGTTATCCTTCTCTCTCTCTACAGTATATTATTATCCTTCTCTCTCTACAGTATATTATTATCCTTCTCTCTCTCTACAGTATATTATTATCCTTCTCTCTCTCTCTACAGTATATTATTATCCTTATCTCTCTCTACATTATATTATTATCCTTCTCTCTCTCTACAGTATATTATTATCCTTCCCTCTCTACAGTATATTATTATCCTTCTCTCTCTCTCTACAGTATATTATTATCCTTCTCTCCCTACAGTATATTATTATCCTTCTCTCTCTACAGTATATTATTATCCTTCACTCTCTCTCTACAATATATTATTATCCTTCTCTCTCTCTACTGTATATTACTATCCTTCTCTCTCTACAGTATATTATTATCCTTCTCTCTCTCTCTCTACAGTATGTTATTATCCTTCTCTCTCTCTACAGTATGTTATTATCCTTCTCTCTCTACAGTATATTATTATCCTTCTCTCTCTGCAGTATATTATTATCCTTCTCTCTCTACAGTATATTATTATCCTTCTCTCTCTACAGTATATTATTATCCTTCTCTCTCTCTACAGTATATTGTTATCCTTCTCTCTCTCTACAGTATATTATTATCCTTCTCTCTCTACAGTATATTATTATCCTTCTCTCTCTTTACAGTATATTATTATCCTTCTCTCTCTCTACAGTATATTATTATCCTTCTCTCTCTCTCTACAGTATATTATTATGCTTCTCTCTCTCTCTACAGTATATTATTATCCTTATCTCTCTCTACATTATATTATTATCCTTCTCTCTCTCTCTACAGTATATTATTATCCTTCCCTCTCTACAGTATATTATTATCCTTCTCTCTCTCTCTACAGTATATTATTATCCTTCTCTCCCTACAGTATATTATTATCCTTCTCTCTCTACAGTATATTATTATCCTTCTCTCTCTCTCTACAGTATATTATTATCCTTCTCTCTCTCTACAGTATATTACTATCCTTCTCTCTCTACAGTATGTTATTATCCTTCTCTCTCACTTTACAGTATATTAGTATCCTTCTCTCTCTCTACAGTATGTTATTATCCTTCTCTCTCTACAGTATATTATTATCCTTCTCTCTCTGCAGTATATTATTATCCTTCTCTCTCTACAGTATATTATTATCCTTCTCTCTCTCTACAGTATATTGTTATCCTTCTCTCTCTCTACAGTATATTATTATCCTTCTCTCTCTACAGTATATTATTATCCTTCTCTCTCTCTACAGTATATTATTATCCTTCTCTCTCTCTACAGTATATTATTATCCTTCTCTCTCTCTCTACAGTATATTATTATCCTTCTCTCTCTCTCTACAGTATATTATTATCCTTATCTCTCTCTACATTATATTATTATCCTTCTCTCTCTCTACAGTATATTATTATCCTTCCCTCTCTACAGTATATTATTATCCTTCTCTCTCTCTCTCTACAGTATATTATTATCCTTCTCTCCCTACAGTATATTATTATCCTTCTCTCTCTCTCTACAATATATTATTATCCTTCTCTCTCTCTACTGTATATTACTATCCTTCTCTCTCTACAGTATATTATTATCCTTCTCTCTCTCTCTATAGTATATTATTATCCTTCTCTCTCTCTCTACAGTATATTATTATCCTTATCTCTCTCTACATTATATGATTATCCTTCTCTCTATCTACAGTATATTATTCTCCTTCCCTCTCTACAGTATATTATTATCCTTCTCTCTCTCTACAGTATATTATTATGCTTCTCTCCCTACAGTATATTATTATCCTTCTCTCTCTACAGTATATTATTATCCTTCACTCTCTCTCTACAATATATTATTATCCTTCTCTCTCTCTACTGTATATTACTATCCTTCTCTCTCTACAGTATATTATTATCCTTCTCTCTCTCTACAGTATATTATTATCCTTCTCTCTCTACAGTATATTATTATCATTCTCTCTCTCTCTACAGTATATTATTATCCTTCTCTCTCTACAGTATATTATTATCCTTCTCTCTCTCTCTCTACAGTATGTTATTATCCTTCTCTCTCTCTACAGTATGTTATTATCCTTCTCTCTCTACAGTATATTATTATCCTTCTCTCTCTGCAGTATATTATTATCCTTCTCTCTCTACAGTATATTATTATCCTTCTCTCTCTCTACAGTATATTGTTATCCTTCTCTCTCTCTACAGTATATTGTTATCCTTCTCTCTCTACAGTATATTATTATCCTTCTCTCTCTCTACAGTATATTATTATCCTTCTCTCTCTCTACAGTATATTATTATCCTTCTCTCTCTCTCTACAGTATATTATTATCCTTCTCTCTCTCTACAGTATAATATTATCCTTATCTCTCTCTACATTATATTATTATCCTTCTCTCTCTCTACAGTATATTATTATCCTTCCCTCTCTACAGTATATTATTATCCTTCTCTCTCTCTCTACAGTATATTATTATCCTTCTCTCCCTACAGTATATTATTATCCTTCTCTCTCTACAGTATATTATTATCCTTCTCTCTCTCTCTACAGTATATTATTATCCTTCTCTCTCTCTACAGTATATTACTATCCTTCTCTCTCTACAGTATGTTATTATCCTTCTCTCCCACTCTACAGTATATTAGTATCCTTCTCTCTCTCTACAGTATGTAATTATCCTTCTCTCTCTACAGTATATTATTATCCTTCTCTCTCTGCAGTATATTATTATCCTTCTCTCTCTACAGTATATTATTATCCTTCTCTCTCTACAGTATATTATTATCCTTCTCTCTCTCTACAGTATATTATTATCCTTCTCTCTCTCTCTACAGTATATTATTATCCTTATCTCTCTCTACATTATATTATTATCCTTCTCTCTCTCTACAGTATATTATTATCCTTCCCTCTCTACAGTATATTATTATCCTTCCCTCTCTCTCTACAGTATATTATTATCCTTCTCTCCCTACAGTATATTATTATCCTTCTCTCTCTACAGTATATTATTATCCTTCACTCTCTCTCTACAATATATTATTATCCTTCTCTCTCTCTACTGTATATTACTATCCTTCTCTCTCTACAGTATATTATTATCCTTCTCTCTCTCTCTACAGTATATTATTATCCTTCTCTCTCTCTCTACAGTATATTATTATCCTTATCTCTCTCTACATTATATTATTATCCTTCTCTCTCTCTACAGTATATTATTATCCTTCTCTCTCTACAGTATATTATTATCCTTCTCTCTCTCTCTACAGTATATTATTATCCTTCTCTCTCTACAGTGTATTATTATCCTTCTCTCTCTCTCTCTACAGTATGTTATTATCCTTCTCTCTCTCTACAGTATGTTATTATCCTTCTCTCTCTACAGTATATTATTATCCTTCTCTCTCTCTACAGTATATTGTTATCCTTCTCTCTCTCTACAGTATATTGTTATCCTTCTCTCTCTACAGTATATTATTATCCTTCTCTCTCTCTACAGTATATTATTATCCTTCTCTCTCTCTACAGTATATTATTATCCTTCTCTCTCTCTCTACAGTATATTATTATCCTTCTCTCTCTCTACAGTATATTATTATCCTTATCTCTCTCTACATTATATTATTATCCTTCTCTCTCTCTACAGTATATTATTATCCTTCCCTCTCTACAGTATATTATTATCCTTCTCTCTCTCTCTACAGTATATTATTATCCTTCTCTCCCTACAGTATATTATTATCCTTCTCTCTCTACAGTATATTATTATCCTTCTCTCTCTACAGTATATTATTATCCTTCTCTCTCTCTACAGTATATTGTTATCCTTCTCTCTCTCTACAGTATATTATTATCCTTCTCTCTCTACAGTATATTATTATCCTTCTCTCTCTCTACAGTATATTATTATCCTTCTCTCTCTCTCTACAGTATATTATTATCCTTATCTCTCTCTACATTATATTATTATCCTTCTCTCTCTCTACAGTATATTATTATCCTTCCCTCTCTACAGTATATTATTATCCTTCTCTCTCTCTCTACAGTATATTATTATCCTTCTCTCCCTACAGTATATTATTATCCTTCTCTCTCTACAGTATATTATTATCCTTCACTCTCTCTCTACAATATATTATTATCCTTCTCTCTCTCTACTGTATATTACTATCCTTCTCTCTCTACAGTATATTATTATCCTTCTCTCTCTCTCTCTACAGTATATTATTATCCTTCTCTCTCTCTCTACAGTATATTATTATCCTTATCTCTCTCTACATTATATTATTATCCTTCTCTCTCTCTACAGTATATTATTATCCTTCTCTCTCTACAGTATATTATTATCCTTCTCTCTCTCTCTACAGTATATTATTATCCTTCTCTCTCTACAGTGTATTATTATCCTTCTCTCTCTCTCTCTACAGTATGTTATTATCCTTCTCTCTCTCTACAGTATGTTATTATCCTTCTCTCTCTACAGTATATTATTATCCTTCTCTCTCTGCAGTATATTATTATCCTTCTCTCTCTACAGTATATTATTATCCTTCTCTCTCTACAGTATATTATTATCCTTCTCTCTCTCTACAGTATATTGTTATCCTTCTCTCTCTCTACAGTATATTATTATCCTTCTCTCTCTACAGTTTATTATTATCCTTCTCTCTCTCTACAGTATATTATTATCCTTCTCTCTCTCTACAGTATATTATTATCCTTCTCTCTCTCTCTACAGTATATTATTATCCTTCTCTCTCTCTCTACAGTATATTATTATCCTTCCCTCTCTACAGTATATTATTATCCTTCTCTCTCTCTCTACAGTATATTATTATCCTTCTCTCCCTACAGTATATTATTATCCTTCTCTCTCTACAGTATATTATTATCCTTCTCTCTCTCTCTACATTATATTATTATCCTTCTCTCTCTCTCTACAGTATATTATTATCCTTCTCTCTCTCTACAGGATATTACTATCCTTCTCTCTCACTCTACAGTATATTAGTATCCTTCTCTCTCTCTACAGTATGTTATTATCCTTCTCTCTCTACAGTATATTATTATCCTTCTCTCTCTGCAGTATATTATTATCCTTCTCTCTCTACATTATATTATTATCCTTCTCTCTCTCTCTACAGTATATTATTATCCTTCTCTCTCTCTACAGTATATTACTATCCTTCTCTCTCTACAGTATGTTATTATCCTTCTCTCTCACTCTACAGTATATTAGTATCCTTCTCTCTCTCTACAGTATGTAATTATCCTTCTCTCTCTACAGTATATTATTATCCTTCTCTCTCTGCAGTATATTATTATCCTTCTCTCTCTACAGTATATTATTATCCTTCTCTCTCTACAGTATATTATTATCCTTCTCTCTCTCTACAGTATATTGTTATCCTTCTCTCTCTCTACAGTATATTATTATCCTTCTCTCTCTACAGTATATTATTATCCTTCTCTCTCTCTACAGTATATTATTATCCTTCTCTCTCTCTCTACAGTATATTATTATCCTTATCTCTCTCTACATTATATTATTATCCTTCTCTCTCTCTACAGTATATTATTATCCTTCCCTCTCTACAGTATATTATTATCCTTCTCTCTCTCTCTACAGTATATTATTATCCTTCTCTCCCTACAGTATATTATTATCCTTCTCTCTCTACAGTATATTATTATCCTTCACTCTCTCTCTACAATATATTATTATCCTTCTCTCTCTCTACTGTATATTACTATCCTTCTCTCTCTACAGTATATTATTATCCTTCTCTCTCTCTCTACAGTATATTATTATCCTTCTCTCTCTCTCTACAGTATATTATTATCCTTATCTCTCTCTACATTATATTATTATCCTTCTCTCTCTCTACAGTATATTATTATCCTTCTCTCTCTACAGTATATTATTATCCTTCTCTCTCTCTCTACAGTATATTATTATCCTTCTCTCTCTACAGTGTATTATTATCCTTCTCTCTCTCTCTCTACAGTATGTTATTATCCTTCTCTCTCTCTACAGTATGTTATTATCCTTCTCTCTCTACAGTATATTATTATCCTTCTCTCTCTGCAGTATATTATTATCCTTCTCTCTCTACAGTATATTATTATCCTTCTCTCTCTACAGTATATTATTATCCTTCTCTCTCTCTACAGTATATTGTTATCCTTCTCTCTCTCTACAGTATATTATTATCCTTCTCTCTCTACAGTATATTATTATCCTTCTCTCTCTCTACAGTATATTATTATCCTTCTCTCTCTCTACAGTATATTATTATCCTTCTCTCTCTCTCTACAGTATATTATTATCCTTCTCTCTCTCTCTACAGTATATTATTATCCTTATCTCTCTCTACATTATATTATTATCCTTCTCTCTCTCTACAGTATATTATTATCCTTCCCTCTCGACACTATATTATTATCCTTCTCTCTCTCTCTACAGTATATTATTATCCTTCTCTCCCTACAGTATATTATTATCCTTCTCTCTCTACAGTATATTATTATCCTTCTCTCTCTCTCTACAGTATATTATTATCCTTCTCTCTCTCTCTACAGTATGTTATTATCCTTCTCTCTCTACAGTATATTATTATCCTTCTCTCTCTGCAGTATATTATTATCCTTCTCTCTCTACAGTATATTATTATCCTTCTCTCTCTCTCTACAGTATATTATTATCCTTCTCTCTCTCTACAGTATATTACTATCCTTCTCTCTCTACAGTATGTTATTATCCTTCTCTCTCACTCTACAGTATATTAGTATCCTTCTCTCTCTCTACAGTATGTAATTATCCTTCTCTCTCTACAGTATATTATTATCCTTCTCTCTCTGCAGTATATTATTATCCTTCTCTCTCTACAGTATATTATTATCCTTCTCTCTCTACAGTATATTATTATCCTTCTCTCTCTCTACAGTATATTGTTATTCTTCTCTCTCTCTACAGTATATTATTATCCTTCTCTCTCTACAGTATATTATTATCCTTCTCTCTCTCTACAGTATATTATTATCCTTCTCTCTATCTCTACAGTATATTATTATCCTTATCTCTCTCTACATTATATTATTATCCTTCTCTCTCTCTACAGTATATTATAATCCTTCCCTCTCTACAGTATATTATTATCCTTCTCTCTCTCTCTACAGTATATTATTATCCTTCTCTCCCTACAGTATATTATTATCCTTCTCTCTCTACAGTATATTATTATCCTTCACTCTCTCTCTACAATATATTATTATCCTTCTCTCTCTCTACTGTATATTACTATCCTTCTCTCTCTACAGTATATTATTATCCTTCTCTCTCTCTCTACAGTATATTATTATCCTTCTCTCTCTCTCTACAGTATATTATTATCCTTATCTCTCTCTACATATTATTATTATCCTTCTCTCTCTCTACAGTATATTATTATCCTTCTCTCTCTACAGTATATTATTATCCTTCTCTCTCTCTCTACAGTATATTATTATCCTTCTCTCTCTACAGTGTATTATTATCCTTCTCTCTCTCTCTCTACAGTATGTTATTATCCTTCTCTCTCTCTACAGTATGTTATTATCCTTCTCTCTCTACAGTATATTATTTTCCTTCTCTCTCTGCAGTATATTATTATCCTTCTCTCTCTACAGTATATTATTATCCTTCTCTATCTAGAGTATATTATTATCCTTCTCTCTCTCTACAGTATATTGTTATCCTTCTCTCTCTCTACAGTATATTATTATCCTTCTCTCTCTACAGTATATTATTATCCTTCTCTCTCTCTACAGTATATTATTATCCTTCTCTCTCTCTACAGTATATTATTATCCTTCTCTCTCTCTCTACAGTATATTATTATCCTTCTCTCTCTCTCTACAGTATATTATTATCCTTATCTCTCTCTACATTATATTATTATCCTTCTCTCTCTCTACAGTATATTATTATCCTTCTCTCTCTCTACAGGATATTACTATCCTTCTCTCTCACTCTACAGTATATTAGTATCCTTCTCTCTCTCTACAGTATGTTATTATCCTTCTCTCTCTACAGTATATTATTATCCTTCTCTCTCTGCAGTATATTAATTATCCTTCTCTCTCTACAGTATATTATTATCCTTCTCTCTCCAGTATATTATTATCCTTCTCTCTCTCTACAGTATATTGTTATCCTTCTCTCTCTCTACAGTATATTATTATCCTTCTCTCTCTACAGTATATTATTATCCTTCTCTCTCTCTACAATATATTATTATCCTTCTCTCTCTCTACTGTATATTACTATCCTTCTCTCTCTACAGTATATTATTATCCTTCTCTCTCTCTCTACAGTATATTATTATCCTTCTCTCTCTCTACAGTATATTATTATCCTTATCTCTCTCTACATTATATGATTATCCTTCTCTCTCTCTCTACAGTATATTATTATCCTTCTCTCCCTACAGTATATTATTATCCTTCTCTCTCTACAGTATATTATTATCCTTCACTCTCTCTCTACAATATATTATTATCCTTCTCTCTCTCTACTGTATATTACTATCCTTCTCTCTCTACAGTATATTATTATCCTTCTCTCTCTCTCTACAGTATATTATTATCCTTCTCTCTCTCTCTACAGTATATTATTATCCTTATCTCTCTCTACATTATATTATTATCCTTCTCTCTCTCTACAGTATATTATTATCCTTCTCTCTCTACAGTATATTATTATCCTTCTCTCTCTCTCTACAGTATATTATTATCCTTCTCTCTCTACAGTGTATTATTATCCTTCTCTCTCTCTCTCTACAGTATGTTATTATCCTTCTCTCTCTCTACAGTATGTTATTATCCTTCTCTCTCTACAGTATATTATTATCCTTCTCTCTCTGCAGTATATTATTATCCTTCTCTCTCTACAGTATATTATTATCCTTCTCTCTCTACAGTATATTATTATCCTTCTCTCTCTCTACAGTATATTGTTATCCTTCTCTCTCTCTACAGTATATTATTATCCTTCTCTCTCTCTACAGTATATTATTATCCTTCTCTCTCTCTACAGTATATTATTATCCTTCTCTCTCTCTCTACAGTATATTATTATCCTTCTCTCTCTCTCTACAGTATATTATTATCCTTATCTCTCTCTACATTATATTATTATCCTTCTCTCTCTCTACAGTATATTATTATCCTTCCCTCTCGACACTATATTATTATCCTTCTCTCTCTCTCTACAGTATATTATTATCCTTCTCTCCCTACAGTATATTATTATCCTTCTCTCTCTACAGTATATTATTATCCTTCTCTCTCTCTCTACAGTATATTATTATCCTTCTCTCTCTCTCTACAGTATGTTATTATCCTTCTCTCTCTACAGTATATTATTATCCTTCTCTCTCTGCAGTATATTATTATCCTTCTCTCTCTACAGTATATTATTATCCTTCTCTCTCTCTCTACAGTATATTATTATCCTTCTCTCTCTCTACAGTATATTACTATCCTTCTCTCTCTACAGTATGTTATTATCCTTCTCTCTCACTCTACAGTATATTAGTATCCTTCTCTCTCTCTACAGTATGTAATTATCCTTCTCTCTCTACAGTATATTATTATCATTCTCTCTCTGCAGTATATTATTATCCTTCTCTCTCTACAGTATATTATTATCCTTCTCTCTCTACAGTATATTATTATCCTTCTCTCTCTCTACAGTATATTGTTATTCTTCTCTCTCTCTACAGTATATTATTATCCTTCTCTCTCTACAGTATATTATTATCCTTCTCTCTCTCTACAGTATATTATTATCCTTCTCTCTATCTCTACAGTATATTATTATCCTTATCTCTCTCTACATTATATTATTATCCTTCTCTCTCTCTACAGTATATTATTATCCTTCCCTCTCTACAGTATATTATTATCCTTCTCTCTCTCTCTACAGTATATTATTATCCTTCTCTCCCTACAGTATATTATTATCCTTCTCTCTCTACAGTATATTATTATCCTTCACTCTCTCTCTACAATATATTATTATCCTTCTCTCTCTCTACTGTATATTACTATCCTTCTCTCTCTACAGTATATTATTATCCTTCTCTCTCTCTCTACAGTATATTATTATCCTTCTCTCTCTCTCTACAGTATATTATTATCCTTATCTCTCTCTACATATTATTATTATCCTTCTCTCTCTCTACAGTATATTATTATCCTTCTCTCTCTACAGTATATTATTATCCTTCTCTCTCTCTCTACAGTATATTATTATCCTTCTCTCTCTACAGTGTATTATTATCCTTCTCTCTCTCTCTCTACAGTATGTTATTATCCTTCTCTCTCTCTACAGTATGTTATTATCCTTCTCTCTCTACAGTATATTATTTTCCTTCTCTCTCTGCAGTATATTATTATCCTTCTCTCTCTACAGTATATTATTATCCTTCTCTCTCTACAGTATATTATTATCCTTCTCTCTCTCTACAGTATATTGTTATCCTTCTCTCTCTCTACAGTATATTATTATCCTTCTCTCTCTACAGTATATTATTATCCTTCTCTCTCTCTACAGTATATTATTATCCTTCTCTCTCTCTACAGTATATTATTATCCTTCTCTCTCTCTCTACAGTATATTATTATCCTTCTCTCTCTCTCTACAGTATATTATTATCCTTATCTCTCTCTACATTATATTATTATCCTTCTCTCTCTCTACAGTATATTATTATCCTTCTCTCTCTCTACAGGATATTACTATCCTTCTCTCTCACTCTACAGTATATTAGTATCCTTCTCTCTCTCTACAGTATGTTATTATCCTTCTCTCTCTACAGTATATTATTATCCTTCTCTCTCTGCAGTATATTATTATCCTTCTCTCTCTACAGTATATTATTATCCTTCTCTCTCTACAGTATATTATTATCCTTCTCTCTCTCTACAGTATATTGTTATCCTTCTCTCTCTCTACAGTATATTATTATCCTTCTCTCTCTACAGTATATTATTATCCTTCTCTCTCTCTCTACAATATATTATTATCCTTCTCTCTCTCTACTGTATATTACTATCCTTCTCTCTCTACAGTATATTATTATCCTTCTCTCTCTCTCTACAGTATATTATTATCCTTCTCTCTCTCTACAGTATATTATTATCCTTATCTCTCTCTACATTATATGATTATCCTTCTCTCTATCTACAGTATATTATTATCCTTCCCTCTCTACAGTATATTATTATCCTTCTCTCTCTCTCTACAGTATATTATTATCCTTCTCTCTCTACAGTATATTATTATCCTTCTCTCTCTCTCTACAGTATATTATTATCCTTCTCTCTCTACAGTGTATTATTATCCTTCTCTCTCTCTCTCTACAGTATGTTATTATCCTTCTCTCTCTCTACAGTATGTTATTATCCTTCTCTCTCTACAGTATATTATTATCCTTCTCTCTCTGCAGTATATTATTATCCTTCTCTCTCTACAGTATATTATTATCCTTCTCTCTCTCTACAGTATATTATTATCCTTCTCTCTCTCTACAGTATATTATTATCCTTCTCTCTCTCTCTACAGTATATTATTATCCTTCTCTCTCTCTCTACAGTATATTATTATCCTTATCTCTCTCTACATTATATTATTATCCTTCTCTCTCTCTACAGTATATTATTATCCTTCCCTCTCTACAGTATATTATTATCCTTCTCTCTCTCTCTACAGTATATTATTATCCTTCTCTCCCTACAGTATATTATTATCCTTCTCTCTCTACAGTATATTATTATCCTTCTCTCTCTCTCTACAGTATATTATTATCCTTCTCTCTCTCTCTACAGTATATTATTATCCTTCTCTCTCTCTACAGGATATTACTATCCTTCTCTCTCACTCTACAGTATATTAGTATCCTTCTCTCCCTACAGTATATTATTATCCTTCTCTCTCTACAGTATATTATTATCCTTCTCTCTCTCTCTACAGTATATTATTATCCTTCTCTCTCTCTCTACAGTATATTATTATCCTTCTCTCTCTCTACAGGATATTACTATCCTTCTCTCTCACTCTACAGTATATTAGTATCCTTCTCTCTCTATACAGTATGTTATTATCCTTCTCTCTCTACAGTATATTATTATCCTTCTCTCTCTGCAGTATATTATTATCCTTCTCTCTCTACAGTATATTATTATCCTTCTCTCTCTACAGTATATTATTATCCTTCTCTCTCTCTACAGTATATTGTTATCCTTCTCTCTCTCTACAGTATATTATTATCCTTCTCTCTCTACAGTATATTATTATCCTTCTCTCTCTCTCTACAGTATATTATTATCCTTATCTCTCTCTACATTATATGATTATCCTTCTCTCTATCTACAGTATATTATTATCCTTCCCTCTCTACAGTATATTATTATCCTTCTCTCTCTCTCTACAGTATATTATTATCCTTCTCTCCCTACAGTATATTATTATCCTTCTCTCTCTACAGTATATTATTATCCTTCACTCTCTCTCTACAATATATTATTATCCTTCTCTCTCTCTACTGTATATTACTATCCTTCTCTCTCTACAGTATATTATTATCCTTCTCTCTCTCTCTACAGTATATTATTATCCTTCTCTCTCTCTACAGTATATTATTATCCTTATCTCTCTCTACATTATATTATTATCCTTCTCTCTCTCTACAGTATATTATTATCCTTCTCTCTCTACAGTATATTATTATCATTCTCTCTCTCTACAGTATATTATTTTCCTTCTCTCTCTCTCTCTCTACAGTATGTTATTATCCTTCTCTCTCTCTACAGTATGTTATTATCCTTCTCTCTCTACAGTATATTATTATCCTTCTCTCTCTGCAGTATATTATTATCCTTCTCTCTCTACAGTATATTATTATCCTTCTCTCTCTACAGTATATTATTATCCTTCTCTCTCTCTACAGTATATTGTTATCCTTCTCTCTCTCTACAGTATATTATTATCCTTCTCTCTCTACAGTATATTATTATCCTTCTCTCTCTCTACAGTATATGATTATCCTTCTCTCTCTCTACAGTATATTATTATCCTTCTCTCTCTCTACAGTATATTATTATCCTTCTCTCTCTCTACAGTATATTATTATCCTTATCTCTCTCTACATTATATTATTATCCTTCTCTCTCTCTACAGTATATTATTATCCTTCCCTCTCTACAGTATATTATTATCCTTCTCTCTCTCTCTACAGTATATTATTATCCTTCTCTCCCTACAGTATATTATTATCCTTCTCTCTCTACAGTATATTATTATCCTTCTCTCTCTCTCTACAGTATATTATTATCCTTCTCTCTCTCTACAGTATATTACTATCCTTCTCTCTCTACAGTATGTTATTATCCTTCTCTCTCACTCTACAGTATATTAGTATTCTTCTCTCTCTACAGTATGTAATTATCCTTCTCTCTCTACAGTATATTATTATCCTTCTCTCTCTGCAGTATATTATTATCCTTCTCTCTCTACAGTATATTATTATCCTTCTCTCTCTACAGTATATTATTATCCTTCTCTCTCTCTACAGTATATTGTTATCCTTCTCTCTCTCTACAGTATATTATTATCCTTCTCTCTCTACAGTATATTATTATCCTTCTCTCTCTCTACAGTATATTATTATCCTTCTCTCTCTCTCTACAGTATATTATTATCCTTATCTCTCTCTACATTATATTATTATCCTTCTCTCTGTCTACAGTATATTATTATCCTTCCCTCTCTACAGTATATTATTATCCTTCTCTCTCTCTCTACAGTATATTATTATCCTTCTCTCCCTACAGTATATTATTATCCTTCTCTCTCTACAGTATATTATTATCCTTCACTCTCTCTCTACAATATATTATTATCCTTCTCTCTCTCTACTGTATATTACTATCCTTCTCTCTCTACAGTATATTATTATCCTTCTCTCTCTCTACAGTATATTATTATCCTTCTCTCTCTACAGTGTATTATTATCCTTCTCTCTCTCTCTCTACAGTATGTTATTATCCTTCTCTCTCTACAGTATGTTATTATCCTTCTCTCTCTACAGTATATTATTATCCTTCTCTCTCTGCAGTATATTATTATCCTTCTCTCTCTACAGTATATTGTTATCCTTCTCTCTCTACAGTATATTATTATCCTTCTCTCTCTCTACAGTATATTGTTATCCTTCTCTCTCTCTACAGTATATTATTATCCTTCTCTCTCTACAGTATATTATTATCCTTCTCTCTCTCTACAGTATATTATTATCCTTCTCTCTCTCTACAATATATTATTATCCTTCTCTCTCTCTCTACAGTATATTATTATCCTTCTCTCTCTCTCTACAGTATATTATTATCCTTATCTCTCTCTACATTATGTTATTATCCTTCTCTCTCTCTACAGTATATTATTATCCTTCAATCTCTACAGTATATTATTATCCTTCTCTCTCTCTCTACAGTATATTATTATCCTTCTCTCCCTACAGTATATTATTATCCTTCTCTCTCTACAGTATATTATTATCCTTCTCTCTCTCTCTACAGTATATTATTATCCTTCTCTCTCTCTCTACAGTATATTATTATCCTTCTCTCTCTCTACAGGATATTACTATCCTTCTCTCTCACTCTACAGTATATTAGTATCCTTCTCTCTCTCTACAGTATGTTATTATCCTTCTCTCTCTACAGTATATTATTATCCTTCTCTCTCTGCAGTATATTATTATCCTTCTCTCTCTACAGTATATTATTATCCTTCTCTCTCTCTCTACAGTATATTATTATCCTTCTCTCTCTCTACAGTATATTACTATCCTTTTCTCTCTACAGTATGTTATTATCCTTCTCTCTCACTCTACAGTATATTAGTATCCTTCTCTCTCTCTACAGTATGTAATTATCCTTCTCTCTCTACAGTATATTAATATCCTTCTCTCTCTGCAGTATATTATTATCCTTCTCTCTCTACAGTATATTATTATCCTTCTCTCTCTACAGTATATTATTATCCTTCTCTCTCTCTACAGTATATTGTTTTCCTTCTCTCTCTCTACAGATTATTATTCTCCTTCTCTCTCTACAGTATATTATTATCCTTCTCTCTCTCTACAGTATATTATTATCCTTCTCTCTCTCTCTACAGTATATTATTATCCTTATCTCTCTCTACATTATATTATTATCCTTCTCTCTCTCTACAGTATATTATTATCGTTCCATCTCTACAGTATATTAGTATCCTTCTCTCTCTCTACAGTATGTAATTATCCTTCTCTCTCTACAGTATATTATTATCCTTCTCTCTCTGCAGTATATTATTCTCCTTCTCTCTCTACAGTATATTATTATCCTTCTCTCTCTCTACAGTATATTATTATCCTTCTCTCTCTCTACAGTATATTATTATCCTTATCTCTCTCTACATTATATTATTATCCTTCTCTCTCTCTACAGTATATTATTATCGTTCCATCTCTACAGTATATTATTATCCTTCTCTCTCTCTCTACAGTATATTATTATCCTTCTCTCCCTACAGTATATTATCATCCTTCTCTCTCTACAGTATATTATTATCCTTCACTCTCTCTCTACAATATATTATTATCCTTCTCTCTCTCTACTGTATATTACTATCCTTCTCTCTCTACAGTATATTATTATCCTTCTCTCTCTCTCTACAGTATATTATTATCCTTCTCTCTCTCTCTACAGTATATTATTATCCTTATCTCTCTCTACATTATATTATTATCCTTCTCTCTCTCTACAGTATATTATTATCCTTCTCTCTCTACAGTATATTATTATCCTTCTCTCTCTCTCTACAGTATATTATTATCCTTCTCTCTCTACAGTGTATTATTATCCTTCTCTCTCTCTCTCTACAGTATGTTATTATCCTTCTCTCTCTCTACAGTATGTTATTATCCTTCTCTCTCTACAGTATATTATTATCCTTCTCTCTCTGCAGTATATTATTATCCTTCTCTCTCTACAGTATATTATTATCCTTCTCTCTCTACAGTATATTAATATCCTTCTCTCTCTCTACAGTATATTGTTATCCTTCTCTCTCTCTACAGTATATTATTATCCTTCTCTCTCTACAGTATATTATTATCCTTCTCTCTCTCTACAGTATATTATTATCCTTCTCTAACTCTACAGTATATTATTATCCTTCTCTCTCTCTCTACAGTATATTATTATCCTTCTCTCTCTCTCTACAGTATATTATTATCCTTATCTCTCTCTACATTATATTATTATCCTTCTCTCTCTCTACAGTATATTATTATCCTTCCCTCTCTACAGTATATTATTATCCTTCTCTCTCTCTCTACAGTATATTATTATCCTTCTCTCCCTACAGTATATTATTATCCTTCTCTCTCTACAGTATATTATTATCCTTCTCTCTCTCTCTACAGTATATTATTATCCTTCTCTCTCTCTCTACAGTATATTATTATCCTTCTCTCTCTCTACAGGATATTACTATCCTTCTCTCTCACTCTACAGTATATTAGTATCCTTCTCTCTCTCTACAGTATGTTATTTTCCTTCTCTCTCTACAGTATATTATTATCCTTCTCTCTCTCTACAGTATATTATTATCCTCATCTCTCTCTACATTATATTATTATCCTTCTCTCTCTCTACAGTATATTATTATCCTTCCCTCTCTACAGTATATTATTATCCTTCTCTCTCTCTCTACAGTATATTATTATCCTTCTCTCCCTACAGTATATTATTATCCTTCTCTCTCTACAGTATATTATTATCCTTCTCTCTCTCTCTACAGTATATTATTATCCTTCTCTCTCTCTACAGTATATTACTATCCTTCTCTCTCTACAGTATGTTATTATCCTTCTCTCTCACTCTACAGTATATTAGTATCCTTCTCTCTCTCTACAGTATATTATTAACCTTCTCTCTCTACTGTATATTATTATCCTTCTCTCTCTACAGTATATTATTATCTTTCTCTCTCTACAGTATATTATTATCCTTCTCTCTCTCTACAGTATATTATTATCCTTCTCTCTCTGCAGTATATTATTATCCTTCTCTCTCTACAGTATATTATTATCCTTCTCTCTCTACAGTATATTATTATCCTTCTCTCTCTCTACTGTATATTGTTATCCTTCTCTCTCTCTACAGTATATTATTATCCTTCTCTCTCTACAGTATATTATTATCCTTTCTCTCTCTCTACAGTATATTATTATCCTTCTCTCTCTCTACAGTATATTATTATCCTTCTCTCTCTCTCTACAGTATATTATTATCCTTCTCTCTCTCTCTACAGTATATTATTATCCTTATCTCTCTATACATTATATTATTATCCTTCTCTCTCTCTACAGTATATTATTATCCTTCCCTCTCTACAGTATATTATTATCCTTCTCTCTCTCTCTCTACAGTATATTATTATCCTTCTCTCCCTACAGTATATTATTATCCTTCTAACTCTACAGTATATTATTATCCTTCTCTCTCTCTACAATATATTATTATCCTTCTCTCTCTCTACAGTATATTACTATCCTTCTCTCTCTACAGTATATTATTATCCTTCTCTCTCTCTCTACAGTATATTATTATCCTTCTCTCTCTCTCTACAGTGTATTATTATCCTTATCTCTCTCTACATTATATTATTATCCTTCTCTCTCTCTACAGTATATTATTATCCTTCTCTCTCTACAGTATATTATTATCCTTCTCTCTCTCTCTACAGTATATTATTATCCTTCTCTCTCTACAGTATATTATTATCCTTCTCTCTCTCTCTCTACAGTATGTTATTATCCTTCTCTCTCTACAGTATGTTATTATCCTTCTCTCTCACTCTACAGTATATTAGTATCCTTCTCTCTCTCTACAGTATATAATTAACCTTCTCTCTCTACTGTATATTATTATCCTTCTCTCTCTACAGTATATTATTATCTTTCTCTCTCTACAGTATATTATTATCCTTCTCTCTCTCTACAGTATATTATTATCCTTCTCTCTCTGCAGTATATTATTATCCTTCTCTCTCTACAGTATATTATTATCCTTCTCTCTCTACAGTATATTATTATCCTTCTCTCTCTCTACAGTATATTGTTATCCTTCTCTCTCTCTACAGTATATTATTATCCTTCTCTCTCTACAGTATTATATTATCCTTTCTCTCTCTCTACAGTATATTATTATCCTTCTCTCTCTCTACAGTATATTATTATCCTTCTCTCTCTCTCTACAGTATATTATTATCCTTCTCTCTCTCTACAGTATATTATTATCCTTATCTCTCTCTACATTATATTATTATCCTTCTCTCTCTCTACAGTATATTATTATCCTTCTCTCTCTCTACAGTATATTACTATCCTTCTCTCTCTACAGTATGTTATTATCCTTCTCTCTCACTCTACAGTATATTAGTATCCTTCTCTCTCTCTACAGTATGTTATTATCCTTCTCTCTCTACAGAATATTATTATCCTTCTCTCTCTGCAGTATATTATTATCCTTCTCTCTCTACAGTATATTATTATCCTTCTCTCTCTCTCTACAGTATATTATTATCCTTCTCTCTCTCTACAGTATATTACTATCCTTCTCTCTCTACAGTATGTTATTATCCTTCTCTCTCACTCTACAGTATATTAGTATCCTTCTCTCTCTCTACAGTATGTAATTATCCTTCTCTCTCTACAGTATATTATTATCCTTCTCTCTCTGCAGTATATTATTATCCTTCTCTCTCTACAGTATATTATTATCCTTCTCTCTCTACAGTATATTATTATCCTTCTCTCTCTCTACAGTATATTGTTATCCTTCTCTCTCTCTACAGTATATTATTATCCTTCTCTCTCTACAGTATATTATTATCCTTCTCTCTCTCTACAGTATATTATTATCCTTCTCTCTCTCTCTACAGTATATTATTATCCTTATCTCTCTCTACATTATATTATTATCCTTCTCTCTCTCTACAGTATGTTATTATCCTTCCCTCTCTACAGTATATTATTATCCTTCTCTCTCTCTCTACAGTATATTATTATCCTTCTCTCCCTACAGTATATTATCATCCTTCTCTCTCTACAGTATATTATTATCCTTCACTCTCTCTCTACAATATATTATTATCCTTCTCTCTCTCTACTGTATATTACTATCCTTCTCTCTCTACAGTATATTATTATCCTTCTCTCTCTCTCTACAGTATATTATTATCCTTCTCTCTCTCTCTACAGTATATTATTATCCTTATCTCTCTCTACATTATATTATTATCCTTCTCTCTCTCTACAGTATATTATTATCCTTCTCTCTCTCTCTACAGTATATTATTATCCTTCTCTCTCTACAGTGTATTATTATCCTTCTCTCTCTCTCTCTACAGTATGTTATTGTCCTTCTCTCTCTATACAGTATGTTATTATCCTTCTCTCTCTACAGTATATTATTATCCTTCTCTCTCTGCAGTATATTATTATCCTTCTCTCTCTACAGTATATTATTATCCTTCTCTCTCTACAGTATATTATTATCCTTCTCTCTCTGTACAGTATATTGTTATCCTTCTCTCTCTCTACAGTATATTATTATCCTTCTCTCTCTACAGTATATTATTATCCTTCTCTCTCTCTACAGTATATTATTATCCTTCTCTCTCTCTACAGTATATTATTATCCTTCTCTCTCTCTCTACAGTATATTATTATCCTTCTCTCTCTCTCTACAGTATATTATTATCCTTATCTCTCTCTACATTATATTATTATCCTTCTCTCTCTCTACAGTATATTATTATCCTTCCCTCTCTACAGTATATTATTATCCTTCTCTCTCTCTCTACAGTATATTATTATCCTTCTCTCCCTACAGTATATTATTATCCTTCTCTCTCTACAGTATATTATTATCCTTCTCTCTCTCTCTCTACAGTATATTATTATCCTTCTCTCTCTCTCTACAGTATATTATTATCCTTCTCTCTCTCTACAGGATATTACTATAATTCTCTCTCACTCTACAGTATTATAGTATCCTTCTCTCTCTCTACAGTATGTTATTATCCTTCTCTCTCTACAGTATATTATTATCCTTCTCTCTCTGAAGTATATTATTATCCTTCTCTCTCTACAGTATATTATTATCCTTCTCTCTCTACAGTATATTATTATCCTTCTCTCTCTCTACAGTATATTGTTATCCTTCTCTCTCTCTACAGTATATTATTATCCTTCTCTCTCTACAGTATATTATTATCCTTCTCTCTCTCTACAGTATATTATTATCCTTCTCTCTCTCTACAGTATATTATTATCCTTCTCTCTCTCTCTACAGTATATTATTATCCTTCTCTCTCTCTACAGTATATTATTATCCTTATCTCTCTCTACATTATATTATTATCCTTCTCTCTCTCTACAGTATATTATTATCCTTCCCTCTCTACAGTATATTATTATCCTTCTCTCTCTCTCTACTGTATATTACTATCCTTCTCTCTCTACAGTATATTATTATCCTTCTCTCTCTCTCTACAGTATATTATTATCCTTCTCTCTCTCTCTACAGTATATTATTATCCTTATCTCTCTCTACATTATATTATTATCCTTCTCTCTCTCTACAGTATATTATTATCCTTCTCTCTCTACAGTATATTATTATCCTTCTCTCTCTCTCTACAGTATATTATTATCCTTCTCTCTCTACAGTGTATTATTATCCTTCTCTCTCTCTCTCTACAGTATGTTATTATCCTTCTCTCTCTCTACAGTATGTTATTATCCTTCTCTCTCTACAGTATATTATTATCCTTCTCTCTCTGCAGTATATTATTATCCTTCTCTCTCTACAGTATATTATTATCCTTCTCTCTCTACAGTATATTATTATCCTTCTCTCTCTCTACAGTATATTGTTATCCTTCTCTCTCTCTACAGTATATTATTATCCTTCTCTCTCTACAGTATATTATTATCCTTCTCTCTCTCTACAGTATATTATTATCCTTCTCTAACTCTACAGTATATTATTATCCTTCTCTCTCTCTCTACAGTATATTATTATCCTTCTCTCTCTCTCTACAGTATATTATTATCCTTATCTCTCTCTACATTATATTATTATCCTTCTCTCTCTCTACAGTATATTATTATCCTTCCCTCTCTACAGTATATTATTATCCTTCTCTCTCTCTCTACAGTATATTACTATCCTTCTCTCCCTACAGTATATTATTATCCTTCTCTCTCTACAGTATATTATTATCCTTCTCTCTCTCTCTACAGTATATTATTATCCTTCTCTCTCTCTCTACAGTATATTATTATCCTTCTCTCTCTCTACAGGATATTACTATCCTTCTCTCTCACTCTACAGTATATTAGTATCCTTCTCTCTCTCTACAGTATGTTATTTTCCTTCTCTCTCTACAGTATATTATTATCCTTCTCTCTCTGCAGTATATTATTATCCTTCTCTCTCTACAGTATATTATTATCCTTCTCTCTCTACAGTATATTATTATCCTTCTCTCTCTCTACAGTATATTGTTATCCTTCTCTCTCTCTACAGTATATTATTATCCTTCTCTCTCTACAGTATATTATTATCCTTCTCTCTCTCTACAGTATATTATTATCCTTCTCTCTCTCTACAGTATATTATTATCCTTCTCTCTCTCTCTACAGTATATTATTATCCTTCTCTCTCTCTACAGTATATTATTATCCTCATCTCTCTCTACATTATATTATTATCCTTCTCTCTCTCTACAGTATATTATTATCCTTCCCTCTCTACAGTATATTATTATCCTTCTCTCTCTCTCTACAGTATATTATTATCCTTCTCTCCCTACAGTATATTATTATCCTTCTCTCTCTACAGTATATTATTATCCTTCTCTCTCTCTCTACAGTATATTATTATCCTTCTCTCTCTCTACAGTATATTACTATCCTTCTCTCTCTACAGTATGTTATTATCCTTCTCTCTCACTCTACAGTATATTAGTATCCTTCTCTCTCTCTACAGTATATTATTAACCTTCTCTCTCTACTGTATATTATTATCCTTCTCTCTCTACAGTATATTATTATCTTTCTCTCTCTACAGTATATTATTATCCTTCTCTCTCTCTACAGTATATTATTATCCTTCTCTCTCTGCAGTATATTATTATCCTTCTCTCTCTACAGTATATTATTATCCTTCTCTCTCTACAGTATATTATTATCCTTCTCTCTCTCTACTGTATATTGTTATCCTTCTCTCTCTCTACAGTATATTATTATCCTTCTCTCTCTACAGTATATTATTATCCTTTCTCTCTCTCTACAGTATATTATTATCCTTCTCTCTCTCTACAGTATATTATTATCCTTCTCTCTCTCTCTACAGTATATTATTATCCTTCTCTCTCTCTCTACAGTATATTATTATCCTTATCTCTCTCTACATTATATTATTATCCTTCTCTCTCTCTACAGTATATTATTATCCTTCCCTCTCTACAGTATATTATTATCCTTCTCTCTCTCTCTCTACAGTATATTATTATCCTTCTCTCCCTACAGTATATTATTATCCTTCTAACTCTACAGTATATTATTATCCTTCTCTCTCTCTACAATATATTATTATCCTTCTCTCTCTCTACAGTATATTACTATCCTTCTCTCTCTACAGTATATTATTATCCTTCTCTCTCTCTCTACAGTATATTATTATCCTTCTCTCTCTCTCTACAGTGTATTATTATCCTTATCTCTCTCTACATTATATTATTATCCTTCTCTCTCTCTACAGTATATTATTATCCTTCTCTCTCTACAGTATATTATTATCCTTCTCTCTCTCTCTACAGTATATTATTATCCTTCTCTCTCTACAGTATATTATTATCCTTCTCTCTCTCTCTCTACAGTATGTTATTATCCTTCTCTCTCTACAGTATGTTATTATCCTTCTCTCTCACTCTACAGTATATTAGTATCCTTCTCTCTCTCTACAGTATATTATTATCCTTCTCTCTCTGCAGTATATTATTATCCTTCTCTCTCTACAGTATATTATTATCCTTCTCTCTCTACAGTATATTATTATCTTTCTCTCTCTACAGTATATTATTATCCTTCTCTCTCTCTACAGTATATTATTATCCTTCTCTCTCTGCAGTATATTATTATCCTTCTCTC
Source organism: Salmo salar (assembly GCF_965601325.2). Lineage (NCBI taxonomy): Eukaryota > Metazoa > Chordata > Actinopteri > Salmoniformes > Salmonidae > Salmo > Salmo salar. Next base: position 108,395,314 of record NC_138291.1, on the reverse strand, counting down.
TCTACAGTATATTATTATCCTTCTCTCTCTACAGTATATTATTATCCTTCTCTCTCTCTACAGTATATTGTTATCCTTCTCTCTCTCTACAGTATATTATTATCCTTCTCTCTCTACAGTATTATATTATCCTTTCTCTCTCTCTACAGTATATTATTATCCTTCTCTCTCTCTACAGTATATTATTATCCTTCTCTCTCTCTCTACAGTATATTATTATCCTTCTCTCTCTCTACAGTATATTATTATCCTTATCTCTCTCTACATTATATTATTATCCTTCTCTCTCTCTACAGTATATTATTATCCTTCTCTCTCTCTACAGTATATTACTATCCTTCTCTCTCTACAGTATGTTATTATCCTTCTCTCTCACTCTACAGTATATTAGTATCCTTCTCTCTCTCTACAGTATGTTATTATCCTTCTCTCTCTACAGTATATTATTATCCTTCTCTCTCTGCAGTATATTATTATCCTTCTCTCTCTACAGTATATTATTATCCTTCTCTCTCTCTCTACAGTATATTATTATCCTTCTCTCTCTCTACAGTATATTACTATCCTTCTCTCTCTACAGTATGTTATTATCCTTCTCTCTCACTCTACAGTATATTAGTATCCTTCTCTCTCTCTACAGTATGTAATTATCCTTCTCTCTCTACAGTATATTATTATCCTTCTCTCTCTGCAGTATATTATTATCCTTCTCTCTCTACAGTATATTATTATCCTTCTCTCTCTACAGTATATTATTATCCTTCTCTCTCTCTACAGTATATTGTTATCCTTCTCTCTCTCTACAGTATATTATTATCCTTCTCTCTCTACAGTATATTATTATCCTTCTCTCTCTCTACAGTATATTATTATCCTTCTCTCTCTCTCTACAGTATATTATTATCCTTATCTCTCTCTACATTATATTATTATCCTTCTCTCTCTCTACAGTATGTTATTATCCTTCCCTCTCTACAGTATATTATTATCCTTCTCTCTCTCTCTACAGTATATTATTATCCTTCTCTCCCTACAGTATATTATCATCCTTCTCTCTCTACAGTATATTATTATCCTTCACTCTCTCTCTACAATATATTATTATCCTTCTCTCTCTCTACTGTATATTACTATCCTTCTCTCTCTACAGTATATTATTATCCTTCTCTCTCTCTCTACAGTATATTATTATCCTTCTCTCTCTCTCTACAGTATATTATTATCCTTATCTCTCTCTACATTATATTATTATCCTTCTCTCTCTCTACAGTATATTATTATCCTTCTCTCTCTACAGTATATTATTATCCTTCTCTCTCTCTCTACAGTATATTATTATCCTTCTCTCTCTACAGTGTATTATTATCCTTCTCTCTCTCTCTCTACAGTATGTTATTGTCCTTCTCTCTCTATACAGTATGTTATTATCCTTCTCTCTCTACAGTATATTATTATCCTTCTCTCTCTGCAGTATATTATTATCCTTCTCTCTCTACAGTATATTATTATCCTTCTCTCTCTACAGTATATTATTATCCTTCTCTCTCTGTACAGTATATTGTTATCCTTCTCTCTCTCTACAGTATATTATTATCCTTCTCTCTCTACAGTATATTATTATCCTTCTCTCTCTCTACAGTATATTATTATCCTTCTCTCTCTCTACAGTATATTATTATCCTTCTCTCTCTCTCTACAGTATATTATTATCCTTCTCTCTCTCTCTACAGTATATTATTATCCTTATCTCTCTCTACATTATATTATTATCCTTCTCTCTCTCTACAGTATATTATTATCCTTCCCTCTCTACAGTATATTATTATCCTTCTCTCTCTCTCTCTACAGTATATTATTATCCTTCTCTCCCTACAGTATATTATTATCCTTCTCTCTCTACAGTATATTATTATCCTTCTCTCTCTCTCTCTACAGTATATTATTATCCTTCTCTCTCTCTCTACAGTATATTATTATCCTTCTCTCTCTCTACAGGATATTACTATAATTCTCTCTCACTCTACAGTATTATAGTATCCTTCTCTCTCTCTACAGTATGTTATTATCCTTCTCTCTCTACAGTATATTATTATCCTTCTCTCTCTGAAGTATATTATTATCCTTCTCTCTCTACAGTATATTATTATCCTTCTCTCTCTACAGTATATTATTATCCTTCTCTCTCTCTACAGTATATTGTTATCCTTCTCTCTCTCTACAGTATATTATTATCCTTCTCTCTCTACAGTATATTATTATCCTTCTCTCTCTCTACAGTATATTATTATCCTTCTCTCTCTCTACAGTATATTATTATCCTTCTCTCTCTCTCTACAGTATATTATTATCCTTCTCTCTCTCTACAGTATATTATTATCCTTATCTCTCTCTACATTATATTATTATCCTTCTCTCTCTCTACAGTATATTATTATCCTTCCCTCTCTACAGTATATTATTATCCTTCTCTCTCTCTCTACAGTATATTATTATCCTTCTCTCCCTACAGTATATTATTATCCTTCTCTCTCTACAGTATATTATTATCCTTCTCTCTCTCTACAGTATATTATTATCCTTCTCTCTCTCTACAGTATATTACTATCCTTCTCTCTCTACAGTATGTTATTATCCTTCTCTCTCACTCTACAGTATATTAGTATCCTTCTCTCTCTCTACAGTATATTATTAACCTTCTCTCTCTACTGTATATTATTATCCTTCTCTCTCTACAGTATATTATTATCTTTCTCTCTCTACAGTATATTATTATCCTTCTCTCTCTCTACATTATATTATTATCCTTCTCTCTCTGCAGTATATTATTATCCTTCTCTCTCTACAGTATATTATTATCCTTCTCTCTCTACAGTATATTATTATCCTTCTCTCTCTCTACAGTATATTGTTATCCTTCTCTCTCTCTACAGTATATTATTATCCTTCTCTCTCTACAGTATATTATTATCCTTTCTCTCTCTCTACAGTATATTATTATCCTTCTCTCTCTCTACAGTATATTATTATCCTTCTCTCTCTCTCTACAGTATATTATTATCCTTCTCTCTCTCTCTACAGTATATTATTATCCTTATCTCTCTCTACATTATATTATTATCCTTCTCTCTCTCTACAGTATATTATTATCCTTCCCTCTCTACAGTATATTATTATCCTTCTCTCTCTCTCTCTACAGTATATTATTATCCTTCTCTCCCTACAGTATATTATTATCCTTCTCTCTCTACAGTATATTATTATCCTTCTCTCTCTCTCTACAATATATTATTATCCTTCTCTCTCTCTACAGTATATTACTATCCTTCTCTCTCTACAGTATATTATTATCCTTCTCTCTCTCTCTACAGTATATTATTATCCTTCTCTCTCTCTCTACAGTGTATTATTATCCTTATCTCTCTCTACATTATATTATTATCCTTCTCTCTCTCTACAGTATATTATTATCCTTCTCTCTCTACAGTATATTATTATCCTTCTCTCTCTCTCTACAGTATATTATTATCCTTCTCTCTCTACAGTATATTATTATCCTTCTCTCTCTCTCTCTACAGTATGTTATTATCCTTCTCTCTCTCTACAGTATGTTATTATCCTTCTCACTCTACAGTATATTAGTATCCTTCTCTCTCTCTACAGTATATTATTAACCTTCTCTCTCTACTGTATATTATTATCCTTCTCTCTCTACAGTATATTATTATCTTTCTCTCTCTACAGTATATTATTATCCTTCTCTCTCTCTACAGTATATTATTATCCTTCTCTCTCTGCAGTATATAATTATCCTTTTCTCTCTACATTATATTATTATCCTTCTCTCTCTCTACAGTATATTATTATCCTTCTCTCTCTACAGTATATTATTATCCTTTCTCTCTCTCTACAGTATATTATTATCCTTCTCTCTCTCTACAGTATATTATTATCCTTCTCTCTCTCTCTACAGTATATTATTATCCTTCTCTCTCTCTCTACAGTATATTATTATCCTTATCTCTCTCTACATTATATTATTATCCTTCTCTCTCTCTACAGTATATTATTATCCTTCCCTCTCTACAGTATATTATTATCCTCTCTCTCTCTCTACAGTATATTATTATCCTTCTCTCTCTCTACAGTATATTATTATCCTTATCTCTCTCTCTACAGTATATTATTATCCTTCTCTCTCTCTCTACAGTATATTATTATCCTTCTCTCTCTCTACAGTATATTATTATCCTTATCTCTCTCTCTACAGTATATTATTATCCTTCTCTCTCTCTCTACAGTATATTATTATCCTTATCTCTCTCTACATTATATGATTATCCTTCTCTCTCTCTACAGTATATTATTATCATTCCCTCTCTACAGTATATTATTATCCTTCTCTCTCTCTCTCTACAGTATATTATTATCCTTCTCTCCCTACAGTATATTATTATCCTTCTCTCTCTACAGTATATTATTATCCTTCTCTCTCTCTCTACAATATATTATTATCCTTCTCTCTCTCTACAGTATATTACTATCCTTCTCTCTCTACAGTATATTATTATCCTTCTCTCTCTCTCTTCAGTATATTATTATCCTTCTCTCTCTCTCTACAGTATATTATTATCCTTATCTCTCTCTACATTATATTATTATCCTTCCCTCTCTCTACAGTATATTATTATCCTTCTCTCTCTCTCTACAGTATATTATTATCCTTCTCTCTCTCTACAGTATATTATTATCCTTCTCTCTCTCTACAGTATATTATTATCCTTCTCTCTCTGCAGTATATTATTATCCTTCTCTCTCTACAGTATATTATTATCCTTCTCTCTCTACAGTATATTATTATCCTTCTCTCTCTCTACAGTATATTGTTATCCTTCTCTCTCTACAGTATATTATTATCCTTCTCTCTCTACAGTATATTATTATCCTTTCTCTCTCTCTACAGTATATTATTATCCTTCTCTCTCTCTACAGTATATTATTATCCTTCTCTCTCTCTCTACAGTATATTATTATCCTTCTCTCTCTCTCTACAGTATATTATTATCCTTATCTCTCTCTACATTATATTATTATCCTTCTCTCTCTCTACAGTATATTATTATCCTTCCCTCTCTACAGTATATTATTATCCTTCTCTCTCTCTCTCTACAGTATATTATTATCCTTCTCTCCCTACAGTATATTATTATCCTTCTCTCTCTACAGTATATTATTATCCTTCTCTCTCTCTCTACAATATATTATTATCCTTCTCTCTCTCTACAGTATATTACTATCCTTCTCTCTCTACAGTATATTATTATCCTTCTCTCTCTCTCTACAGTATATTATTATCCTTCTCTCTCTCTCTACAGTGTATTATTATCCTTATCTCTCTCTACATTATATTATTATCCTTCTCTCTCTCTACAGTATATTATTATCCTTCTCTCTCTACAGTATATTATTATCCTTCTCTCTCTCTCTACAGTATAGTATTATCCTTCTCTCTCTACAGTATATTATTATCCTTCTCTCTCTCTCTCTACAGTATGTTATTATCCTTCTCTCTCTCTACAATATGTTATTATCCTTCTCTCTCACTCTACAGTATATTAGTATCCTTCTCTCTCTCTACAGTATATTATTAACCTTCTCTCTCTACTGTATATTATTATCCTTCTCTCTCTACAGTATATTATTATCTTTCTCTCTCTACAGTATATTATTATCCTTCTCTCTCTCTACAGTATATTATTATCCTTCTCTCTCTGCAGTATATTATTATCCTTCTCTCTCTACAGTATATTATTATCCTTCTCTCTCTACAGTATATTATTATCCTTCTCTCTCTCTACAGTATATTGTTATCCTTCTCTCTCTCTACAGTATATTATTATCCTTCTCTCTCTACAGTATTATATTATCCTTTCTCTCTCTCTACAGTATATTATTATCCTTCTCTCTCTCTACAGTATATTATTATCCTTCTCTCTCTACAGTATGTTATTATCCTTCTCTCTCACTCTACAGTATATTAGTATCCTTCTCTCTCTCTACAGTATATTATTAACCTTCTCTCTCTACTGTATATTATTATCCTTCTCTCTCTAAGGTATATTATTATCTTTCTCTCTCTACAGTATGTTATTATCCTTCTCTCTCACTCTACAGTATATTAGTATCCTTCTCTCTCTCTACAGTATATTATTAACCTTCTCTCTCTACTGTATATTATTATCCTTCTCTCTCTAAGGTATATTATTATCTTTCTCTCTCTACAGTGTATTATTATCCTTCTCTCTCTCTCTCTACAGTATGTTATTATCCTTCTCTCTCTCTACAGTATGTTATTATCCTTCTCTCTCTACAGTATATTATTATCCTTCTCTCTCTCTACAGTATATTATTATCCTTCTCTAACTCTACAGTATATTATTATCCTTCTCTCTCTCTCTACAGTATATTATTATCCTTCTCTCTCTCTCTACAGTATATTATTATCCTTATCTCTCTCTACATTATATTATTATCCTTCTCTCTCTCTACAGTATATTATTATCCTTCCCTCTCTACAGTATATTATTATCCTTCTCTCTCTCTCTACAGTATATTATTATCCTTCTCTCCCTACAGTATATTATTATCCTTCTCTCTCTACAGTATATTATTATCCTTCTCTCTCTCTCTACAGTATATTATTATCCTTCTCTCTCTCTCTACAGTATATTATTATCCTTCTCTCTCTCTACAGGATATTACTATCCTTCTCTCTCACTCTACAGTATATTAGTATCCTTCTCTCTCTCTACAGTATGTTATTTTCCTTCTCTCTCTACAGTATATTATTATCCTTCTCTCTCTGCAGTATATTATTATCCTTCTCTCTCTACAGTATATTATTATCCTTCTCTCTCTACAGTATATTATTATCCTTCTCTCTCTCTACAGTATATTGTTATCCTTCTCTCTCTCTACAGTATATTATTATCCTTCTCTCTCTACAGTATATTATTATCCTTCTCTCTCTCTACAGTATATTATTATCCTTCTCTCTCTCTACAGTATATTATTATCCTTCTCTCTCTCTCTACAGTATATTATTATCCTTCTCTCTCTCTACAGTATATTATTATCCTTCTCTCTCTCTACAGTATATTACTATCCTTCTCTCTCTACAGTATGTTATTATCCTTCTCTCTCACTCTACAGTATATTAGTATCCTTCTCTCTCTCTACAGTATATTATTAACCTTCTCTCTCTACTGTATATTATTATCCTTCTCTCTCTACAGTATATTATTATCTTTCTCTCTCTACAGTATATTATTATCCTTCTCTCTCTCTACAGTATATTATTATCCTTCTCTCTCTGCAGTATATTATTATCCTTCTCTCTCTACAGTATATTATTATCCTTCTCTCTCTACAGTATATTATTATCCTTCTCTCTCTCTACTGTATATTGTTATCCTTCTCTCTCTCTACAGTATATTATTATCCTTCTCTCTCTACAGTATATTATTATCCTTTCTCTCTCTCTACAGTATATTATTATCCTTCTCTCTCTCTACAGTATATTATTATCCTTCTCTCTCTCTCTACAGTATATTATTATCCTTCTCTCTCTCTCTACAGTATATTATTATCCTTATCTCTCTCTACATTATATTATTATCCTTCTCTCTCTCTACAGTATATTATTATCCTTCCCTCTCTACAGTATATTATTATCCTTCTCTCTCTCTCTCTACAGTATATTATTATCCTTCTCTCCCTACAGTATATTATTATCCTTCTCTCTCTCTCTACAGTATATTATTATCCTTCTCTCTCTACAGTATATTATTATCCTTCTCTCTCTCTCTCTACAGTATGTTATTATCCTTCTCTCTCTACAGTATGTTATTATCCTTCTCTCTCACTCTACAGTATATTAGTATCCTTCTCTCTCTCTACAGTATATAATTAACCTTCTCTCTCTACTGTATATTATTATCCTTCTCTCTCTACAGTATATTATTATCTTTCTCTCTCTACAGTATATTATTATCCTTCTCTCTCTCTACAGTATATTATTATCCTTCTCTCTCTGCAGTATATTATTATCCTTCTCTCTCTACAGTATATTATTATCCTTCTCTCTCTACAGTATATTATTATCCTTCTCTCTCTCTACAGTATATTGTTATCCTTCTCTCTCTCTACAGTATATTATTATCCTTCTCTCTCTACAGTATTATATTATCCTTTCTCTCTCTCTACAGTATATTATTATCCTTCTCTCTCTCTACAGTATATTATTATCCTTCTCTCTCTCTCTACAGTATATTATTATCCTTCTCTCTCTCTACAGTATATTATTATCCTTATCTCTCTCTACATTATATTATTATCCTTCTCTCTCTCTACAGTATATTATTATCCTTCTCTCTCTCTACAGTATATTACTATCCTTCTCTCTCTACAGTATGTTATTATCCTTCTCTCTCACTCTACAGTATATTAGTATCCTTCTCTCTCTCTACAGTATGTTATTATCCTTCTCTCTCTACAGTATATTATTATCCTTCTCTCTCTGCAGTATATTATTATCCTTCTCTCTCTACAGTATATTATTATCCTTCTCTCTCTCTCTACAGTATATTATTATCCTTCTCTCTCTCTACAGTATATTACTATCCTTCTCTCTCTACAGTATGTTATTATCCTTCTCTCTCACTCTACAGTATATTAGTATCCTTCTCTCTCTCTACAGTATGTAATTATCCTTCTCTCTCTACAGTATATTATTATCCTTCTCTCTCTGCAGTATATTATTATCCTTCTCTCTCTACAGTATATTATTATCCTTCTCTCTCTACAGTATATTATTATCCTTCTCTCTCTCTACAGTATATTGTTATCCTTCTCTCTCTCTACAGTATATTATTATCCTTCTCTCTCTACAGTATATTATTATCCTTCTCTCTCTCTACAGTATATTATTATCCTTCTCTCTCTCTCTACAGTATATTATTATCCTTATCTCTCTCTACATTATATTATTATCCTTCTCTCTCTCTACAGTATGTTATTATCCTTCCCTCTCTACAGTATATTATTATCCTTCTCTCTCTCTCTACAGTATATTATTATCCTTCTCTCCCTACAGTATATTATCATCCTTCTCTCTCTACAGTATATTATTATCCTTCACTCTCTCTCTACAATATATTATTATCCTTCTCTCTCTCTACTGTATATTACTATCCTTCTCTCTCTACAGTATATTATTATCCTTCTCTCTCTCTCTACAGTATATTATTATCCTTCTCTCTCTCTCTACAGTATATTATTATCCTTATCTCTCTCTACATTATATTATTATCCTTCTCTCTCTCTACAGTATATTATTATCCTTCTCTCTCTACAGTATATTATTATCCTTCTCTCTCTCTCTACAGTATATTATTATCCTTCTCTCTCTACAGTGTATTATTATCCTTCTCTCTCTCTCTCTACAGTATGTTATTGTCCTTCTCTCTCTATACAGTATGTTATTATCCTTCTCTCTCTACAGTATATTATTATCCTTCTCTCTCTGCAGTATATTATTATCCTTCTCTCTCTACAGTATATTATTATCCTTCTCTCTCTACAGTATATTATTATCCTTCTCTCTCTGTACAGTATATTGTTATCCTTCTCTCTCTCTACAGTATATTATTATCCTTCTCTCTCTACAGTATATTATTATCCTTCTCTCTCTCTACAGTATATTATTATCCTTCTCTCTCTCTACAGTATATTATTATCCTTCTCTCTCTCTCTACAGTATATTATTATCCTTCTCTCTCTCTCTACAGTATATTATTATCCTTATCTCTCTCTACATTATATTATTATCCTTCTCTCTCTCTACAGTATATTATTATCCTTCCCTCTCTACAGTATATTATTATCCTTCTCTCTCTCTCTACAGTATATTATTATCCTTCTCTCCCTACAGTATATTATTATCCTTCTCTCTCTACAGTATATTATTATCCTTCTCTCTCTCTCTCTACAGTATATTATTATCCTTCTCTCTCTCTCTACAGTATATTATTATCCTTCTCTCTCTCTACAGGATATTACTATAATTCTCTCTCACTCTACAGTATTATAGTATCCTTCTCTCTCTCTACAGTATGTTATTATCCTTCTCTCTCTACAGTATATTATTATCCTTCTCTCTCTGAAGTATATTATTATCCTTCTCTCTCTACAGTATATTATTATCCTTCTCTCTCTACAGTATATTATTATCCTTCTCTCTCTCTACAGTATATTGTTATCCTTCTCTCTCTCTACAGTATATTATTATCCTTCTCTCTCTACAGTATATTATTATCCTTCTCTCTCTCTACAGTATATTATTATCCTTCTCTCTCTCTACAGTATATTATTATCCTTCTCTCTCTCTCTACAGTATATTATTATCCTTCTCTCTCTCTACAGTATATTATTATCCTTATCTCTCTCTACATTATATTATTATCCTTCTCTCTCTCTACAGTATATTATTATCCTTCCCTCTCTACAGTATATTATTATCCTTCTCTCTCTCTCTACAGTATATTATTATCCTTCTCTCCCTACAGTATATTATTATCCTTCTCTCTCTACAGTATATTATTATCCTTCTCTCTCTCTACAGTATATTATTATCCTTCTCTCTCTCTACAGTATATTACTATCCTTCTCTCTCTACAGTATGTTATTATCCTTCTCTCTCACTCTACAGTATATTAGTATCCTTCTCTCTCTCTACAGTATATTATTAACCTTCTCACTCTACTGTATATTATTATCCTTCTCTCTCTACAGTATATTATTATCTTTCTCTCTCTACAGTATATTATTATCCTTCTCTCTCTCTACATTATATTATTATCCTTCTCTCTCTGCAGTATATTATTATCCTTCTCTCTCTACAGTATATTATTATCCTTCTCTCTCTACAGTATATTATTATCCTTCTCTCTCTCTACAGTATATTGTTATCCTTCTCTCTCTCTACAGTATATTATTATCCTTCTCTCTCTACAGTATATTATTATCCTTTCTCTCTCTCTACAGTATATTATTATCCTTCTCTCTCTCTACAGTATATTATTATCCTTCTCTCTCTCTCTACAGTATATTATTATCCTTCTCTCTCTCTCTACAGTATATTATTATCCTTATCTCTCTCTACATTATATTATTATCCTTCTCTCTCTCTACAGTATATTATTATCCTTCCCTCTCTACAGTATATTATTATCCTTCTCTCTCTCTCTCTACAGTATATTATTATCCTTCTCTCCCTACAGTATATTATTATCCTTCTCTCTCTACAGTATATTATTATCCTTCTCTCTCTCTCTACAATATATTATTATCCTTCTCTCTCTCTACAGTATATTACTATCCTTCTCTCTCTACAGTATATTATTATCCTTCTCTCTCTCTCTACAGTATATTATTATCCTTCTCTCTCTCTCTACAGTGTATTATTATCCTTATCTCTCTCTACATTATATTATTATCCTTCTCTCTCTCTACAGTATATTATTATCCTTCTCTCTCTACAGTATATTATTATCCTTCTCTCTCTCTCTACAGTATATTATTATCCTTCTCTCTCTACAGTATATTATTATCCTTCTCTCTCTCTCTCTACAGTATGTTATTATCCTTCTCTCTCTCTACAGTATGTTATTATCCTTCTCACTCTACAGTATATTAGTATCCTTCTCTCTCTCTACAGTATATTATTAACCTTCTCTCTCTACTGTATATTATTATCCTTCTCTCTCTACAGTATATTATTATCTTTCTCTCTCTACAGTATATTATTATCCTTCTCTGTCTCTACAGTATATTATTATCCTTCTCTCTCTGCAGTATATAATTATCCTTTTCTCTCTACATTATATTATTATCCTTCTCTCTCTCTACAGTATATTATTATCCTTCTCTCTCTACAGTATATTATTATCCTTTCTCTCTCTCTACAGTATATTATTATCCTTCTCTCTCTCTACAGTATATTATTATCCTTCTCTCTCTCTCTACAGTATATTATTATCCTTCTCTCTCTCTCTACAGTATATTATTATCCTTATCTCTCTCTACATTATATTATTATCCTTCTCTCTCTCTACAGTATATTATTATCCTTCCCTCTCTACAGTATATTATTATCCTTCTCTCTCTCTCTCTACAGTATATTATTATCCTTCTCTCTCTCTACAGTATATTATTATCCTTATCTCTCTCTCTACAGTATATTATTATCCTTCTCTCTCTCTCTACAGTATATTATTATCCTTCTCTCTCTCTACAGTATATTATTATCCTTATCTCTCTCTCTACAGTATATTATTATCCTTCTCTCTCTCTCTACAGTATATTATTATCCTTATCTCTCTCTACATTATATGATTATCCTTCTCTCTCTCTACAGTATATTATTATCATTCCCTCTCTACAGTATATTATTATCCTTCTCTCTCTCTCTCTACAGTATATTATTATCCTTCTCTCCCTACAGTATATTATTATCCTTCTCTCTCTACAGTATATTATTATCCTTCTCTCTCTCTCTACAATATATTATTATCCTTCTCTCTCTCTACAGTATATTACTATCCTTCTCTCTCTACAGTATATTATTATCCTTCTCTCTCTCTCTTCAGTATATTATTATCCTTCTCTCTCTCTCTACAGTATATTATTATCCTTATCTCTCTCTACATTATATTATTATCCTTCCCTCTCTCTACAGTATATTATTATCCTTCTCTCTCTCTCTACAGTATATTATTATCCTTCTCTCTCTCTACAGTATATTATTATCCTTCTCTCTCTCTACAGTATATTATTATCCTTCTCTCTCTGCAGTATATTATTATCCTTCTCTCTCTACAGTATATTATTATCCTTCTCTCTCTACAGTATATTATTATCCTTCTCTCTCTCTACAGTATATTGTTATCCTTCTCTCTCTCTACAGTATATTATTATCCTTCTCTCTCTACAGTATATTATTATCCTTTCTCTCTCTCTACAGTATATTATTATCCTTCTCTCTCTCTACAGTATATTATTATCCTTCTCTCTCTCTCTACAGTATATTATTATCCTTCTCTCTCTCTCTACAGTATATTATTATCCTTATCTCTCTCTACATTATATTATTATCCTTCTCTCTCTCTACAGTATATTATTATCCTTCCCTCTCTACAGTATATTATTATCCTTCTCTCTCTCTCTCTACAGTATATTATTATCCTTCTCTCCCTACAGTATATTATTATCCTTCTCTCTCTACAGTATATTATTATCCTTCTCTCTCTCTCTACAATATATTATTATCCTTCTCTCTCTCTACAGTATATTACTATCCTTCTCTCTCTACACTATATTATTATCCTTCTCTCTCTCTCTACAGTATATTATTATCTTTCTCTCTCTCTCTACAGTGTATTATTATCCTTATCTCTCTCTACATTATATTATTATCCTTCTCTCTCTCTACAGTATATTATTATCCTTCTCTCTCTACAGTATATTATTATCCTTCTCTCTCTCTCTACAGTATAGTATTATCCTTCTCTCTCTACAGTATATTATTATCCTTCTCTCTCTCTCTCTACAGTATGTTATTATCCTTCTCTCTCTCTACAATATGTTATTATCCTTCTCTCTCACTCTACAGTATATTAGTATCCTTCTCTCTCTCTACAGTATATTATTAACCTTCTCTCTCTACTGTATATTATTATCCTTCTCTCTCTACAGTATATTATTATCTTTCTCTCTCTACAGTATATTATTATCCTTCTCTCTCTCTACAGTATATTATTATCCTTCTCTCTCTGCAGTATATTATTATCCTTCTCTCTCTACAGTATATTATTATCCTTCTCTCTCTACAGTATATTATTATCCTTCTCTCTCTCTACAGTATATTGTTATCCTTCTCTCTCTCTACAGTATATTATTATCCTTCTCTCTCTACAGTATTATATTATCCTTTCTCTCTCTCTACAGTATATTATTATCCTTCTCTCTCTCTACAGTATATTATTATCCTTCTCTCTCTACAGTATGTTATTATCCTTCTCTCTCACTCTACAGTATATTAGTATCCTTCTCTCTCTCTACAGTATATTATTAACCTTCTCTCTCTACTGTATATTATTATCCTTCTCTCTCTAAGGTATATTATTATCTTTCTCTCTCTACAGTATATTATTATCCTTCTCTCTCTCTAATGTATATTATTATCCTTCTCTCTCTGCAGTATATTATTATCCTTCTCTCTCTACAGTATATTATTATCCTTCTCTCTCTACAGTATATTATTATCCTTCTCTCTCTCTACAGTATATTGTTATCCTTCTCTCTCTCTACAGTATATTATTATCCTTCTCTCTCTACAGTATATTAATATCCTTTCTCTCTCTCTACAGTATATTATTATCCTTCTCTCTCTCTACAGTATATTATTATCCTTCTCTCTCTCTCTACAGTATATTATTATCCTTCTCTCTCTCTCTACAGTATATTATTATCCTTATCTCTCTCTACATTATATTAATTATCCTTCTCTCTCTCTACAGTATATTATTATCCTTCCCTCTCTACAGTATATTATTATCCTTCTCTCTCTCTCTACAGTCTATTATTATCCTTCTCTCCCTACAGTATATTATTATCCTTCTCTCTCTACAGTATATTATTATCCTTCTCTCTCTCTCTACAATATATTATTATCCTTCTCTCTCTCTACAGTATATTACTATCCTTCTCTCTCTACAGTATGTTATTATCCTTCTCTCTCACTCTACAGTATATTAGTATCCTTCTCTCTCTCTACAGTATATTATTATCCTTCTCTCTCTACAGTATATTATTATCTTTCTCTCTCTACAGTATATTATTATCCTTCTCTCTATCTACAGTATATTATTATCCATCTCTCTCTCTCTACAGTATTATATTATCCTTCTCTCTCTACAGTATATTATTATCCTTCTCTCTCTCGCTACAGTATATTATTATACTTCTATCTCTCTACAGTATATTATTATCCTTCTCTCTCTCTACAGTATATTATTATCCTTCTCTCTCTCTACAGTATATTATTATCTTTCTCTCTCTACAGTATATTATTATCCTTCTCTCTATCTACAGTATATTATTATCCTTCTCTCACTCTCTACAGTATTATATTATCCTTCTCTCTCTACAGTATATTATTATCCTTCTCTCTCGCTACAGTATATTATTATCCTTCTCTCTCTCTACAGTATATTATTATTCTTCTCTCTCTCTACAGTATATTATTATCCTTCTCTCTCTCTCTACAGTATATTATTATCCTTCTCTCTCTCTACAGTATATTATTATCCTTCTCTCTCTCTACAGTATATTATTATCTTTCTCTCTCTACAGTATATTATTATCCTTCTCTCTATCTACAGTATATTATTATCCTTCTCTCACTCTCTACAGTAATATATTATCCTTCTCTCTCTACAGTATATTATTATCCTTCTCTCTCACTACAGTATATTATTATCCTTCTCTCTCTCTACAGTATATTATTATTCTTCTCTCTCTCTACAGTATATTATTATCCTTCTCTCTCTCTCTACAGTATATTATTATCCTTCTCTCTCTCTACAGTATATTATTATCCTTCTCTCTCTCTACAGTATATTATTATCCTTCTCTTTCTCCAGTATATTAATTATCCTTCTCTCTGTACAGTATATTATTATCCTTCTCTCTCTCTACAGTATATTATTATCCTTCTCTCTCTCTACAGTATATTATTATCCTTCTCTCTCTCTACAGTATATTATTATCCTTCTCTCTCTACAATATATTATTATCCTTCTCTCTCTACAGTATATTATTATCCTTCTCTCTCTCTACAGTATATTATTATCCTTCTCTCTCTACAGTATATTATTATCCTTCACTCTCTCTCTACAATATATTATTATCCTTCTCTCTCTCTACTGTATATTACTATCCTTCTCTCTCTACAGTATATTATTATCCTTCTCTCTCTCTCTACAGTATATTATTATCCTTCTCTCTCTCTCTACAGTATATTATTATCCTTATCTCTCTCTACATTATATTATTATCCTTCTCTCTCTCTACAGTATATTATTATCCTTCTCTCTCTACAGTATATTATTATCCTTCTCTCTCTCTACAGTATATTATTATCCTTCTCTCTCTACAGTATATTATTATCCTTCTCTCTCTCTCTCTACAGTATATCATTATCCTTCTCTCTCTACAGTATATTATTATCCTTCTCTCTCTCTACAGTATATTGTTATCCTTCTCTCTCTCTACAGTATATTATTATCCTTCTCTCTCTACAGTATATTATTATCCTTTCTCTCTCTCTACAGTATATTATTATCCTTCTCTCTCTCTACAGTATATTATTATCCTTCTCTCTCTCTCTACAGTATATTATTATCCTTCTCTCTCTCTCTACAGTATATTATTATCCTTATCTCTCTCTACATTATATTATTATCCTTCTCTCTCTCTACAGTATATTATTATCCTTCCCTCTCTACAGTATATTATTATCCTTCTCTCTCTCTCTACAGTATATTATTATCCTTATCTCTCTCTACATTATATTATTATCCTTCTCTCTCTCTACACTATATTATTATCCTTCCCTCTCTACAGTATATTATTATCCTTCTCTCTCTCTCTACAGTATATTATTATCCTTCTCTCCCTACAGTATATTATTATCCTTCTCTCTCTACAGTATATTATTATCCTTCTCTCTCTCTCTACAGTATATTATTATCCTTCTCTCTCTACAGTATATTATTATCCTTTTCTCTCTCTCTCTACAGTATGTTATTATCCTTCTCTCTCTCTACAGTATGTTATTATCCTTCTCTCTCACTCTACAGTATATTAGTATCCTTCTCTCTCTCTACAGTATATTATTAACCTTCTCTCACTACTGTATATTATTATCCTTCTCTCTCTACAGTATATTATTATCTTTCTCTCTCTACAGTATATTATTATCCTTCTCTCTCTCTACAGTATATTATTATCCTTCTCTCTCTGCAGTATATTATTATCCTTCTCTCTCTACAGTATATTATTATCCTTCTCTCTCTACAGTATATTGTTATCCTTCTCTCTCTCTACAGTATATTATTATCCTTATCTCTCTCTCTACAGTATATTATTATCCTTCTCTCTCTCTCTACAGTATATTATTATCCTTATCTCTCTCTACATTTTATTATTATCCTTCTCTCTCTCTACAGTATATTATTATCCTTCTCTCTCTCTACAGTATATTATTATCCTTCTCTCTCTACAGTATATTATTATCCTTCACTCTCTCTCTACAATATATTATTATCCTTCTCTCTCTCTACTGTATATTACTATCCTTCTCTCTCTACAGTATATTATTATCCTTCTCTCTCTCTCTACAGTATATTATTATCCTTCTCTCTCTCTCTACAGTATATTATTATCCTTATCTCTCTCTACATTATATTATTATCCTTCTCTCTCTCTACAGTATATTATTATCCTTCTCTCTCTACAGTATATTATTATCCTTCTCTCTCTCTACAGTATATTATTATCCTTCTCTCTCTACAGTATATTATTATCCTTCTCTCTCTCTCTCTACAGTATATCATTATCCTTCTCTCTCTACAGTATATTATTATCCTTCTCTCTCTCTACAGTATATTGTTATCCTTCTCTCTCTCTACAGTATATTATTATCCTTCTCTCTCTACAGTATATTATTATCCTTTCTCTCTCTCTACAGTATATTATTATCCTTCTCTCTCTCTACAGTATATTATTATCCTTCTCTCTCTCTCTACAGTATATTATTATCCTTCTCTCTCTCTCTACAGTATATTATTATCCTTATCTCTCCCTACATTATATTATTATCCTTCTCTCTCTCTACAGTATATTATTATCCTTCCCTCTCTACAGTATATTATTATCCTTCTCTCTCTCTCTACAGTATATTATTATCCTTATCTCTCTCTACATTATATTATTATCCTTCTCTCTCTCTACACTATATTATTATCCTTCCCTCTCTACAGTATATTATTATCCTTCTCTCTCTCTCTACAGTATATTATTATCCTTCTCTCCCTACAGTATATTATTATCCTTCTCTCTCTACAGTATATTATTATCCTTCTCTCTCTCTCTACAGTATATTATTATCCTTCTCTCTCTACAGTATATTATTATCCTTTTCTCTCTCTCTCTCTACAGTATGTTATTATCCTTCTCTCTCTCTACGGTATGTTATTATCCTTCTCTCTCACTCTACAGTATATTAGTATCCTTCTCTCTCTCTACAGTATATTATTAACCTTCTCTCACTACTGTATATTATTATCCTTCTCTCTCTACAGTATATTATTATCTTTCTCTCTCTACAGTATATTATTATCCTTCTCTCTCTCTACAGTATATTATTATCCTTCTCTCTCTGCAGTATATTATTATCCTTCTCTCTCTACAGTATATTATTATCCTTCTCTCTCTACAGTATATTGTTATCCTTCTCTCTCTCTACAGTATATTATTATCCTTCTCACTCTACAGTATATTATTATCCTTTCTCTCTCTCTACAGTATATTATTATCCTTCTCTCTCTCTACAGTATATTATTATCCTTATCTCTCTCTCTACAGTATATTATTATCCTTCTCTCTCTCTCTACAGTATATTATTATCCTTATCTCTCTCTACATTTTATTATTATCCTTCTCTCTCTCTACAGTATATTATTATCCTTCCCTCTCTACAGTATATTATTATCCTTCTCTCTCTCTCTCTACAGTATATTATTATCCTTCTCTCCCTACAGTATATTATTATCCTTCTCTCTCTACAGTATATTATTATCCTTCTCTCTCTCTCTACAATATACTATTATCCTTCTCTCTCTCTACAGTATATTACTATCCTTCTCTCTCTACAGTATATTATTATCCTTCTCTCTCTCTCTTCAGTATATTATTATCCTTCTCTCTCTCTCTACAGTATATTATTATCTTTATCTCTCTCTACATTATATTATTATCCTTCCCTCTCTCTGCAGTATATTATTATCCTTCTCTCTCTACAGTATATTATTATCCTTCTCTCTCTACAGTATATTATTATCCTTCTCTTTCTCTCTCTACAGTATGTTATTATCCTTCTCTCTCTCTACAGTATGTTATTATCCTTCTCTCTCTACAGTATATTATTATCCTTCTCTCTCTGCAGTATATTATTATCCTTCTCTCTCTACAGTATATTATTATCCTTCTCTCTCTACAGTATATTATTATCCTTCTCTCTCTCTACAGTATATTGTTATCCTTCTCTCTCTCTACAGTATATTATTATCCTTCTCTCTCTACAGTATATTATTATCCTTCTCTCTCTCTACAGTATATTATTATCCTTCTCTCTCTGCAGTATATTATTATCCTTCTCTCACTACAGTATATTATTATCCTTCTCTCTCTACAGTATATTGTTATCCTTCTCTCTCTCTACAGTATATTATTATCCTTCTCACTCTAAAGTATATTATTATCCTTTCTCTCTCTCTACAGTATATTATTATCCTTCTCTCTCTCTACAGTATATTATTATCCTTATCTCTCTCTCTACAGTATATTATTATCCTTCTCTCTCTCTCTACAGTATATTATTATCCTTATCTCTCTCTACATTTTATTATTATCCTTCTCTCTCTCTACAGTATATTATTATCCTTCTCTCTCTCTACAGTATATTATTATCCTTCTCTCTCTACAGTATATTATTATCCTTCACTCTCTCTCTACAATATATTATTATCCTTCTCTCTCTCTACTGTATATTACTATCCTTCTCTCTCTACAGTATATTATTATCCTTCTCTCTCTCTCTACAGTATATTATTATCCTTCTCTCTCTCTCTACAGTATATTATTATCCTTATCTCTCTCTACATTATATTATTATCCTTCTCTCTCTCTACAGTATATTATTATCCTTCTCTCTCTACAGTATATTATTATCCTTCTCTCTCTCTACAGTATATTATTATCCTTCTCTCTCTACAGTATATTATTATCCTTCTCTCTCTCTCTCTACAGTATATCATTATCCTTCTCTCTCTACAGTATATTATTATCCTTCTCTCTCTCTACAGTATATTGTTATCCTTCTCTCTCTCTACAGTATATTATTATCCTTCTCTCTCTACAGTATATTATTATCCTTTCTCTCTCTCTACAGTATATTATTATCCTTCTCTCTCTCTACAGTATATTATTATCCTTCTCTCTCTCTCTACAGTATATTATTATCCTTCTCTCTCTCTCTACAGTATATTATTATCCTTATCTCTCTCTACATTATATTATTATCCTTCTCTCTCTCTACAGTATATTATTATCCTTCCCTCTCTACAGTATATTATTATCCTTCTCTCTCTCTCTACAGTATATTATTATCCTTATCTCTCTCTACATTATATTATTATCCTTCTCTCTCTCTACACTATATTATTATCCTTCCCTCTCTACAGTATATTATTATCCTTCTCTCTCTCTCTACAGTATATTATTATCCTTCTCTCCCTACAGTATATTATTATCCTTCTCTCTCTACAGTATATTATTATCCTTCTCTCTCTCTCTACAGTATATTATTATCCTTCTCTCTCTACAGTATATTATTATCCTTTTCTCTCTCTCTCTCTACAGTATGTTATTATCCTTCTCTCTCTCTACAGTATGTTATTATCCTTCTCTCTCACTCTACAGTATATTAGTATCCTTCTCTCTCTCTACAGTATATTATTAACCTTCTCTCACTACTGTATATTATTATCCTTCTCTCTCTACAGTATATTATTATCTTTCTCTCTCTACAGTATATTATTATCCTTCTCTCTCTCTACAGTATATTATTATCCTTCTCTCTCTGCAGTATATTATTATCCTTCTCTCTCTACAGTATATTATTATCCTTCTCTCTCTACAGTATATTGTTATCCTTCTCTCTCTCTACAGTATATTATTATCCTTCTCACTCTACAGTATATTATTATTATCCTTTCTCTCTCTCTACAGTATATTATTATCCTTCTCTCTCTCTACAGTATATTATTATCCTTATCTCTCTCTCTACAGTATATTATTATCCTTCTCTCTCTCTACAGTATATTATTATCCTTCTCTCTCTACAGTATATTATTATCCTTCACTCTCTCTCTACAATATATTATTATCCTTCTCTCTCTCTACTGTATATTACTATCCTTCTCTCTCTACAGTATATTATTATCCTTCTCTCTCTCTCTACAGTATATTATTATCCTTCTCTCTCTCTCTACAGTATATTATTATCCTTATCTCTCTCTACATTATATTATTATCCTTCTCTCTCTCTACAGTATATTATTATCCTTCTCTCTCTACAGTATATTATTATCCTTCTCTCTCTCTACAGTATATTATTATCCTTCTCTCTCTACAGTATATTATTATCCTTCTCTCTCTCTCTCTACAGTATATCATTATCCTTCTCTCTCTACAGTATATTATTATCCTTCTCTCTCTCTACAGTATATTGTTATCCTTCTCTCTCTCTACAGTATATTATTATCCTTCTCTCTCTACAGTATATTATTATCCTTTCTCTCTCTCTACAGTATATTATTATCCTTCTCTCTCTCTACAGTATATTATTATCCTTCTCTCTCTCTCTACAGTATATTATTATCCTTCTCTCTCTCTCTACAGTATATTATTATCCTTATCTCTCTCTACATTATATTATTATCCTTCTCTCTCTCTACAGTATATTATTATCCTTCCCTCTCTACAGTATATTATTATCCTTCTCTCTCTCTCTACAGTATATTATTATCCTTATCTCTCTCTACATTATATTATTATCCTTCTCTCTCTCTACACTATATTATTATCCTTCCCTCTCTACAGTATATTATTATCCTTCTCTCTCTCTCTACAGTATATTATTATCCTTCTCTCCCTACAGTATATTATTATCCTTCTCTCTCTACAGTATATTATTATCCTTCTCTCTCTCTCTACAGTATATTATTATCCTTCTCTCTCTACAGTATATTATTATCCTTTTCTCTCTCTCTCTCTACAGTATGTTATTATCCTTCTCTCTCTCTACAGTATGTTATTATCCTTCTCTCTCACTCTACAGTATATTAGTATCCTTCTCTCTCTCTACAGTATATTATTAACCTTCTCTCACTACTGTATATTATTATCCTTCTCTCTCTACAGTATATTATTATCTTTCTCTCTCTACAGTATATTATTATCCTTCTCTCTCTCTACAGTATATTATTATCCTTCTCTCTCTGCAGTATATTATTATCCTTCTCTCTCTACAGTATATTATTATCCTTCTCTCTCTACAGTATATTGTTATCCTTCTCTCTCTCTACAGTATATTATTATCCTTCTCACTCTACAGTATATTATTATTATCCTTTCTCTCTCTCTACAGTATATTATTATCCTTCTCTCTCTCTACAGTATATTATTATCCTTATCTCTCTCTCTACAGTATATTATTATCCTTCTCTCTCTCTCTACAGTATATTATTATCCTTATCTCTCTCTACATTTTATTATTATCCTTCTCTCTCTCTACAGTATATTATTATCCTTCCCTCTCTACAGTATATTATTATCCTTCTCTCTCTCTCTCTACAGTATATTATTATCCTTCTCTCCCTACAGTATATTATTATCCTTCTCTCTCTACAGTATATTATTATCCTTCTCTCTCTCTCTACAATATACTATTATCCTTCTCTCTCTCTACAGTATATTACTATCCTTCTCTCTCTACAGTATATTATTATCCTTCTCTCTCTCTCTTCAGTATATTATTATCCTTCTCTCTCTCTCTACAGTATATTATTATCTTTATCTCTCTCTACATTATATTATTATCCTTCCCTCTCTCTGCAGTATATTATTATCCTTCTCTCTCTACAGTATATTATTATCCTTCTCTCTCTACAGTATATTATTATCCTTCTCTCTCTCTCTCTACAGTATGTTATTATCCTTCTCTCTCTCTACAGTATGTTATTATCCTTCTCTCTCTACAGTATATTATTATCCTTCTCTCTCTGCAGTATATTATTATCCTTCTCTCTCTACAGTATATTATTATCCTTCTCTCTCTACAGTATATTATTATCCTTCTCTCTTTCTACAGTATATTGTTATCCTTCTCTCTCTCTACAGTATATTATTATCCTTCTCTCTCTACAGTATATTATTATCCTTCTCTCTCTCTACAGTATATTATTATCCTTCTCTCTCTCTCTACAGTATATTATTATCCTTATCTCTCTCTACATTATATTATTATCCTTCTCTCTCTCTACAGTATATTATTATCCTTCCCTCTCTACAGTATATTATTATCCTTCTCTCTCTCTCTACAGTATATTATTATCCTTCTCTCCCTACAGTATATTATTATCCTTCTCTCTCTACAGTTTATTATTATCCTTCTCTCTCTCTCTACATTATATTATTATCCTTCTCTCTCTCTACAGTATATTACTATCCTTCTCTCTCTACAGTATGTTATTATCCTTCTCTCTCACTCTACAGTATATTAGTATCCTTCACTCTCTCTCTACAATATATTATTATCCTTCTCTCTCTCTACTGTATATTACTATCCTTCTCTCTCTACAGTATATTATTATCCTTCTCTCTCTCTCTACAGTATATTATTATCCTTCTCTCTCTCTCTACAGTATATTATTATCCTTATCTCTCTCTACATTATATTATTATCCTTCTCTCTCTCTACAGTATATTATTATCCTTCTCTCTCTACAGTATATTATTATCCTTCTCTCTCTCTACAGTATATTATTATCCTTCTCTCTCTACAGTATATTATTATCCTTCTCTCTCTCTCTCTACAGTATATCATTATCCTTCTCTCTCTACAGTATATTATTATCCTTCTCTCTCTCTACAGTATATTGTTATCCTTCTCTCTCTCTACAGTATATTATTATCCTTCTCTCTCTACAGTATATTATTATCCTTTCTCTCTCTCTACAGTATATTATTATCCTTCTCTCTCTCTACAGTATATTATTATCCTTCTCTCTCTCTCTACAGTATATTATTATCCTTCTCTCTCTCTCTACAGTATATTATTATCCTTATCTCTCCCTACATTATATTATTATCCTTCTCTCTCTCTACAGTATATTATTATCCTTCCCTCTCTACAGTATATTATTATCCTTCTCTCTCTCTCTACAGTATATTATTATCTTTCTCTCTCTACAGTATATTATTATCCTTCTCTCTCTCTACAGTATATTATTATCCTTCTCTCTCTGCAGTATATTATTATCCTTCTCTCTCTACAGTATATTATTATCCTTCTCTCTCTACAGTATATTGTTATCCTTCTCTCTCTCTACAGTATATTATTATCCTTCTCACTCTACAGTATATTATTATCCTTTCTCTCTCTCTACAGTATATTATTATCCTTCTCTCTCTCTACAGTATATTATTATCCTTATCTCTCTCTCTACAGTATATTATTATCCTTCTCTCTCTCTCTACAGTATATTATTATCCTTATCTCTCTCTACATTTTATTATTATCCTTCTCTCTCTCTACAGTATATTATTATCCTTCCCTCTCTACAGTATATTATTATCCTTCTCTCTCTCTCTCTACAGTATATTATTATCCTTCTCTCCCTACAGTATATTATTATCCTTCTCTCTCTACAGTATATTATTATCCTTCTCTCTCTCTCTACAATATACTATTATCCTTCTCTCTCTCTACAGTATATTACTATCCTTCTCTCTCTACAGTATATTATTATCCTTCTCTCTCTCTCTTCAGTATATTATTATCCTTCTCTCTCTCTCTACAGTATATTATTATCTTTATCTCTCTCTACATTATATTATTATCCTTCCCTCTCTCTGCAGTATATTATTATCCTTCTCTCTCTACAGTATATTATTATCCTTCTCTCTCTACAGTATATTATTATCCTTCTCTTTCTCTCTCTACAGTATGTTATTATCCTTCTCTCTCTCTACAGTATGTTATTATCCTTCTCTCTCTACAGTATATTATTATCCTTCTCTCTCTGCAGTATATTATTATCCTTCTCTCTCTACAGTATATTATTATCCTTCTCTCTCTACAGTATATTATTATCCTTCTCTCTCTCTACAGTATATTGTTATCCTTCTCTCTCTCTACAGTATATTATTATCCTTCTCTCTCTACAGTATATTATTATCCTTCTCTCTCTCTACAGTATATTATTATCCTTCTCTCTCTGCAGTATATTATTATCCTTCTCTCACTACAGTATATTATTATCCTTCTCTCTCTACAGTATATTGTTATCCTTCTCTCTCTCTACAGTATATTATTATCCTTCTCACTCTAAAGTATATTATTATCCTTTCTCTCTCTCTACAGTATATTATTATCCTTCTCTCTCTCTACAGTATATTATTATCCTTATCTCTCTCTCTACAGTATATTATTATCCTTCTCTCTCTCTCTACAGTATATTATTATCCTTATCTCTCTCTACATTTTATTATTATCCTTCTCTCTCTCTACAGTATATTATTATCCTTCTCTCTCTCTACAGTATATTATTATCCTTCTCTCTCTACAGTATATTATTATCCTTCACTCTCTCTCTACAATATATTATTATCCTTCTCTCTCTCTACTGTATATTACTATCCTTCTCTCTCTACAGTATATTATTATCCTTCTCTCTCTCTCTACAGTATATTATTATCCTTCTCTCTCTCTCTACAGTATATTATTATCCTTATCTCTCTCTACATTATATTATTATCCTTCTCTCTCTCTACAGTATATTATTATCCTTCTCTCTCTACAGTATATTATTATCCTTCTCTCTCTCTACAGTATATTATTATCCTTCTCTCTCTACAGTATATTATTATCCTTCTCTCTCTCTCTCTACAGTATATCATTATCCTTCTCTCTCTACAGTATATTATTATCCTTCTCTCTCTCTACAGTATATTGTTATCCTTCTCTCTCTCTACAGTATATTATTATCCTTCTCTCTCTACAGTATATTATTATCCTTTCTCTCTCTCTACAGTATATTATTATCCTTCTCTCTCTCTACAGTATATTATTATCCTTCTCTCTCTCTCTACAGTATATTATTATCCTTCTCTCTCTCTCTACAGTATATTATTATCCTTATCTCTCTCTACATTATATTATTATCCTTCTCTCTCTCTACAGTATATTATTATCCTTCCCTCTCTACAGTATATTATTATCCTTCTCTCTCTCTCTACAGTATATTATTATCCTTATCTCTCTCTACATTATATTATTATCCTTCTCTCTCTCTACACTATATTATTATCCTTCCCTCTCTACAGTATATTATTATCCTTCTCTCTCTCTCTACAGTATATTATTATCCTTCTCTCCCTACAGTATAGTATTATCCTTCTCTCTCTACAGTATATTATTATCCTTCTCTCTCTCTCTACAGTATATTATTATCCTTCTCTCTCTACAGTATATTATTATCCTTTTCTCTCTCTCTCTCTACAGTATGTTATTATCCTTCTCTCTCTCTACAGTATGTTATTATCCTTCTCTCTCACTCTACAGTATATTAGTATCCTTCTCTCTCTCTACAGTATATTATTAACCTTCTCTCACTACTGTATATTATTATCCTTCTCTCTCTACAGTATATTATTATCTTTCTCTCTCTACAGTATATTATTATCCTTCTCTCTCTCTACAGTATATTATTATCCTTCTCTCTCTGCAGTATATTATTATCCTTCTCTCTCTACAGTATATTATTATCCTTCTCTCTCTACAGTATATTGTTATCCTTCTCTCTCTCTACAGTATATTATTATCCTTCTCACTCTACAGTATATTATTATTATCCTTTCTCTCTCTCTACAGTATATTATTATCCTTCTCTCTCTCTACAGTATATTATTATCCTTATCTCTCTCTCTACAGTATATTATTATCCTTCTCTCTCTCTCTACAGTATATTATTATCCTTATCTCTCTCTACATTTTATTATTATCCTTCTCTCTCTCTACAGTATATTATTATCCTTCCCTCTCTACAGTATATTATTATCCTTCTCTCTCTCTCTCTACAGTATATTATTATCCTTCTCTCCCTACAGTATATTATTATCCTTCTCTCTCTACAGTATATTATTATCCTTCTCTCTCTCTCTACAATATACTATTATCCTTCTCTCTCTCTACAGTATATTACTATCCTTCTCTCTCTACAGTATATTATTATCCTTCTCTCTCTCTCTTCAGTATATTATTATCCTTCTCTCTCTCTCTACAGTATATTATTATCTTTATCTCTCTCTACATTATATTATTATCCTTCCCTCTCTCTGCAGTATATTATTATCCTTCTCTCTCTACAGTATATTATTATCCTTCTCTCTCTACAGTATATTATTATCCTTCTCTCTCTCTCTCTACAGTATGTTATTATCCTTCTCTCTCTCTACAGTATGTTATTATCCTTCTCTCTCTACAGTATATTATTATCCTTCTCTCTCTGCAGTATATTATTATCCTTCTCTCTCTACAGTATATTATTATCCTTCTCTCTCTACAGTATATTATTATCCTTCTCTCTCTCTACAGTATATTGTTATCCTTCTCTCTCTCTACAGTATATTATTATCCTTCTCTCTCTACAGTATATTATTATCCTTCTCTCTCTCTACAGTATATTATTATCCTTCTCTCTCTCTCTACAGTATATTATTATCCTTATCTCTCTCTACATTATATTATTATCCTTCTCTCTCTCTACAGTATATTATTATCCTTCCCTCTCTACAGTATATTATTATCCTTCTCTCTCTCTCTACAGTATATTATTATCCTTCTCTCCCTACAGTATATTATTATCCTTCTCTCTCTACAGTTTATTATTATCCTTCTCTCTCTCTCTACATTATATTATTATCCTTCTCTCTCTCTACAGTATATTACTATCCTTCTCTCTCTACAGTATGTTATTATCCTTCTCTCTCACTCTACAGTATATTAGTATCCTTCTCTCTCTCTACAGTATATTATTAACCTTCTCTCTCTACTGTATATTATTATCCTTCTCTCTCTACAGTATATTATTATCTTTCTCTCTCTACAGTATATTATTATCCTTCTCTCTCTCTACAGTATATTATTATCCTTCTCTCTCTGCAGTATATTATTATCCTTCTCTCTACAGTATATTATTATCCTTCTCTCTCTACAGTATATTATTATCCTTCTCTCTCTCTACAGTATATTGTTATCCTTCTCTCTCTCTACAGTATATTATTATCCTTCTCTCTCTACAGTATATTATTATCCTTTCTCTCTCTCTACAGTATATTATTATCCTTCTCTCTCTCTACAGTATATTATTATCCTTCTCTCTCTCTCTACAGTATATTATTATCCTTCTCTCTCTCTCTACAGTATATTATTATCCTTATCTCTCTCTACATTATATTATTATCCTTCTCTCTCTCTCTACAGTATATTATTATCCTTCCCTCTCTACAGTATATTATTATCCTTCTCTCTCTCTCTACAGTATATTATTATCCTTCTCTCTCTCTCTACAGTATATTATTATCCTTCTATCTCTACAGTATATTATTATCCTTCTCTCTCTCTCTACAATATATTATTATCCTTCTCTCTCTCTACAGTATATTATTATCCTTCTCTCTCTACAGTATGTTATTATCCTTCTCTCTCACTCTACAGTATATTAGTATCCTTCTCTCTCTCTACAGTATATTATTATCCTTCTCTCTCTACTGTATATTATTATCCTTCTCTCTCTACAGTATATTATTATCTTTCTCTCTCTACAGTATATTATTATCCTTCTCTCTATCTACAGTATATTATTATCCTTCTCTCTCTCTCTACAGTATTATATTATCCTTCTCTCTCTACAGTATATTATTATCCTTCTCTCTCGCTACAGTATATTATTATCCTTCTCTCTCTCTACAGTATATTATTATCCTTCTCTCTCTCTACAGTATATTACTATCCTTCTCTCTCTACAGTATATTATTATCCTTCTCTCTCTCTCTTCAGTATATTATTATCCTTCTCTCTCTCTCTACAGTATATTATTATCATTATCTCTCTCTACATTATATTATTATCCTTCCCTCTCTCTACAGTATATTATTATCCTTCTCTCTCTCTCTACAGTATAATATTATCCTTCTCTCTCTCTCTACAGTATATTATTATCCTTCTCTCTCTACAGTATATTATTATCCTTCTCTCTCTCTCTCTACAGTATGTTATTATCCTTCTCTCTCTCTACAGTATGTTATTATCCTTCTCTCTCTGCAGTATATTATTATCCTTCTCTCTCTACAGTATATTATTATCCTTCTCTCTCTACAGTATATTATTATCCTTCTCTCTCTCTCTCTCTACAGTATGTTATTATCCTTCTCTCTCTCTACAGTATGTTATTATCCTTCTCTCTCTACAGTATATTATTATCCTTCTCTCTCTGCAGTATATTATTATCCTTCTCTCTCTACAGTATATTATTATCCTTCTCTCTCTACAGTATATTATTATCCTTCTCTCTCTCTACAGTATATTGTTATCCTTCTCTCTCTCTACAGTATATTATTATCCTTCTCTCTCTACAGTATATTATTATCCTTCTCTCTCTCTACAGTATATTATTATCCTTCTCTCTCTCTCTACAGTATATTATTATCCTTATCTCTCTCTACATTATATTATTATCCTTCTCTCTCTCTACAGTATATTATTATCCTTCCCTCTCTACAGTATATTATTATCCTTCTCTCTCTCTCTACAGTATATTATTATCCTTCTCTCCCTACAGTATATTATTATCCTTCTCTCTCTACAGTATATTATTATCCTTCTCTCTCTCTCTACATTATATTATTATCCTTCTCTCTCTCTACAGTATATTACTATCCTTCTCTCTCTACAGTATGTTATTATCCTTCTCTCTCACTCTACAGTATATTAGTATCCTTCTCTCTCTCTACAGTATATTATTAACCTTCTCTCTCTACTGTATATTATTATCCTTCTCTCTCTACAGTATATTATTATCTTTCTCTCTCTACAGTATATTATTATCCTTCTCTCTCTCTACAGTATATTATTATCCTTCTCTCTCTGCAGTATATTATTATCCTTCTCTCTACAGTATATTATTATCCTTCTCTCTCTACAGTATATTATTATCCTTCTCTCTCTCTACAGTATATTGTTATCCTTCTCTCTCTCTACAGTATATTATTATCCTTCTCTCTCTACAGTATATTATTATCATTATCTCTCTCTACATTATATTATTATCCTTCCCTCTCTCTACAGTATATTATTATCCTTCTCTCTCTCTCTACAGTATAATATTATCCTTCTCTCTCTCTCTACAGTATATTATTATCCTTCTCTCTCTACAGTATATTATTATCCTTCTCTCTCTCTCTCTACAGTATGTTATTATCCTTCTCTCTCTCTACAGTATGTTATTATCCTTCTCTCTCTGCAGTATATTATTATCCTTCTCTCTCTACAGTATATTATTATCCTTCTCTCTCTACAGTATATTATTATCCTTCTCTCTCTCTCTCTACAGTATGTTATTATCCTTCTCTCTCTCTACAGTATGTTATTATCCTTCTCTCTCTACAGTATATTATTATCCTTCTCTCTCTGCAGTATATTATTATCCTTCTCTCTCTACAGTATATTATTATCCTTCTCTCTCTACAGTATATTATTATCCTTCTCTCTCTCTACAGTATATTGTTATCCTTCTCTCTCTCTACAGTATATTATTATCCTTCTCTCTCTACAGTATATTATTATCCTTCTCTCTCTCTACAGTATATTATTATCCTTCTCTCTCTCTCTACAGTATATTATTATCCTTATCTCTCTCTACATTATATTATTATCCTTCTCTCTCTCTACAGTATATTATTATCCTTCCCTCTCTACAGTATATTATTATCCTTCTCTCTCTCTCTACAGTATATTATTATCCTTCTCTCCCTACAGTATATTATTATCCTTCTCTCTCTACAGTATATTATTATCCTTCTCTCTCTCTCTACATTATATTATTATCCTTCTCTCTCTCTACAGTATATTGTTATCCTTCTCTCTCTCTACAGTATGTTATTATCCTTCTCTCTCTCTACAGTATGTTATTATCCTTCTCTCTCTCTACAGTATATTACTATCCTTCTCTCTCTACAGTATGTTATTATCCTTCTCTCTCACTCTACAGTATATTAGTATCCTTCTCTCTCTCTACAGTATATTATTAACCTTCTCTCTCTACTGTATATTATTATCCTTCTCTCTCTACAGTATATTATTATCTTTCTCTCTCTACAGTATATTATTATCCTTCTCTCTCTCTACAGTATATTATTATCCTTCTCTCTCTGCAGTATATTATTATCCTTCTCTCTACAGTATATTATTATCCTTCTCTCTCTACAGTATATTATTATCCTTCTCTCTCTCTACAGTATATTGTTATCCTTCTCTCTCTCTACAGTATATTATTATCCTTCTCTCTCTACAGTATATTATTATCCTTTCTCTCTCTCTACAGTATATTATTATCCTTCTCTCTCTCTACAGTATATTATTATCCTTCTCTCTCTCTCTACAGTATATTATTATCCTTCTCTCTCTCTCTACAGTATATTATTATCCTTATCTCTCTCTACATTATATTATTATCCTTCTCTCTCTCTACAGTATATTATTATCCTTCCCTCTCTACAGTATATTATTATCCTTCTCTCTCTCTCTACAGTATATTATTATCCTTCTCTCTCTACAGTATATTATTATCCTTCTCTCTCTCTCTACAATATATTATTATCCTTCTCTCTCTCTACAGTATATTATTATCCTTCTCTCTCTACAGTATGTTATTATCCTTCTCTCTCACTCTACAGTATATTAGTATCCTTCTCTCTCTCTACAGTATATTATTATCCTTCTCTCTCTACTGTATATTATTATCCTTCTCTCTCTACAGTATATTATTATCTTTCTCTCTCTACAGTATATTATTATCCTTCTCTCTATCTACAGTATATTATTATCCTTCTCTCTCTCTCTACAGTATTATATTATCCTTCTCTCTCTACAGTATATTATTATCCTTCTCTCTCGCTACAGTATATTATTATCCTTCTCTCTCTCTACAGTATATTATTATCCTTCTCTCTCTCTACAGTATATTATTATTCTTCTCTCTCTCTACAGTATATTATTATCCTTCTCTCTCTCTACAGTATATTATTATCTTTCTCTTTCTACAGTGTATTATTATCCTTCTCTCTATCTACAGTATATTATTATCCTTCTCTCACTCTCTACAGTATTATATTATCCTTCTCTCTCTACAGTATATTATTATCCTTCTCTCTCGCTACAGTATATTATTATCCTTCTCTCTCTCTACAGTATATTATTATCCTTCTCTCTCTCTACAGTATATTAGTATTCTTCTCTCTCTCTACAGTATATTATTATTCTTCTCTCTCTCTACAGTATATTATTATCCTCTCTCTCTCTACAGTATATTATTATCCTTCTCTCTCTCTACAGTATATTATTATCCTTCTCTCTCTCTACAGTATATTATTATCCTTCTCTCTCTACAGTATATTATTATCCTTCTCTCTCTACAGTATATTATTATCCTCTCTCTCTACAGTATATTATTATCCTTCTCTCTCTCTACAGTATATTATTATCCTTCTCTCTCTCTACAGTATATTATTATCCTTCTCTCTCTACAATATATTATTATCCTTCTCTCTCTACAGTATATTATTATCCTTCTCTCTCTCTACAGTATATTATTATCCTTCTCTCTCTACAGTATATTATTATCCTTCTCTCTCTCTTTTTTTGGACCATTCAGAGGCCTCGCCTTTTTCCTCCCACTCCCCCTTCTCTCCCCACTTCTCATCCCTCTCCTCTCCTCCCTTCTCCCCTATCCACCCTCTCCTCTCCCTCTTTTCATCTCTTTCCTCTCCTCCCTTCTCCTCCCTCTCCTCTCCTCCCTTCTCCCCCTATGCTCCCTCTCCTCTCCCCCTTCTCATCTCTCTCCTCTCCTCTCTCCTTTCATGGTGAAATCCCTGAGCGGTTGCCTCCCTGTCTGGCAAATGAGTGAGAAAGGATGCCTGTATCTTTATAGTGACTGGGTGTATTGATACACCATCCAAATTGTATTTATTAACTTCACCATGTTTAAAGGAATATTCAATGTCTGCTTTTTTTATTTTTACCCATCTACCAATAGGTGCCCTTCTTTGCGAGGCATTGGAAAACCTCCCTGTTTGTTGTGGTTGAATCTGTGTTTGAAATTCATTGCTCGACTGAGGGACCTGCCATATGTATGTGTGAGGTACAGAGATGAGGTATTTCATTCAAAAATTATGTTAAACATTATTATTGCAGACAGTGAGTCCCATGCAACTTACTATGTGACTTCCTACTCCTGAACTTATTTAGGATCTCCATAACAAAGGGCTTGAATACTTATTGACTCAAGACATTTCAGCTTTTCACTTTTAATGAATTTGTAAACATTTTGAAAAACATAATTCCACTTTTAGATGATGGAGTATTGGGTGTAAAACATAATTATACTTTTAGATGATGGGGTATTGTGTGTAAAACATAATTCCACTTTTAGATGATGGAGTATTGTGTGTAAAACATAATTATACTTTTAGATGATGGGGTATTGTGTGTAAAACATAATTCCACTTTTAGATGATGGAGTATTTTGTGTAAAACATAATTCCACTTTTAGATGATGGGGTATTGTGTGTAGGCCAGTGACAAACAATCTAAATGAACTTCAGGCTGTAAGTGGAGGGTTGTGAATACTTCCTGAAGTCACTGTAACTAGTTCTCCTTCTCCCTCTGAAGTCACTGTAACTAGTTCTCCTCTCCCTCTGAAGTCACTGTAACTAGTTCTCCTACTCCCTCTGAAGTCACTGTAACTAGTTCTCCTTCTCCCTCTGAAGTCACTGTAACTAGTTCTCCTTCTCCCTCTGAAATCACTGTAACTAGTTCTCCTTCTCCCTCTGAAATCACTGTAACTAGTTCTCCTTCTCCCTCTGAAATCACTGTAACTAGTTCTCCTTCTCCCTCTGAAGTCACTGTAACTAGTTCTCCTTCTCCCTCTGAAGTCACTGTAACTAGTTCTCCTCTCCCTCCGAAGTCACTGTAACTAGTTCTCCTTCTCTCTCTCATTCTTTACTCGCATCACTCCTGGGAAAGCAGTTAATAGCATGGCTGTTAATTAGACTCAAACATGAATGAATCCTTTATCTAATCTATCAACATCCTAAAGATAACTATCTAATTAACTGGAGAAAGAAAAAAAGAGAAAAATTAGATGTTAGATTAATCTCATCTCCTTATTTGATTCTCCCTTTTCTCTCTCTCTCCTTCCTTCCTTCCCTCCCTCTCTCTCTCTTTTCTCCCTCTCTCCTTCCTTCCCCTCCCTCCTCTCCCTCTCTCTCCTTCCCTCCCTCTCTCTCTCTCCTTCCTTCCCCTCCATCCCTCTCTCTCCTTCCTTCCCCTCCATCCCTCTCTCTCTCCTTCCTTCCCCTCCCTCTCTCTCTCTCTCTCTCTCCTTCCTTCCCTTCCCTTCCTCTCTCTCTCTTTCTCATTCCTTCCCCTCCCACTCTCTCTCGCTCTTCTCCCTCACTCTCCTTCTTTCTGTCCCTCTCTGTTCTATCTCTTTCTTTTCTCTCCTCCCTCATCTCCCCATCCTCCCCTCATCTCCCCCCTCTCTCCATGTTTATTGACTGGGAGAGTTCATACAAGAGCGTGTCTTAATGCGTTGCTTTAAAGTACCTGGCTTTGTTGCAGCAAATGCACGGACCACAATATTGCAAATTGATCCGTCTAGCCCGTCACCTTTTGTTGTGGAGTGAAGTGAACTACTATTGCATTATCTGCCTCCTGACTCCATCCCTCATCTTACCCCTCCCTCCCTCCACCTTTCTTTCTCTCTCTCCCTTTCTTCTCCTCACAGGGATGGAATCA